>NC_056741.1:309326894-309681894 GCF_019279795.1 Protopterus annectens | reverse complement strand
TATGCTCCAAAATCAAAAAAAAAAGATAAACTTGTTAAGCATGTCCCTGTCGTGAGACTTGTTTAATAAGCTTTTGCACTGTTAAGATCAGTTCTCGTGCTAGAGACTAGTAGAAGACAATGCTGTCTGGCAAAAGACAGGGGCAGATGGTAAAACAGCATTTACTAGCTGCTAGAGAATCACTTTGCCACACTTTTCTTTTCTTCATTTTTTTTTTTGTTTATTGAATTTTCCAAAACCAAACACGATCTTTATAAACAAAGAAATTACAAACAAGTGTTAAATCAACAAAGTGTAATAACTCCGTGATCTCCCTCCACCAAAAAAAGCCCACTAACGTATGATACTGTCTCACATCCCTACCATAATTTCCTCTCCTCAGATATAATATTCCCAAGTCTTCCTAATATCAACATTCTAAAGGTCTCCCAGGTATTGAACTCATACCTTCTCATCTCTTCATTTGGCCTCTCTGTTAACTTATGTAGCAATAATAGTCTAGGAAATCTGAAAACCATTTGCTGTAGTCATGTCCTCCCTAAAAATCAATCTGTCTTTTACAACCTTTAGTTATTACACTTATCACCTACCTGGCCATGAATAAAATCTGAATTTCCTCACATTTACTCCAGTCTTCCTTTTTTTCTCTCCAGTCCTCAATATGAGGGACATTTCTATCATAGATAACTTCCCACTTTTACATGGCTCTACTCCAAATAATTTACCTTCTGAAACTCCCACATCATCTGTATATTACCTGTACCTCCCTCTCTACATCTACAACATCTACAGTCACCCACCTGCCATCTCAACTGATTGTGTACTGGGGTTCTGTACTGCTTATGAACCCATTGCATATAATTATCCCACACCATGGGTACAGACTTCAGGGCAGTAAGTCTCTTCTATACTCTTCCATGTGTGTGTGTGTGTGTGTGTGTGTGTGTGTGTGTGTGTGTGTGTGTGTGTGTGTGTGTGTGTGTTCCATTGTGATGATAATGCTACATTTACATTCCAGTGTTGCATTTGTAGCATATTGTCTGGTCACATTTTGTCCCTCGAAGTAGAGGCCACCTGTGATCAAAACACTTTCTTGAATGGCAAAGCTTAAAATGTTCAATAACCCGCCCCCAATGTGGTATAGTATTCATCTTTTATTTCTTTGCATTGAATCCTAACAGCTAAACTCTGTCACGCTTTCTGACTTTTGACTCCTTTTTACATTTGTCTGTCCTGATCTATTCCATCTATAGAGTTCTACATCATATGTAAATAAATGTTGCTATTTTGCTTTCAGTGACCAACGAAATATCACTAATTAAAAATGGCATACAGTTTTTCTAGAACAAATCCCCACAATGCCCAGTTTGCCACACTTTGATCCCGTGTAAGTTGAACGCCACTAACCATTACATTCTGAGTCCTTACATATGATAATTTACTTTCAAACTGTAATACTGTTTTGCCTGTTACTGTATTTACACTGTATTATTTTTTTCTGTGATACAGCGTTATAGAGCCTTTCTTGCCATTTCAACTGCCTTTATCATATCTAGCTGTATTTTCCATATCTACACAGCTGAACATTTCACTGACATTGACTTGTTGAAACACCAACTCTAATCCCATGATGTCTGGATTTTTTTTCTTTTTTCTCCAGGATGTATCTATATCCATCAGCTGCCCAATTCAACTCCCTTTGCTTTAAGTCCCACCTCTGGTTCTACCCACCAGTTTTGAGGCTAATGTCTTATCAGGAAGGGGTGAGGACAGCAGAGTTGCAGCAGTACTGTCCCCTGACTGAGACCACCAGAGGAGTGTGAAGGGAATGGAAGAGTGGCATCCTGGCAGCAAAGCGGAATGGCACCTGTGGCATCTTCTTGCTTGCAGCTTGGCTTTGCTAGTCTTAACTTTCTTCCTCAACATACCAATGACAACAGTAGTGGACTGGGCAGGCAATGAGGACTAGTTAACCTCCAGTCCCACCCAGCCCAGCATCCTCTACCAAGTTCTGGCCTCCAATAAAGCACATTAGAGGAAGAACTGGCATGTTCCCACCTACTCAAGATGGGCATACTCCTCTTCCCCCACCTCATCATTAAGCACCTGTGTTGCTAAGGAAACTGAGTCACCTGGATCATAGCCAGGGTTTTATCTCTCTGTGTCGCTGGAGAGGCTGATGCAATGATGGTAATATAATTTGTTTGTCTTTATTTTAGTAATGTCTCCATGGCCTTCCACATGCATGGCACAGGGTAACCAGTCTGTACTATGTCATACACTGTATGCTTTTACATATAAAATGGTCACTGAAACATTTGTATTTAGACTTTTCAGGAAATGTTCACATGTAAAGTTGTTTTCTAAGTGACTTAAAGTGGTAACATTGTTTTTCACCCATGAATTCAAATACTACTTTTCATGTACTCTAAATGATCATTTTCATTATAGCTGTTGATATTTAACTATGAAATAATATCCTTTGTTGTGGTTGTTTGTGTGCTAAAACAGCGTGATAGACCTCTCACAAATTTAATTAAGAATCAGCAATGTTCCTGCAAGTATCTGTAATATCTCTCAAAAAGAAATGCTAATGGACCTCTGTCTTATCATACTTTCAAAGGCATAAAAACACAATGATAAAGGCATAAAAAAGAATGTCAGCTCATCAAATCTGCCTGCATTATGTCCATATTTCTGGATTCTTGGCTTACCCTTCTCTTTTTTTTTACTTTTTTTGTTTGTGTGGTTCCACTAACTAGCAGTTAACCACTGGACTGTATCCCAGGAATGTTTTCATTTTGATTTATGTTTGACATTTATAACCTCCATCGAGATGTAAGTTATTTATTCATTTGTTGGTTTTGAGAAAGAATGCTCAGTCAAATCTCTTTTAAAAAATACTTGCCAATTTCCTTCACTTGTGACTCCTCTGTTATTTTGTGTCCTTTGAGAAACTTTCTTTGCAAGCTATAAACTACTATAAAACATATGCCTACTAAACGGGATCATGTTTATTCATGATTATAATATACCCATGGGAACTGGTTGCAAATTGATTTACTAATCCATTTCAGGAAACTGAAGGTTGTGTGGTAAACACTTTCAGTTTTGACTAGAAATTAATATTTTAGCAATTCTATCTGGTATTTATTACCTCTGTTCTCACTGTCTTCAGTAACCTTGATTCTTCTGCTTTGACCCTTTTTACTTCAAGGCCTAGCAGCCCAAGATAAACTTACCTGACTAATTTGTCCAGTACTGTGGACTGTCTAGAAAATATTTAACATTGATAAAGCACCACTCAATACATTGTTTTGTTTGTTTAGGAGTCATACCTGATAACTGCTGCATATTTTTCCTCTGAAGCAATACATAGTTAAACAGTTGTCATTTATATTTCTGTTATAGGGCCTGTGTTTCCTAGCTGAAAACACCTGCACAGTTTGGTACTACATATAAATCAAATGTGCATACAGCTCCTACATTTCATCTCAACATTTGTGCTTATCTGCGTAGTATAATATGAGCTACAGATACACAAAACGTGCCTCCTTGCACCTCTCTCCTATTTTAGCTGATTATAGTGGAATATAATGGACTAAAGCTAACCTTTATTGTATTTTATGTCTAATGTCTTTCATCTTACATGAAGAGTAACCTTTCTTAACTTAATTAGTTATGTATGTCTTTCCTGATGTGAACCATTAACAGCTGGGTATTACATTATTTTTAATGTGTTCATTATTCTCTCTATCATTTCATTCTTGCCCCCAGTATCTGGATTTTTCTCATTACCCTTTTGAACTACATCAAGTCAAATGTATCAGTAAAGTATAACTGAATTACACCTACAGAATGCTTCTTATCAGATGAGAAGAACGCTGTTTTATCACATACTTCCCGCAGACAATTACTTAGTTCGGTATGGGCACAGAATGCTCTTAAAATCATGGTTGAAATGACTAGCTTATAGACTGCACTTCTGTTAAGGATTGACTAGAAAAACATTCAGCACCTCAATACTATAACAAAACATTTTCTAAAAACAAAGAAGAAAAATACTTCGGGTTTACCACATGCATTCAAAATGTCAGATATTTTCTTTCTTTTTTTTTCTCTCCGTCTCACTTTGCAAGGAGAATGTGTCTTTTTTCATGCAATGCTTTCCAGAATGACAGCATCAGCCACACAACTAGCATATGTGGCATACACCAGCTGTCAAGCTCTATCTTCGCTTGTGGCCTTTGTCACCAACTTGGCAAGGTGTGGCTGCTTTATTTAAAAAAGGTGTTTTACTCTCATAACTTTAAATTCGTTGCATTTAAAGGAATGCACCCTTTCTTTCTTTTTTTTTTGTATGACTGCTCGTTAGTAATACTTTGACAGGATAGTACCATTTACACACCATTCATTGGATGCAACAACAGATTGTTGATAGACTGGTATAGTGCGCTTTCTGCCTGCGGATGAGAAGCTGATGGAGTTGATGTCATACTGCAACTTTATACTATATACTGTCACTTTTTAGTGTAAAGGATTGAAAGGATGGTAAGGAAAAATATGCAACATTGATTTTAAAAGGGATGGAATTCACTTTAATTTTCCTTTCTTTATTTTCACTGTTTAGCAAATGCCAGAAATTATGCTTTGTTTCTCAGAAGCCACATTAACTATTGGTTAAGCATGGCTGCTGTTCTCATTAAAGGGATGTAAGAGTTACCTCCTGAATGGAATGGAATGAATATTCTTCAGTGGGAGGCAAAGCTTATTACTGTATAAAATTACTCAGACAGCCCTCTCTGACAGAATCTGTTACCTGGTTACAGTTACCCAGCTAGCTCTCAAATATTTTGATAAGATTTAAAGGAGTCCTTTTTGGATACCTGGTTAACAGCTGTATACACAGTGAGAGAGTTTCATTCTTATTCCATAAAACATGTTCAGTTTGGTAAATATGGACTTCTTAGCTTGTGTCTTATAGTGATTTTTTGATATAATCAGTTTGTTGTGAACTTTGCTGACCTTGCCTGCCAAATGAGGCTCTATACCTTATGAGCTGTTCTAGTTTATGCACATTTGGCCTTGTCCTGGGGTAGTTAACTATAAGGCAAGTCTCAGATATCTTCCTATCTTTCCAGAGATGAACAACTATCACTTAAAATACTTTTCTTTCTTCCATCCTTCCCTTTTTAATCTTACTTGTTTTTACTGGGAATTACTGTTCCTTTATCCAAGTTGGGCAGCATCCCATATGCATTGTTGTAAGCTGTCTCAATAAAACAATTTAATGCTACTCAGAGGCAGTCAGTATAGTTGGGCGGTACTGGATGTTTGTTGCTAAATGTCTGTTTTTAAGAGTTTTATAAAAAAAAATCTACTTAATATGCTGGTCTGTGAGACTGAACACTGTTCGTACTTGAGTCAGTTGGTCAATGTATATAGCCTGCACTAATAGTACCAATGTTTCTGGGACTTTGAACCACCACAGTACTCCCTAAATCAGCTTTCTTGGGGTCTTGTCATATGCTTTCTCCAAGTCTAGGAATGCCCAGTTGGACTCTTTCCTCATCTCTAGCTTCTTCTCAACCATCTGTCCCACTGCAAACATTGGGTCAGTTATACTGCATCCTGATCTGAATCCGAACTGCTCATCTTCCATCTTCCTTTTACTTACTCTATATATTCACTTATCAATCACCCTCTCCAGAACTTTCATGGAATGTGACAGGAGGTTGCTGCCTCTGTACTGCCCACAGTTGTGGATGTCCCCTTTGTTCTTCTACACTGGCATGAATATGCTTATTCTCCAGTCATCTAGACTATGTCTTTCTCTCACACTGCTATGAGCACCGTCAGGAGCCATTTCTCCCTTATCTCACCCAGAATCTTTATCATATCTACTGTGACCTCATCTGAACCTGCTGCTTTCCCTGACTTCATCTTCCTTAGTGCTGTTCTTCTTCTAGGGTGGGCTCTTCTTCTTCTCTCATCATAGGCTGTTTCTGGGCAGTACAGCTTCTTTGGGGTTTTCTTCATTCAGAAGCTGCTGGAAGTACTCCTTCCATCTGCCTTTGATGTCCCGTGGGCTTGTGAATAGGCTGTTGCTGGCATCCCTAATGAAGGGTGTCTGACTATCTTCTTAATCTTTCTGTCTTTGCCTTGCAAACTTTTCAGAAATAGTAGCGTGTAAGCATATAAATTGCATTCATATGATTGAGAGTACAAAGATGTTATGTCTTCTTTGGACAATGTAACAAAATGGATAATAACAGTCAGGCGTCAGCAAACTTCTGGACAGCTGAACATGCTTTGGTAACAGACATATTGTGTATTTAGTTTACTGATACTAAACAGTGATGTATATATTATGTCTTTTGACCTGATAAACAGATATGCTAAAAACTAAACATTTGGTAATAGCTATCAAAATAATTATATACAACATGTAAAAGTAAAAGTATTACAGGTGCAGTTGTTGAAGGGTGTGCAGAGAAAAAATAAAAAAATAAACACAAATACCCTTGACCATGTAGTGCGTACATCCACCTGAGGTTCAAACATAGTGGACCTGGTACTGAACAATATGAGAGAGCACTGCACACCCCCTAGTGTCATGTCATCGTTGGTGAGGATGGACCATAAAACTGTCTCCTTTGTAATAAAAATCAGGTCAGTAACCCCAGCAAACCCTTTAACAGTTATGAAATATTCAAAACCAAAGATAATTTGTCAAAATCCAGTGCCACTCCTAACTGTGAGGTCAAAGCAACCTATGTGCACAGACATCCTCTATAAATATGTAAATGGCTGTATAGAGGCTGCAGTGTCTAATAGAATTAAGCCCAAACCAAACTTTAAAAACAAACCACACAGGTGGAATCTGAACCTTAACAGGGTATACAATAAAAGGAAGAAAGTCAAGGCTAAAATCAAGAACAGCAACCTCCTTAATGATTAGAGCTCTTTAATTAAACTAGACAGGAAACTAGCAGGACTAATTAAGTCCAACAAGGCCAATTATGAGGTCAAGATAGTCTCACAGGTTAAAGATAACCACAACACCTTCTACAGCTATGTTCGTAACATCAAAAGCAGCACACAGCAGTGTGTCAAACTGGTGGTCGGTAGTGCTACTTTCACTGAGCAGAGAGACATAGCAAATCTGCTGGCTAAAAATTCAGCCCAGACTTCTTCCACACTCCTTTCCCCCGCCTACCCCCATGAAATATTTACTAGCATAATCCCCTCCCCAACTATCAGCAGGGAGGAGCTTTTGGAAACAATCATTAAAGCCACAAACACAGCCTCAGTGGGCCCCAGCAATATCACAGGATGCCAAAAAAAATAGCTTGAATCATGACCTAGCAGGACTACTTGAGTCACTTTTCAACTATAGCCTCATAGCAGGCTTTGTACTATGAGAATGGAGGACTGATATGGTTATCCCACTTCACAAGGTTTGACTATCAACTAACCCTGGAACCTACAGACCTATTAGTCTAACTAATCTAATATGCAAACTCATGGAATGAATTATCATGAAAGTGATCAACAAAGACATAGGTAGCCTTCAGACACTGGCTCTATTTGGCTTCATCAAGGGACACTCATGCCTACTTAATCTGGTGGACGTTTTTGAGAAGGTCACAAAGGCAATAGCTGTGGGGAAAATGATGCATACCACCTACATGGACCTAGCTGAGGTGTTCAATATAATACCCTATTTAGGTATAGTTGACATATTTACCAAACTGGGCATTAACAACTACATAACTCGATTCCAGCTGGCTCACAGACAGGACTCAGGAAGTCAGGACTGTTGAGTCACTTCCACTAAGAGACCAGTCACCAGTGGGGTATTTCAGGCTTGCATAGTGGGATCACTCCTGTTTGGCATCTACCTGTCAGAGGTAAAGGTTAAGGTCAAGGGCATTTGGTTGACCAAGTTTGCAGATGACTGCAGATTGTGAGCTATCACAGATTCCCTCCATAATACATGCATCTTACAAGAGGGTCTAACACAAGCAAATTGCTGGTGCCAAAGCCACAGACTAAAACTCAATGCCAAGAAATGCATTGAAGTTCCTTTTAGGAAAATGGCCACACCATTGGTAAGACACCCCTAAGAGTTGAGCAAGTAGTCACAGATCTGGTAACATATGTAGATAGCAATCTGACCTTTGACCAACATGTGGCCAAGGTAGTAAAAATAATCAGTCTATGTTACCCAAATTGAAAGCAAGGATATGGCATCCAGGTCCAAGGATGTCACAGTGTCTCTTTATTCTGCCCTTATCAGACTCATTGTTGAGTATAATTCATCCTTCGGCATTTACATTACCAGATATATGCAACAGTTGGGGCACCCATAACGTTTCCTTACCAGGAGAATCTAGGGTATAAACACATTGCCCTATGTGGATTGATTTAAAGCCCTGTCTCTATACTTGGTCCTCTACAGGTTACTGAGAGGTGATCTATGCCTGGCATAGAAAGCATCCTTGGATCCAGCTCTGATGGACATTTTGCACATTGGCAAAATGAACAGGATCAGAACCACTAGCTCCAAGGATTTAAATTTTGCTTACAACATAAATAGGATATGTTTGTGAGACAGATATGTGTCACAGAGCATCTCCATGCTCTGAAACAGGCTCCCCATCCATGCAAAGCAGAGTCCATCCTAACTCTGTTTAATTGTAACCTTGACCAATGGATAGGAAATCGGAAATTCACCATGTGTCTGACCCCCATGTCTCTGATAGACAGAGTCAAACAGTAACTATGCCCAAACTAACATATCTCCTGTCCACATAACCTTTAGAAACTTCCTAAAATGCCCACTCCTAATAAATGCTCATGATACATAAGGGTGCAATAGGGCTGGATTTTGCAACTAGGGATATAAAGGCCCTTGTGGTCTTTAGTCAGGTGGAGACCTATGAACCTGTAAAATACAGCAATCATCTTTAACTTGATCTGTGGGAGAGTAATGTAGTAGTTATCTGAAATGGTGCTGGATTTGTGTATTTATCAGTCCATTAATAAGGGTGCTGTATGTAGTAGAGGGAGATGTTGAGATGGCCTTCATCCTATATTTGAGTGTGACATAAGCCAATTTTATAAGCAGTGTTCCAGCTGTCTGATATTTCAGGGAATACCATGTGTTATGGAGAAACAACCTGCAAACAAGCAGGGGGAAATGTTTCTAGAAGGGAATGTGTATGTGTGAGCAGATTAGATCAGTGTTGTGTTTAACCAAGAAGCCACTGTACCTTTTTGGAAATATTCAGTAGAAAATATGACTGCTATGAGTACAGGACAATCAAGCACAAGTAAACAAAGTGAAAAAAGAGAAAGACTATCCGACATGACCAAATAAAAAATAAAAATATTTTATTACAAAAGGTAAGCACTTTCATGCCACATAAGGCACTTCGGCAGACCACATATAAAAGATCAAACAAAGTGCATATATATTACCAAAAATGACATCATTAATGAAACAGGTGATGCAACCTCAGCACTGATTTTAAAAGGACAGCTTCATTGAGCCCAGAACCTTTATCAGCTCACAATTCCAACGTTAATTTTAACTCAGTCTCAGCACATTCTGTCTTATTAACATGATTACCTCTCCTCAAATCAAACTTTAATACTTGTAACAGTGTCTGGATGAACAAAAGTAAAAAAAAATGGCTAATTTCCTAATAATTTCTTAAAATCATCATTCATTGCGACCTGTTTCATTAATGATGATTTTTTTTGGTGGTATATATTTTCTTTATTTGGTCTTTTATATGTGGTCTTAAAAAACACCTAATGTGGCATGAAAGCACTAAGCTATTGTAATAAAATATTTTTATTTTTTATTTAGTTGTGTTGGATGGTCTTTCTCTTTTCTCAGTTTGATAGTGAGATGAATCAAGAGATTTGATCTGAAGAGGTTTCTATTTGTCTTAGAGGAGAGACCAAAAGTAGAGAGTGTGAGGCCATAATCCAATTGTGTGTACATTATATTTTTGGTGGCAGTATTAAGGAGTTAGGAATTAGGTCACTTTTCAACAGACTATTTTTCTGAGAGATTTGTTTGTAAGATAGATTACATGCAAAGTATAATAGACAAGGCGTTTATCTCAGTTTCTAAGTGGAGACTAGTTCCACCATGCTGCCTAAACAATGGTGAGTCCAGGTAGTTTATGTTGTTTGTGAGCCAGTGATGGATGCTGATGAATTATTTAGAAAAAGACATCAGACTGGACTGACGGGAGACATTTTGGTAATAAATAAATTGTCCACTATCTATCTATCTATCTATCTATCTATCTATCTATCTATCTATCTATCTATCTATCTATCTATCCATCTATCATCAACAGTTGTCAGTCAGGTAAGTAGACCTGCATTCCCATTTCATTTCATGCAAAGTATACTCTTCACAGACTGACCATGTTAAAAGAAACATTGGCACATACATGGATAACTTCTTTCATTTGACCACCATATCTCCATCTTCATTAAAAATCCTTCTGTCTTTCTATTTGACCCAATGGGTATTCAAAGGAATTTTCTTAAGTTCTAGACACCACTTTTCCACTGTACTCCTTCTTTATTAGCCCTATTATTACATATAATACCACTTGTGGTATGTATCAAATAAAGCACATTACACAACTAGAAAAGTCACAGAGATTTTTAACTAAGAAAATCAAGGGTCTTAAAACCCTCAACTACCACCGATGGGATTGACTATCCCTTTATTCTATGGCCTAATGGCTGCTTTACAGCGGCCTATGTTTAGCCTTCTATACCACAAAGGAACCAGCTCTGTTTGACCTCCTATACCTTAGCAGGACTAGCGGCATCTCAAACACTCATAGAAAATGTGTTAATCTGCAGCAACAAATTAATAATATGGAGCAGACCTCCTCTACAAATCAAACATAGAAATACTATGGCCTCCTTCAAAGTCATCTTAGATGATTGGATGGATAACCACCAACTCACCTTAGAGATTACCTCTATGGCCCTCAGAGTTAAAGGAGACAAGCATTATAATTTCTTTTTTCTTATGTATATTTAAAGGCTAGACATCTTATGGTTTTAGGATATGCTTGTCTATTGCATTCTGGAATAGACTACCACTGCAAATTAAGCAATGTGATACATTATATCCCTTAAAATGGGAACTAGATGCTTAGATGGGTATTTGCAAAACCATCCTTGCTTGACTGGCCTAGTCCACCATGAAAAAGGAGGTAAGATTTAAGGGTGGACACTGGCAGGGTGTAAATGGTTGCTATGCTTAGTTGTCTTGTATTTCCTATGATCTTATGAACTTCCTATGTTCCTTTGTCACTAGACCATTGGACCATTGTTAACTATGACCAAAGTTGCAGGGGTAAGTGCAAATACAATCCACGTGTGGATAATTTAGAGTAATCAGTTGACCGCCATCTGTTTTAAAGGTAAGAAGAAAAAAAATAGCAGTGCAGACATGAGGAAAACATGTGAGTTCCACACAGACTATGACCGGATGTCAGAAATGAACCCCACACCCTGGAATTGTAAAACATCTGTTATATTGAGCTAAAGAGAAAGTGACTAGAAGTCAGAATTGAACCCTAAACACTGGATCTGTGAAGCAGAAATCTTACTGCCAAGGCTCAGGAAATGAAGTACCAAAGATCTCTCAGTTTATCAAATTAGTTCCCCAAACATTTCTTCTAGTAAAATGAATTGGAAACAATTTAATGAAAACCCTAGTGTTCATATTCAACCAAATTTTCAAGAGGACATGAAATAGAATATGCTTTCTTATACTTGTCCATACTCTGCAACAACTTTACCTTGGACAAAAAAGCATTGGTATTTGAGGCTAAACAGGTAGGTGCATATGTGTGTGTGTGTGTGTGTGTGTGTGTGTGTGTGTGTGTCGGGGGGGGGGGTCCTCTCTGAAGATTATCTATTGTCTTTTCACCCAGTTTGAAAAGTTGGATTTCTGGCAAAGTTGATTAATAACTCTCTGAATGGTAGTTCATTATTTATGCTACTGGCATAAAATGTCATCATATAAATGATTCCACATTGGACAGTTTGGAGAATGATAAGGCTGATATTCTCACATGAGGAAGTGGTCTAAAAACAAAGTATGGAATGTGCAGTAGGAAGACATGAGTAAGCCATGCGTCACACCCATATAAAACTATAGCACCATGTTTATATTTTGCAGCAGGTGCTATGTAAGAATAACACAAAGGAGGTGGTGTCTGCTTATTCTAGACTGCTGCGGACTTACAAGGCTGCATTGTATATAGGTATATTATGGTCTTATGTAGGATATGTAAGTACGCAGGAGTATTACTAATCATTACTCTTAAATGACATGCGAGTATGCAAGAATATTATTGATCATTACTCTCGAGGGACCTGTGAAATAGCTGACCGCCACCTTCACAGCAAACAGCATAAGAATTGCAGCTAAACACCCCCAGCAGTTGTCCTGGGGTTAATGGTAACTGGGATGAAGTAGCACACATGTTGTCAAGTCTTTTGATCGTCTGAGGGATGCAGTTCAATTAACTCTTTAAAGTTACTCTGCTTTCCATACCTTCCTTATAATAAATATGCTTTCCATGCAGACAAGCCACTGTAAATATAAATGATAAAAGATGAATTGAGGTCAGTGCAGTAATCTCAATGGAGCTTAACCTTGCATTTTTAATTTGGAAGAACTTGCCCTTGTTCTGAGTGCCACTGCCATACAGTAGCTTACATACTGAATTTCTCTGTCCATTATTTTAGTAGCAAAGAAAAAAAAAATGAAAGACATGGAGGGGAAGAAAGAATTTTTGACATAGCAAAAGAAAAAAGGAAAGTTGTGATGCAAATCTGCATTCATTTAAGTGCACTGTTAGAAGTGGACTAGGTTATTAGATCTTTTGGGAAGATAAATGGGAGAATTAGCACTACATGACATACTGAGGCATTTACTTTTAACTGAAAGCACATAGCTGTTAGGGAACTGAGGTGCTAGATCTGGGTTCTTCCATGTCTGTTTCAGTATCTGTTTTCTTAACTGAGTTGTTGATCCATGAGCTGATATAAATGAGCTCCACTGAAAGCTTTTTAACCTCTCAGATGGGTTTTATAATCTTGGAGTTGGTTATATTAGTTTAAGCAGTACAGCTGATATGCTCTTACACAGGAGATATTTAGGGTTTCTCCAAAAGTAAATTTTTTTTATGGAAACCAGTTTTATTAGCTGAGCATGATGAGATATAGATGAATTAAAAGTGAGTTAACTAAGTTTCCATACTATAATGTCTGGGCCAGATGATGTGCATACCAGCCTTTGAAAGTGAATTGCATTGTTTCATTATCAGGGTACACTGTGTAGAGACTGAAGGTGTTGCCTTACTTCTGTAGCCACTGAAAGGACAGGTATGGATAGCCTAATGGTATAGTTCAGGTAGTTGCCAAGTATGTTGCAAGAACTCTATAATTCACAAGGTAAAATACAGATTAACTAGAGAAGAGAAGACTATGGTAACCTTCATGAGATACAGCTATTGTCATACACAAACATAAACATACAAAACAAAATATTTATTTATGTGTTTATCTATTTACTTATGTATTTATTTCTATTTGTTATTCAGACAGAGCACTGAGTCATATAGGCCTTTTGTAGGCCAGCACAGTGTTATAGCTGCAACACACGCAAAAAAGTATAAATAATTAATAGTATTAATTGATATAACAGATACAGAAACAGATAAAACAAAAAAAGTTACAATTACCTAAAAGATAAACAGTGTATCACTGTCTTAAGAAGCAACATTTACCAAATGATTAATAGTTTGTAACTATACATAATTTGATAAATTTTATTTATTTATTTTTATTTTATTTTATATTTGTTGACCGGGCTAGTCTAGCTGGATACATGTCCTTTTTCAGTAGAGGCCCGGGGAGAAAAGCTCCAAGCATAAGTAAATTACAAAATACAATAATTAAAAAATGACTAGATTCAAATACATTAAGAGAGCAAAAATGCTTGGAAGAAAAAATAAAAATAGTTTCTGTGAACAATAGTACGGAGGCTTTGCATAGGTTTAAGAAACACTCAAGTACAAAATACTACACACTAAAACAACAGCTGTATCCTTGCTGGTTGAAGCAGAAAGGGGAGCAGGAGAGTGAGGTAGTAAGGAGGTGCGAAGAGGAAGCGTGCAGAGATAGGGGGATTAAGGGAAGAAGCAATACTCTGCAAGAAGTCTAAGTGCAGGGCTTAGTACAGGAGTTTAGTGTCACCTGCAAGTGATATCTCTGGTATTTCTACTCTTTTGAAAGCATCGACACTCACCTTCATTTTGAAGATTTTATTTTTAGTTGAATTTTGGGCCTGATTAGATGTGGTTAGGAGTGATTCCACAGTTGTGGATGTTATATGTGAAAATGCACTGCATTACAAAGAAAACAAAGTAACACAATAGAATTCATAGAATAGAGGTTTTCTGAAGAAAGTAAATGTCACTGTTGTCCATCATGTGGAACATTATCTAGTCTATATTGTTACCATATTTTGAAGATTTTAATACTATATCAGGACCCCCCTGTGCCATTAAAATATGACTTGAGTTAGGTGTGGGATTGATTCTTGTCATATACTATTAAATACCCTATACATATAAAGCAAAATTTAATTGTGGAAAATCAGACACAGTTTCCCTTCTGAAAACATGAAAAACAAAATGATACCCCTGCTGCAACAGCCAGTGCAATAATATGGTAACAAGTCAATCCAAGCCAGGTAGGGCTAAACTTAAAAATGTATACTGAGTTTAGAAATGAAATTAAAATGAATAATTATTAAACTTTTTCATTTTCTAAATCATGTGATTGCCCAGCATCAGTGTTGTTGTACATGCTTAAAACTTGCAAAACATAAAAACCCCCTTCAATTCAAAATAAAATACATGACATAATAATAATGCAGTAACTAACAGTGGTGGGAGTTGTGTTTCAAACCTACTTCCTTTAGGCCTTATTGTTTGATTCACTGGGCTTTGCCCTTGTCAGCAATACTGGCCAATTGATATTAAATCCCACCATAATTCCATAGCTGGCAGGGATTATTGTTAAAGTAAACTGCAAATATGAACAAATTCTAACAAGTGTTTGATGATATCTGCCTACTCAACTGCATGTGTATACACTGAAGGCCTTTAGAAAAATGAGGACATCACATGATAGAAGATAACAGTACAGATTACTGCTTGTAGAAGATTGTCAGCTGAAAAACACCCCTTTAGCTAATTAATATTTTGCTGAATATTACATCCTAGTAAACTTTAACTATTTTTCCCAGTCAGTTATATATTTTGTTTAATCATGCTTTTCTTTCTGTCCCACACAAATACATATGATCCATTCTTGCATTTTTCGTCTGTATACCTTATGCTTAGGTTTGGTAGATGTTGTTATGTTATCAGTTGGCTCTGCAAAGTATGGGTTTAGTGGTTCAATAACCATGAACACAGGGTGACAGTTTAGAGGATATACGAGCGGAATGGTAAGGAACACAGTTGGTAAAGGTGGATGGTTTTAAATACTTGGGATCAGCAGTTCAGAGTAATGGTGAGTGTGGAAGAGAGGTAAAGAAGAGAGTGCAGGTAAGGTGAAGAGTGTCCGGAGTGATTTGTGACAGACGGGTACCAGCAAGAGTGAAATGGAAGGTCTACTAGATGATAATAAGACCAGCTATGTTATATGGGTTGGAGATGGTAGCACTGACAAAAAGACAGGAGTCAGAACTGGAGGTGGCAGAGTTAATGATGTTAAGATTTGCATTGGGTGTGATGAGGATGGACAGGATTAGAAATTAGTATATTAAATGGTCAGTTCAGGCTGGACGGTTTGGAGACAAAGCCATAGAGGTGAGATTGCATTGGTTTGGACACGTGCTGAGGAGGGATGGTGGGTATATTGGGAGAAGGATGCTAATGATGGAGCTGCCAGGTAACAGGAAAAGAGGAAGGCCAAGATAAGGTTTATGGATGTGGTGAGAGAGGACATGCAGGTGGTTGGTGGGATAGAGCACGATGAAGAGGACAGGAAGAAATTGAAACAGATGATCCAATGTGGTGACCCCTAATGGGAGCAGCCAAAAAAAAAAACAAGAAGAAGAAGTCTCCTTGATGAATAAATAAAATGGTACATCCACAGACATATTAAAAAAAGAGATATACTGTATAACATAATTCAGAGAACTGCTGTAATTCTACAAGAAGTCAAAGCTAAGATAACATAAACAGCAAAAACTGTGTACAGATAAAATGAGGTATGATTTCTTTCAACACCCTTGTGCAATATGAGTTGGAAAAATTGCCATCTCTGTCAAGGATGATGGTTTCAATGTAGTTCTTTTTTTTTTTTTTTTTTTGGAAATATTGTTCATGTCCTTAAGCAATTCTCTTATTTTTGAAGCAAAATAGCTACTGGCACAAGTAAAGAGTTATTATTTAAAACTCTGAAACAACCACTTTGATACATGACTTATACTAACAGAATCTGCAACTTGTTTAATTCATAGTCATTAAAACAAATATTCATTTAGAAGAAGAATGTTCAAAAACTGTCCTTTATTTCATCTGTGCAAATGCTGATTTTTTTCCCTAAAGTTGTGCTGTTTCTATTTTAATACCAGCATAAATGACCAAAAAGCAAGGGTGAATGTGCAGCTAGTAAATTACTATGAAGAAATTAAGTTAATCGCATTTGTGTCTGCATATGGAAAAGACATACATTGCCAAATCATTTGTAATCTGTCCAGTTTATAATGCACTGTTAGTGAATGTTTTGGGATTTTATAAAGATTTCTAACAAAAGATGAGGACAAGTGAATTCAATCTCACATAAGGACAAAGAAAACATTGAGCAACAGTTAGGGCCAGGAACTTTAAAGATATAGAACTGTCTTTAAATAATGTAACTGTCACCTACAATCCTTTGCTACAGGCTCCAAGACTAATAAAGATTATTTTTTGTTGGAATGCAGAAGGAAAAGATCAAGTATGTACTCCTGACCACAGTGTTTAGAAAATAAATCATCTGGGGAAATATACATATGGAAGCAGTTCAAAATACAAGCAGAGATGTGCCTAATGATTTTTGCTTTCACAAAATGTGCCAGATGTTATCTCAAAAGAATATAAATCCTTATGCCTGCATTTTTAAATTTCATTTTACATTCATATGTAGTGAAGCTTATTAACTTTTTCTATGTCATGGCTGGTAAAATGCCCCAGAATTTCAACATGCTGTATTCTTTGTGTATTGTTCTACAGTTTTGGCCTGAACAATGTAATGTTAATCTTGGCTGAGACCATTTGGTACTGAGTATATGTCAGAATAATATTTATTGGGTCTGCTACAAGTGTTTGAGTGTCTTGTAACTCATGTGATGCTACATACACTCAAATTAGACTCATACCTGTCAACCTTAGCACATTAAAATTATGGCACTGGCCTTTAAAATCATAGCACTGACATTTAAAATCATAGCAGGGGTCAGAAAGAGGAGCACTTTCGTATTTTTCACAGTAGGAGGTCTTTACACACCAGACGCTACATAGTTAGCAGAAATGAGTCTTTGTATGGGTTTAGTTTATTTATTTAATAAGATGCGTACTTATAAACTGGTCTGACTTTATAAGGAATATCAGTAAATCTAGGAGATGCAAGGCTAATTTGAAGGTTACGTTCATAACATTCAGCTTAAATCATAGCAGTTGAGAGAGATATGACTTGACAAGGTAGCCATGTGGAAATGCAAAGATGCTGCACAAACCAATGGTTGAGTGTGAATAAAGTAAGTGTAGCAGCCATGTGGAGGGAACCAGATTTTAGTACTTAGGTTTAATAGGAAAATGGCAGTTTTAGGGATAGGGAACAATTAAGTTTTTATTTGATTAAGTAGGTTTATCGTGTGATCAGGGAGTTTTAGGGTTAGGGAGAAATTGGAAGTTCAGGGATAGAGAGCAACTGGGAAATTTATGATTGTTTGCATCTTGTGATTTTGTTTTTCTCTAATTTATTGTCCTTCATTTTTGCAGCCAGTGTGGTAAGTGTGAAGATTGGAGGAAGATGGGTGAAGGCTGTCAGCCTAGTCAAATAGAATTTGATACATAATTCTATCAACTGTATACATACATGTAAAATACAGGCTTGTGTTTTTAAATGAAAGAAAACATTGTAAAATGTGAACTTCAAGATTGTTGCAACATTGCCATCTGCTGTAAGGAAAACCAAGCCAAGCATTTCAAATGTGTCTTTTGAATCTGGAAAGATATTATGAATCCCTTTGATGTTTTACAAGTCGGCTCCAGTGGGGCTGGATGAAGGTTTCATGCCCATTGTTTTAAGGTTAAAGTTAAGGGCCAGAATTTACATCTGGAAGGTGCTTTATTGCTCTGATTTCTGCTAGAGTGTATATGTGAAATACCTTGTGTTGTTGTAGTTTCCTGAGCAGGTGTCCAGTTTTTGGCCTGAGAAAACCTAAGTGTCAAAATGATGTAATTTGGGAGGTCCTCAGCAGAGCTGTTGGTTAGTGTTTAACAACTATTGTTCAGTGAGAGACTGTAAGCATTTTGATCTTGGACATCTAACCCAGCACTACTTGCTCTTTATGTATGTAAGTAAGATAATAGCACCGTGATTTCTCTTATTAATAGTTAAACTTAGAAGAAAGTTAGACTAAGTATTTTTCTTTGAAATCAGATATTTCCTATGATATTGTTTTAAGTTTCTGTGTGATCTCTGAATTTGAGTAGCATTGTACTGTAGTAGTATTGTCTTGTGATTAAATTATTTATTATTAAATATTTTTAAAACCTTTACCTGTGGCTGGTTTATGTAGAGATAATTTAACCTCTAAAGTACATTACATATTTACAGATTTTACTGTCTAAGTCACTCCAAATTAAGCCATGACTGTTAGTCATACTACCACTGGATTATAATATTGCACAGTAATAATTAGACACCCTTTTAAGGGCTTTTAGTAGCTGATAATATTAGCTGGTGGTGGCAGAAATTACTACCGTATAGTCTGGGTAAAGGGGCATAGCTAGAGAATCTGTGTCAGCCTTTCCCAGGAGCATCTGTGAAGTTGTATAAATACTTATCTCAAAGTGTGGGTGTGTGTCAGTTACCTGGGCAGGGACACAAAATACCGGTTGGACAGAGAGGGTACTGGAGGTTAGCTTGCCAGCTAGGCTGAGATCTGGACCCTATGACTGTGCCAGTGGGGAGTCTTATTGGAGGCCTGGTGAGCAAGGGAGCAACCAGCCCCAGACTGACTGTGATCTCTGTGTGCATTTAAGGGAAATTGTACTTTACTGTGTGTATTAGTTATCCTTTCCTCTTCTAGGAGTCACGCTCTCTGGTGTCACTGGTGAGGATTGAGGCTCCTTGATTTCTGGGCCAGGGCATGGGCTTCACAGTAAGGATGAAAGAAAAGAAAACAAAACAAAAGAAAATGTTTCTCAGTTTTAAATATTGACTTACAAGTTTAAGTAGAGTGAGCAGCGATATTATAAAACAAGATTATGCAGTAGCGCTAATAGTGCCCTGATAATAAAACATAATGTTACAATCTGGAGTAATATGTAAAATGTGGTTCACATATGAAATATCTTTTTATAACTGCTTGATAGTGTATAGTCTTCTTTTTGCTTCATGTGTTTTTTATTACACAGAAGATCTAGAGCCTTAGGCTATTTTTAAAGGAATGATTAGTACACTCAGTAAATGGTTTTAGGATAGAAGAGTACGATGCAGGGCATTTATGCAAACTACATAATACGTTGCCTGCTGAATGAGGAGTTTCATCAAAACCAGTACAAAATGCAGAAACATAATTATTGTGTTTTCTGTTGACTAGCAAGCCTTCATGAGTTGCAATGGAGGGGTTCTTGGCTAGCATAAATACTCATACATACCAAGTCAGAAATCACAGTGAAAGTGAAATATTTAATTCTGCCAAGGGTTCACTTTTACTTAAAATGCTTTAGTGATTTCTAGATTCAACATGCAGCTTTGGATTACAGATACATTGCTGGTCTTCACTTAATGTTCCTCTCAAAATCCAAATAAAAATATGAGCATTGTTATTAATTGACAGAAATGTTGCCAAGTTGTAGCGTATGAAAGCTGATTAATTGAATCCTATTTTGTTTGAGCAGAGCTGCCTCACCCCACACAGAACATGAAAATGGTTCATGTGGATTAACCTTCTTGCTGGTTAACAAACTAACAAGCAAACAAGGAGCTCTGAGATCACTGAACTTTGGTATAAGAATGCTTTGTCCTTAATTCAGAGGTTGAACTAACTCAGAGTACAATGAGGCTATAGGAAAAACACATCACAGCAGGTCAGGAACATCTATACATACAGTGCACATCATTTGGTTTTGTACCATTTTAGCTGCTAAGCCCATAGATTAAGCAAATTGCTGGTGTGTTGACTAAAATTCTCAAGTAGTGACAAAAGACAGGCATGACATATCTATAGCTGGATAACCTTCTGAGTTCCAGTTCTTAATATCAGAGAAAAAAAACTTGTCAATATGGGAACCTAATTAACGCAATACTGAAATGGCATAAACAAAGCATTTAGTCTACATATATTCTACTGCTCTGGAATGAAATGTTATACCTATTACAGTAAAGGGTATGAAAGATAAATTGTTTTAAAAAATCAGAATTATACTACATTTTTTTCATTACAATAAAAGGAAAGGTTAACACTAGGGTCTATGTTCTGTTTGTCTCGCTGCAGACAACACATTTTGTGTTAAGATATTTTGAGTGTGTCTATTGTGTGCACAAACAAAACACCATTACAAATTTAAAAGGTGGCATAGAAGCGAGATTAATTCTGTATTTTTTTGTTTCACTGCATGAAGCCTAGTTGGCAATTAGTATTTCAGAAGACCAAGGTGTACTGATAGAGTTTATTAAATCAGTTGGAGGTTGGACAGTAGCCAAGAAGAGATTGTGGGCCTTTAACCAAGGTTTGTTTTAAGATGTTCAAACCTGTTGCCCTATATTTGCAAGAGCTAACATCACAGATGAGAACCACTGGTATGAGTTTTTGTATACAGAGGTCCATTCACTGAGCTGATATTATGTTAACTGGGCAGCTGTATAATAAAAGCATTCTATTAAAGGTTTGCAATCCCATTTACAAGTGAGAAAAAGAAGGTGTGCTACAGATGCCCCTGTGCCAGTAGACTGTGGTACACCTGCTTGCTGCCTGTTGCTCAAAAAGTGCTGTGAAAAAATGGAAATACAGTTTCTGGAGCTGTCAGTTGTACACTACACAGCACTCATCTGGGAAATGTGCACAACATCCCAAAGAAGATAATAGCAGCTTAACATACCAAGGGTGGTAATAGTATTGTGGCTGCAGTGGGGTCCAGGGAATTCAGGGAAAGGGTGATAACTTTATTTTAAAGCCATGGCAATAAGGGATACACTGCTTGGAGTAAGCTGGACACTTAGCATGGAGCTGGTTTTCAGATTCTGGGGTTACATGGGAATGGTGATGGACTTACATACAGTGTCCTTCCATTGCAACACCTTATAAACTGCATAAAAACAAATAATCCATGACAAGAAGCTGCAGGAAACCAATGGCCAGTAAAAATCTTGCAAAAAAACATTGCTCAACACTTGTAAAATACAACGTTACTTTAATAAAATCATCACCGACATAAAATAAAGGAGTTTAGTGCTTTCATTCCCTTAGGAACTTCTTCAGAACTCCATATTGCAGACTCCATATTGAGAATGGTGTCAGAATTTGATAAGTTCTACCAAGAGTGTGAAATTTTGATGGGTATGTTTAGGGGGAGGGGGTAGAGGTATCCCCCAGAATTTTTGGATGAGATATGGAGAAATGTTCTGGTTAAGAGGGAAAAAGGGTACTTAATGCCCATTCTTAGAAGTGGTACAGTCAGCAATCAAAATATGGTAACAACTGAAGTTACACATGGTGAATCCAGGACTATATGTAAAAAGGAAAATACATTTATTTCTACTTGTAATTTAGATAACCAGGAAATTGGTAATGTCTTGAGAAAGAATTGAAATATATTCAAGAGTGATGCAAGTGTATTTTTGAGATTTGGTAGTGGACCAAAAATAATTTATAGAAAAGGGGAGTCTATCAAACAATGCCTAGAAAAAGGAACAATAGAGAATTCTACATCTAATCCAAGAATGAGGAAATGTGGTGCATGTTCTAAGTGACCTTATATTTTTTGTGGCACTGAATTCACTGTTAATGTTCATGTTTACAGGATACAAGACAGATATAATTGTTGCACCCAAAATGTTTTTTATTTAGCTCAATGCCAACAATGTCCTGCATTTTATGCAGGAAAGACCTCTAAGAGGTTGAAAGGTCATATATACGAGCATTTGCAAGATATAAAAAAGCAAAAGAATACAAATGCTCTTTTTAAACATTTGAGACTTAATGATAAACATACATTTCAATTTTTGGTTATTAATAAAGTTGTGAAAGATGTTCAGGGGTGGGTAGCGGATGAACATTTGGAAGCTGATGAGCTAAAATGGCAGTTTAAACTAAATGCTACCCAATACCCTGACCTCAATAAAGCAATTTCTATTGGTTCAATTTTGAAATTAAAGCATTTAAATTCTTAGTAGGTAATCATTGGTTAATTTATATGGATGTATTTTATTTATTGCTTGTGTTTTATGCAATATGGAATTCTGAAGAAGTTCCTATGGGAAAGAAAGCACTTTGTGTTATGTTGGTGATGATTTTATTAATGTGACTTTGTATTTTACAAGTGTTGAGCAATGTTTTTTTGCAAGATTTTTACAGGCTATTGGTTTCCTGCAGCTACTTGTCATGGATTATTTGTTTTTATTTGGCTTGTGGTGATTTTATTGTTCATTGTGGTGGTATGTCTTTGCCTAGTCAAGGAAGCAGTTTGGTAACCAGTGGAATGAATTCTCTGTCCATTTCCACTAACACACATGGTAGAGGAAATCTTTCATTGCTTTAGTAGCAAATTAATGAACAAGTTTCCCAAGTTGTAACTAGCAGTTTGGCTAGTGTAATCAATTTGATCCAAGGAATATCCAATTCTACTCTGGGACTGCCTCTCACACAGACAAGCAATGTGAGTATTTCTCAGGTTAATACTGATATTATGGATATATTGCCTATGTTAAATGAATGGAAGATGGATCAGTTTTCAATGGAAAGTATTTCGGGCAATTCTGGTTACTCTACGGATAAGCATTTGACTATGAAAGAGATGTTACTCTTATTGGACAAACAATTGTTTTCTTTCAAAAAGACCCAATTGGAGAATTGTTATTTATTAAAGTCTATTGAAGCTGGATGTGTGTACCCCAATGGGGCAGCTAATAATCCTGGAATGTTAAAAGAACTTCACCAAATCTTCAATAGAGCTGGGTGTGACATTATGAGGGTTATGGTGGAGTGCAGTAATATGGAATTGGATAAACTGTCCAACATAGTGGATGATCTAGATCATAAGGTTTGTGAAGATTTGGTCTCATCCCATAAGACAGAATATCTTAACATTTTACATCGTATTGACCAACAGTGCCAAAATATTCTCAACAGAAAGATCAAAAAGTTTCATCGTGAATTGGATGTTTATTCTAAAAATATGGTATACCCCAAGCCCCCTGGTTTCCTGGGCAATAGACATGTATCATCCAATCCTGAGTGGGGCCACCAGAAAGTTCTGCCCCCGGAATCATCAAGAGGAAGTTTTCAGTCATCAGGAAGAGGCGGTCTCTTTAGACAATGGTGGAGTGAGGAGATTGGAGAGACTCAGGAAGAGAGTACCCCCAGGGTTCGAATAATGGGGACAAGACGTACCTGAGGGAGGGTGCAAGGTGAAAAAGCAGACCTGGAAAAGGAGATAACAAACTTTACATTTCCTGCCGAGAATGTGTATGATGGGTCTAACGGCTATGATGTTCTAGCATTCCGCACTGTTTACAATGACGGAGGTAATTTTTGTATCTATAACTTTTCCTCTAAAACTTTAATTAATTTACATGCTAATTTGCTCACTAAAAGGCTTTCATTTGTTCCCACTCATAGGGCAGAACTGGTCCGGACACTCATTGATTTGAGGTTTTTTTGTCACAAATTGAATTTGTCATTATGGTTTCATAATAGCCCTGGGGGGGGGTGCAAATGTTAATAGTTTAATAAGGTCTAGTTGTTTTAATCCTCCTTCATGTAGTTCTGTTCAACAATATGAAAGAATTTCTGAGTTGGACATTCACTACATTTTGAACAATGCTTGTAAGTGTAGTTTTGCAAACTTGAACAAGGTGGAAAGGCAATTATTGAAGGAATTAAGCAATGACAAACAAGTACGGATTATAAAGTCTGATAAGGGGGGAGGGCTTGTGGCAATGGATCAAAATGACAAAATGAATATTTTAATAACATGAATCAACATCTAATGTCAGAAATGTATTGCGAAGTATCTTTAAATGAGATAAAAATAGCATATTCCAAGACTGACTGCATGTTGGAAGATATGCTTATGCAAGGGGAAATATGTGAGAAGGAATACCAATATATGGTTAATCTCAAACCTTCAGTGGTTAGAATTTTTGGCATTCCTAAAACTCATTATGACATAAACAACCCCCCTTTCCAGCCTACAGTGGTTGGTGCCAGGTCCAAAACATATTTTATTGGAAAATTTTTGGACACGGTATTGAAAAATGGTCTGGGACAAATAGACCAAACATGTAAGGATTCGTGGCACTTTTTAGAAAAGATGAGCGGAATTGTCTTTGATCCTGGGTTGATTTTTATCACTATAGATGTTAAGAGTTTGTTCTTGGTAATTTTTCATCAGATAGGTCTTCAGTAGTTTGGTCAACAGCTTATTAAGTGTACACAATTTGAGAATTGGAGAGTTAATGCAATGGTGAATTTAATGGGATTAGTTTTAGTTAACAACTTTATATTTTTTGAAGGACAACATTACAGAAACGTTACCGGGGTTGCCATGGGCACAGCTTGCTCCCCATTATTTGCCAATTATGCTGTGGCCCAATGGGAGGATTTATACATTTTTAATAGTCCTTTCACACAAAGTTTGGTGTTATACACCCGATTCCTGGACGACATTTGTATCGTCTGTAAAGATAGTATCGAAAAGTTAAATTAATTTTTATTATATATTAACAATACAGTTGAATTTTTGGCCTTTTTGGCAAAATACAATGAGAATAAAATTAATTTTCTCGCTGTAGAAATAAGTAAGGATGTGCATAACAGGTTTATCTTGACTATTTATTGTAAGCCCACATTCTCGAATACCTATTTACATTATACAAGTTGGCACCCCCTACACCAAAAGAAGTCGGTTGTCAAGGGGCAACTTGTTAGGATTTTGAGAATGGTGTCAGAATTTGATATATTCCAACAAGAGTGTGAAATTTTGATTGGTATGTTTAGGGGGGTATCCTCCAGAATTTTTGGATGAGATATGGAGAGAAGTTCTGGTTAAGAAGGCAAAATGGTACTTTGTGCCCATTCTTAGAAGTGGTACACTCAGCAATCAAAATATGGTAACAACTGAAGTTACACATGGTGAATCCAGGACTATATGCAAAAAGGAAAATACATTTATTTCTACTTATAATTTAGATAACCAGACAATTGATAATGTCTTGAGAAAGAATTGGGATATATTCAAGAGTGATACAAGCATATTTTTGAGATTGGGTAGTGGACCAAAAATTATTTATAGAAAAGGGTAATCTATCAAACAGTGCCTAGAAAAAAGAACAATACAGAATTCTACATCTAATCCAAGAATGAGGAAATGTGGTGCATGTTCTAAGCACCCTTACATTTTTTTGTGGCACTGAATTCACTGTTAATGGCCACGTTTACAGGATACAAGACAGATATAACTGTTGCACTCTTAACAGGGTTCCGTCCTGGGACCGCTCCTGTTTAGTATCTACTTTTCTGAAGTACAGGCTAACACAGAAGGCCTCTGGCTAACGAAGTTTGCAGATGACTGCAAACTAGGAGACATAGTGAAGTCCCCAAATGATGTGAACATCCTACAGAAGGGCCTCTCTGAGACAGATGTCTGGTGTCAGAGCCATGGCCTCAAGCTCAATGCCAAAAATTGCAGTGTCATCCCCTTTGGTAAAAACTCTGTACCCATGAACTACCACATAGGCAGCAATCTACTTAACACCGAATGCGTGATAAGAGACCTTGGGACCCAGGTGGACAGTAGTCTTTCCTTTGATAGTCACATCGCCACAGTATTCAGGAAGTCCTTCTATGTGGCACACCTCATCATAAAAGGGTTCTCATCCAGGAAAAAAGAGGTCATCGTTCCCCTCTACTCGACACTCATTAGACCCACTATAGAGTACAACAACCCTTTTGGAATGTACCTCACAAGACATCTGCAGCAGCTGGAAAGGCCACAGAAGTACAACACAAAGAGGATTACTGGACTCAAGCAAATGCCCTACACTGACCGCCTCAAAAAACTACAGCTTTACTCCATAGCATATCGCCTATTCAGATGTGATCTCTGCCTAACATATAAAGCTATGCCAAACCCAGAGCTGTTGGACATGCTACACCTAAAGAAATCCCAATCCCTCTGAGCTACATGCTCTAGGGACCTAAACCTTGTCACCACAATAAACAGAACATGCTGCAGGGATAGATTCCTGTCCCAGAGACTTCCCATACTCTGGAACAGGCTACCCATCTATGTCAAGCAAAGTTCTTCATTAGCACTCTTCAAGAAAAATCTTGATGAGTGGATGGGAAATAGGAAATACACCCTGGGGATCACTTCTGTGTCTCTGCTCGACAGTGGCACAGGAAGATAATTTTCTTGGGTGGCGTAAGCCAGGGAACCTTGTTGGCTAGGCTTACGTAGGCCCTTGGGCTGATAGCCTAGTACCTACCTATGAACCTATGAACCTAAAGACCTCTAGGATGTTGAAAGATCATATATACGAGCATTTGCAAGATATAAAAAAGCAAAAGAATACAAATGCTCTTTTTAAACATTTTAGACTTAATGGTAAACATACATTTAAATTTTTGGTTATTAATAAAGTTGTGAAAGATGTTCAGAGGTGGGTAGTGGATGAACATTTGGAAGCTGATGAGCTAAAATGGTAGCTTAAACTAAGTGCTACCCAATACCCTGGCCTCAGTGAGGCAATTTCTATTGGTACAATTTTTAAATTAAAGCATTTAAATTCTTAGTAGGTAATCACTGGTTAATTGATATGGGTGTAATGTATTTATTGCTTGTGTTTTATGCAATATGGAGTTCTGAAGAAGTTTCTACGGGAATGAAAGTGTTAAACTCCTTTATTTTAGGTTGGTGATGATTTTATTAACGTGACTTTGTATTTTACAAATGCTGAGAAATGTTTTTTTGCAAGATTTTTACTGGCCATTGGTTTCCTGCAGCTACTTGTCATGGATTATTTGTTTTTATTTGGTTTGTGGTGATGTTACTGCTCACCTTATAAACTGTGCCACTTACCTTGTTGTTGCCATGTCATCTGTTGACTTAATGTGCCATGCTGTTACCCTACAGTAAGTGACATGGCTGTGATCAGCCTATGTATATCTGACTGCTTCACTATTTCCCAGTGATGATTATTAACTCTTTTTGATATCTTACTTTTACATACATCCCTCTCCCTGAACATCCAGTATGTGTAAATGCACTTTTTAATGTCTTGTGGCTTTCTATACATATATCACTGATCTCTACAGCTGTAATCTAAAATAAATTTCTCCTGGCTCAGGGACTGATATGTTAGATGTCTCTTTTTTTAAGAAAATCAATTATTTTCCTGCTAGGCAGTGTTCCACAATCCCATTCCACTTGCATTTTTAAGCTTATTTGCCTCTTTGCTTTGGCTGACTATGCTTCATAGTTTTATATTGTCTTTCCTTAAGTCACAGTATATTGACTTGCCTTAACATAAGTTGGAAACAATAAAAATTAACCTTGTGTCTGCTAAACTCCAAAATACATGTCATAAAACTATAGAAACCTTTTTTCAGCCTCATTAGCTGGTTTTATATTACTGGGTTAAAGTTGGATATATTTCTGTCAGCAGGTATAAGTCTGTAGTCAGACACAGACATGATTGCATGTTCT
This sequence comes from Protopterus annectens, assembly GCF_019279795.1. Classification (NCBI taxonomy): domain Eukaryota; kingdom Metazoa; phylum Chordata; order Ceratodontiformes; family Protopteridae; genus Protopterus; species Protopterus annectens. The sequence continues at coordinate 309,653,614 of NC_056741.1, read as the reverse complement.
TGGAAGTTACACATAGCATATGTGACATATGTTAGTAGCAACAGGGTGTACGTTTGGGGGAGATAGCATTACAGGACATATAATAGGTTAGGACAGGTTGTAGTAGGATACTGCAGATGTGCAGAAAACAAAGGTTACCAGGAAACAAAGAAATACATTTAAAGTATCACATCTATAAAAGGTGTAGATATTTGACCCCAAAGACTTGATTTTAATTTAATGGTGAGGGTAAATGAAAACTGTGCACCAGAAAAGTAATTATATAATTCCAAAGAGATGTTCTTCAGAGAGGGAGAGTAAGCAATTTAGAACAACTGTAAAGTTTGGAAGAAAAGCAGTGCCACTAGAGGGCAAGATTGAGTGGCAATAGTGTTCAGAGTGGGTCCATTGCCTCTCAAGTGTACCTCATTATGAGGAATGTACCTTATTTGGCACCATAAAAAGTCCATGTTCCTCAAAGTTTCACATTGACAGGGTCTGTCACACATTCATTGTTAGGAATTTTTTAACTGATATCCATGATAAATAGAAATTAATCACATTACTTCATTAAGAAATCTTCTTTATAATTAAAACCAGCATATTTTAACCATCATATGACCTTTCAGTTGAATTTGTTAGTAAGCCATTAGTATGTGTTCCACATTTTGCCCATTTGTTGCATATTATCAGGGCTAATGTTCCTCATTTTGGAGATGGAAGGTTGAGAGCTATGAGTGGGTCCCTTTTTTATTGTTATTTTTTAAAACATGATAGACAGACGAGACACAAGTAGTTTTCTACAACATTGGAATGCTGGGCCAGTTAAGTATCTTGCTCAGAAACATGCGTGCATGCATTGGCAGTGGGAATAAAATTTAAATCACTAGATGTCATCTCATTCCCTCCAATCAAGCCCTGGAATTTTGCACTGTAAGTTCCAATAGGCGGAGCCTAAGCTTTCTGATAGAAACAAATAATGTCCTCGCATTTCAGACAAGTGTTCATATCTCTGGAACTGCAGAGGTTACAAAGATGTGTAAATGTCAAACGCTTCAGCACAACCTATTTTTATATTGGTAGTATTCTTTAACTTGAAGGTATTTATAAATCACAGTAAACACAGTAACTATTAAGTTTAAAATATTTTGTAAATAACTTGGAATATCTCAGCAACTGCTCAAGTTACACAGCATTTTGTTCACCAACCTGAGAGCTATGCGGCTAAGTAATTCTGTGTTGTTTGGCAAGATATTTAGAAAAATATGAAATTTATGACAGTATAAATAAATATTATATGAACAACAATTAATATATCTTTACCTGCTCTAGACATAGGTGAAATATCAAAACAGTTGTGTTTGCATGTGTAGGCTTTAAGATGACTTTTTAAATGCATTGTATGTAGCATGGTTTTGGAATTATTAATGCAAATATGAAGAAGCAACATTTGACGCCTAGAGGTGTCAGTAGGCTATAACTGTAGAAGCACCTGGAGGCATCACCTGGCTGTAGGTTTGTTGCCTTGACCAGTAAGTTGTGCTGCAAGACCACTAAGCAGCATGGCAAGTTTGTCTTACCAGATACTATTTATTTGACATTTGTTTATCGGGAAAGTCAACTGGGATAATATCCCATTTTCGACAGAGGTTCAGGGGAGAAATTTAGAGATATTCTAAAAATGGTTTGCTACTACCTTCTAAGAGATTCTTGGTAGCATAAATGGGGTTCTAGATACCTTCTCACCAGCACGTTCTTTTATGGTAAACTCCCCAACAGCAACCTCCTTAAAGTTCAGATCCCTGACAAAAAATAAAGGAATACTTAATTTTGTTTGAAAAATCAAGTATTCCCTTAATCTAAAGTTGCATGATGTGATACTATATTTTGAGTCACATGGTTGTTTTGTGTGTGCGTGTGTGCTGGACAAGTTTATTTCATTTTGAGAATTGCCACCAGGGAGTTTTCCATTAGGGAAAATCCTGTTTGGGAAGTGATGCTATTCTATTAAAGTATACATTAATATATTAAAGCAAGAATATTGTTGCTGCACAGGATTAAATAATGTTAGAGGCCATGGTAATCCAAATATGAACCTGGACTGCATGGAAATCATGTGGCCAGCTATTTTCTTCATACTAAAAAAATTGCAGTCAGGGTGAGCTTTATTGTCACTAGTGAGTTACTGGTATATTAAACAATGAAGCACGCATTTAACAAATTCTGTCAAATTAAAAAAATGTTCAAAATGTAAGTGATGTCTTTGAACCCACACATCTTTTCTAGGTCAAAATGAACACGTCATGAGGTGTCCTAGATCTCACTATAAACTAGGAGGGAAAAAAAAAAGAAAATGCAATTTTCTGCTTAGGTGGAACATGTCATATAACTGTGTATTATTCCATTATCAAACCATTAAGACTGCATATACAAAATATGCAACAGTGTCAAAATGTTAAGTCAATGAAATGCAAAATACAATAGCACAAAGCACTCGGTCCTTTCCTGATCATAAAATTATGACTTTATTGGGTGTGTGACTGAAGCTATGTAAACATATCATAGGTATTACTCTGTGAAACTGTCCTATCATAGTCCAGTGAGTAATGTGGTTTACTGTACAAAATATCGTCATCATTTCAAAGGTCTCTAATTTTTATGAAACAGCATGACCTTTTATTTGCTCATATACAGTTTATTTACCTCTATCCTGTTTGATTATATTCAATAAGTCTAGATCCTGTTCAATTTATCACATCTGCATGCATCCAAAATTGTTATATTGTTATTGTACTTTCTTAACTCTGTTTGAAATTACTCTAGATTGGGTATAAGGTCTATCAGAATCAGTGCCCTCCCCTGTAAACAAACTCACATAAATAAATAAATAAATAAATAAATAAATAAATAAATAATGTAACACACAGCTGCTGTTTATTGTTGAAAACAGACATAGTGACATATGTAGGTAGTAATATACTCTGTGCCTTTGATACATGATTTTTCATGAGACTCATGTAAGTAAAGTGTAAACATATTGGTTCCCAAGTAATGTTATTCAGCTCTAAATACAGCTGTTAACTTTTTGGCTAAAACCACTGCCACCTTGTAAAGACCACTTTGCAAATGTAAACATAATTTACTCCAATATGATAGTCAATTATTCAAACACAGCTGATGACCTTACAGTTTGACACAATTTATATATAATAGTATTCATGTATATATTCGAAGTGCTGTTTTTCATATGAGATATGCGGTATGACGTCGCAAGAATCACAAACAACCATTTAAAAGGCTGCTGTAAAAATAGTTTTGGACTTGACTCAGGAGCGTCTATATTTCATGTGGGAAAAATAATAAACAGTAAAGTGCTAGGACTCTAATATATTAAAGCCTGTATTAGCCTGTTTTGTAATGTGATTTACTTAATTCTATAGTTAAAGAAGTTGTTGACATTATCACTGCATGTGATTTAAATAAAGTAAAGGTCTCCCTAATAATAGGATGTTTAAGCTACAGTTTGAGTAGACCTCTCCCTAATTTGACCAGACATCTCCTCAACACATACTAATTACCTCTGAGTAGCATGGATCACACATAGAGCTGATTGTCACTGCAAGTTACAATATGTTTAGCAAGCATTTAGCATATAGCATAAAATAATACTTATTACATAAAAGGGCTCAAAGCACATAATTATTGTTTCTTCTAAAGACATTCCAATGCCAGTGAAATTGTTTTGCAAGAGAAGAGTTTGGGATTCATAAAACACAGATCTAATCTTCTGTCATGGCCTTGGCTCTGTAGTAGAACTGTTAGCATTCCCTAAATAATCATTTACAAACGCATTTATTCTTTCCTCACCAGAATGATTGACTGATATAGAATGGACATTTTTCAATTATAGTCCACTCCAAAGGCACAAAACAAACTAAATCAAGACATATAAATAATAAATCAATCCATATTTGATTGATATGTCATGAATTATACACGCTTAAACAAATGGTGCAGCTGACGTATAGCAGAAGAACGCTTCTAGGAACCTATACAAATGTAAAACAAGTATAAAAAGTGAATAATGTAGGAAAACTTTGCAACATTGTCAAAATATGTCCAATTTCAGGGACTGGTATGGTCCCATTCTGTAGATTATTATATAATGGGCAAGCACCCCAAGCTTTCAGGTAAGCACCTATTTTTGTTTTAACATTCTTTAAGCCAGTATTATTTTAGGCATGATTTGGGAGCAGACCCCCAAACAGGTGAAAGAGAAAGGGTCATCACTGGTCCCACATTTGTCCTGTGGTAACACGAGCATCAGAGCAGCAGTAGCATTAGATATCAGGGTGCATGGTGGTTCCCCAGATACAGACGCATGAGAGACAACTCTGCATTAGGTCTGTTACTTAGCTTTAAGATTTCACTGCAAGTGTTCAGATCTTCATTTAGCAAGAAATCAGTCAGTCTTCTTTAAGGTTTTACAGTCTGTTCCTTATTTAAACAAGTGAAGAAATCTGTATACTAAAGCATGGAAGGATCACACAGGACCCACTGAGAAAGTATTTCTTTCATCCTATCAGCTGTTCTGTTTTATTTTTAGGTTGCAATAGAAATCTTGAGTTAAACCAATGGATCAAGGTCGATAGATCCTTCTGAAATGAATCAGTGAATCAAGATTTAGTAATGACTAGATTATCTGTATTTTAATGGGCTACACAGTAATAACATTAAAGAAAACAATTTATCAAAAACTGAAAACAGCAAAGTGACCTTTATAGCATCTCAATCTGATACTACAAGTAAGCTGCAGTTAAAAAATGAAGTCTGAAATTTGGCTATACACTTCAAGTATTTTTACAGATGGTTTTATTCTCCTTTTACTCCTAACTGCCCCACACCATTGCTACTTGTATATATTAACTTTGAGATCACTGTACTTCTGAGTGAGTAGGGTAACTTTTCCAACATACCTTGGCATCAGACGGTGCATATATCCCCCTGCATTCGTATGCACAGTTCTGTTGCTCTACTTATCACAGTCAGGACAGGTTATAACTCAGCAAAGGAGGATATTATTTTAGTAATAGGTTGAAACAATAGAATTTCAGATGTATATGAGAAAGGCTATTTTAATCACATTCCCTTTGTATCACCTCAGTAAAGGGTTTGTTTATGAGTAATGTGCTCCTACTCTGAGTTTATATCAGTCATCTAAAAATAACATTCATTTCAACTATTAAAAGTGGCTTCAAAATCTGCCATTACATTATTTTTCCTTACAGGTATCTTAGAGGTGGCATCTGCCTGGCCTGTAAATCAGTTTCTGATGTTTTTATATTGGTAATTTTTCTAACCTTATTATTTTTGCTGAGGAATTTTTCTAGCTTTTCAAATTGTTTCAGGTGTCTTGTTGGGAGAGTACAAAACACCACATTACATTAAATAACAGGTCAGATCATTGACAATATAAAGAGAAGCAAATTATCTCCCTGGAGTGACTAGATATGTGTTTTAGAGTTAGCTAGGGTGCATAATATATTTTACTACCTTTGATATGTACACTGGTCAAATTTCATATTCCTCTCTTTACAATTGGTCTGACATATTTGTTGGTGGTACCAGTTTTATGATATGACCATTTATTCTGAATAATAATTTATGTCCTTTTTACCAAGTCTCATGGTGCTATGTTTATTGTCATTGACTGACGAGTGGGTCAGAAGGAGCCAGACTGGATTGGGAATGCTGCTGCTACTGCTGATGTCTGTGATGATGTGGATGGTGAAAATCTGTGGGAAGATTGATGAACTGGTTGCGGCTGTTTGGGCGTGTAGGTAGCAGTGGTTGCCCCGAATGCAGGTAGCAAAGAGACAGACTTGTTTGTCAGTTGTTGGTTTTAAATCAGACTTAGATCTGTGGTGCCAGAAGACCGGACTTGACTTGGAATGTTGCTGGTGTTGGAGAGGGAGTTGGCAACAGTGTGGATGAAGTGGATTACTGTAGTCCATAAATCATGCTTGGCTGATGATATTTCTATGCTTTTTGTGCCTTGGTTGGCTCAGTCACTGTTATTGTTACTGCTGTATAAGCATATTGTGTTTCTGTGCTTCTGTTTCTACTTGAGCTTGGAGAAATGTAACTTTGTTGTACTTATGTATTGTCTGAATGACAATAAAGTTACTTTTGACTTTGACTTTTTGACTTTTAAAGGTGAGGTAATTATTACTGTACTGGATATGCCTTTTTGTGGACCATCTTGGGCAACTTTTGTATCTGAAACTGGATGAAGCCTACTGTTCCATTCTCTGACCTACTTTATCAATATAGTACTCTGATTACTCTCTCAGAAGTCAAAATGGGTGGTAACTTCTCTGCCCTCCATATCAGTTTTTAATAGGTGAAGAAGCCTTCTCTAAAATTGTTTTGAAATTTGGAATGCACTAACAATGTATCTGTGGAAAACTGGCCATCTCTCCCAGTTCAGAAAACAATTTAAACATCGCCTCTAAAAAAAGACAATGACAGTGCAAATGCTTAATTAACAACAGTTAAAAATAGCCTTTCCCATATACATCTGAAATTCTATTGTTTCAACCTATTACTAAAATAATATCCTCCTTTGCTGAGTTATAACCTGTCCTGAACCTACCTTATTCTACCATTGTCTGTCTCTCTTTAAAGTCTAGTCCAGCCTGATTGAATCTACTTTTCTTCTCTCCCCTCCCCTGTTTCTTTTTCTCATGCTTCCTTAACAATTACCCCCCATATCTTATGAACAACACTACTAAAAAGTTTTGCTAATGTTCTAATGCTTTAGATTTTTTATTTTTTTTAAATATTTTTATTCATTTCCAAAAACAAGAAAACATGAATGCAGGTTATTTATGACAATGAAGTATTTACAAATTATTTAAAAAGGTAGGCTAAAACCTCTAAACAGATATCAAACATTAAAACCAAAATAAAGTATTTACAAGGGTGTCTATTGTTGACATATAATTGACTTTCTATACAATTGCTTCCTGATTATAATCTGCTGCAGTCATTATTCTCCAGTATTTCAGTTACTTTTTGCCATGCTACGTATAATGATGTAGTTTTTTCAGTTCTTCCTTTAATGGTGTTCATTTCCAATTGTGATACTGCTGACACCATATTCATGAATTGCTTAAAAGTTGGAGAAGCTTTGGATTTCCAGTTTGATGTAATGTTCTTCCTTGCAATAGCTAGGAGAGTCCATAAGATTACATATTTTGTTCTTGGCACACAATCGGGTACAGGTGCATTAAACAAAATAATAGATTTGGAAATCTGGAATTTATCATTGAATACCATTTGCAGAAAATAATTTATTTTATCCCAATATGGTTTAATCAAATAGCATTCGTAGAACATATGTTGCCAGTCTGCTTTTATTGATAAATCACATCTCCAGCAGCCAATATTTTTCTTAAACATAAGTTCCATTTTATGAGGGGTTACATAAGATCTGTGTATGAATTGCCATGTAAAAAGTCTCCAATGTAATGAAAGTGATGTCTGCTTTGGAGAGAGAAGAAATAGTTTTTTATCTCTGTCATTTGGCACATGTCCATTAACTGATCTATAATAATTCCATATTTTGTCATTATTATGCATTTTTATTTTTTGTTTGTTTTATAAATAGATGATAAGTATCCCTTTCCAGTAATGGGTTGATTCATTAGTAATATTATGTGTTCTATAAGGTTAGGAACATTTTGTCTTATTGATGGTTGCATTGTTTCTTGTTTGCTTAATATATACTGTCTTAATTCTTGTACATGTAACCACAAACTATCTTCCATATTTAATTTCTGTTTAATCTGGTCTATTGTCAGAGGTTTTCCAGAGTTTAGCAATTGATGCCAATATATTAATCCCTTTTCTTTAAGCATGTTGACTACTTCCATATTAAATGTTATTATATTACCTTGTGTGTACGCTACTGGATATAAAATAAATGACCATGCTTTAATATCAGGATTGCTATTAATAAAATTTTGGAAAATTTTTAATGTATAAGTGATGTATTTGGAACTTATATTTTTATTCTTATGTATCATCATATATTCCTTCATCAGCCATAGAAAATTGTTTGGTATGAAATCTGTATACTTATTTGCTACTACAAATCCTGATTTTAACCAGATTCTCTCATGAACTAGCTTCCATTTTGATGTATATTTTGTATTTAGCCATAATGATATTGTTTTAATAATGGATGAATGCAAATATATTTCTATGTCTGGTAAACCTATGCCACCTATATCCCAATCATCTAGATGATACTTCATAGCTATCCTTGTTTTTTTTGGATACCATAGGAATCTTACCATTAAATCATTTAATTGTTTTAGGTGCAATTTAGCTGGTGGCAAAGAACAAGCTTGTATGACATAAAGAATTTTTGGAAATATGATCATTTTAATTATATAAAGCCTTTCTTCCATTGAAAAGAAGAATTTATTCCATCTTTGTATTAGATTTTTAATATTATTTAAGGTCTCTTTATAATTTGTTTCAATTGTAGTATCTAGGTTGTTAGTTATTATAATTCCCAAGTATTTAATTATATTATCGGTAGAGATATATAGATTTTGATTGACTTCACATGAACCCTACTAAAGCATTAAGACTTATTTATTTCTTACTTCTACTCTAATGAAACCTTACATTGTTCACAATTTATTAATTTTTTCTTATCATGTCTTATTATGTAATGTGAAACTATTCATTTTTAGAATATTTTGAATGTATTAGTTCATTCATGTTGGAGCTTTTCTCCTCGGGCCTCTACTGAAAAGGGATATGTATCTAGCTAGACTAGCCCGGTCAAAAAATGTAAATAAATAAATAAAATAAAATAAAAGTCTATGTATGTAAGCCAAACTGAATTCTAATTTAAGTTGGGATTTCTGACAATATATCTTTTGTTATGTTTATCAAAATTGCAATAGCTGCACTATTTACCACTATCTTTGTAACAACATGAGTTCACATGCATTACTAAAGAAAAAATAGTAGAATTCTTTATTATCATTTTAATGCATTATATATACATTTTCATCATAATTTTATTTTCTACTCTTATATATTCCAATTGTGTATTTATATTGTCAAATTATCATTTCTCTTACCTCAGTCATCCTCTTAAATAACCTTTCGTATGGATTTCTCCCAAACATGCCATTTATTTTAACAGAGTTTACTTCCGCCCTCATTTAATGATCCCATTCCCAATTATTTTATTTACTTTACAATGTTCAGTCCTTTTTACACTCAGTTTTGATCTCGGATTTCACTAACTTTGATTTCTTATTTGGTTGCCAATAAAATGAAACTTAATACACCTTTACTATGTCATGATATTTCTAAACCCAAGCCCCCCTCCCAAAAAAATCATCAGATTTGGAGGGAGAGTTTTCCAGAATTTAGGGCCTAGGATGAAGAAGGCATAGTTGGTGCAAGGAAGTCTAGCTCTAGGAGATTAAAGAAGTGGACCTGAGTAGTTAAGACTATTGTAACTGGGGGGGGGGGAGGGGGGTTGTCTGTCTAGGTTGGAGGCAAGGGAGGAACTGATGTTTTCTCTGAAGACCTTGTAGCATTGGAATCCAAGTAGAGGTTGTTGGACAGGTAGCAAGTTGGTTTTATTTAGTGTGATGCAATAGTTCTCATTTCTAGGAGAGAGGGTAATAAAACAGCAAATAAAGTTGGTTATAGTTTGGAAGGTGTTGGAGTTTTTGTTGGCTGGTGATGAAACCAGTGAAAGTCCATATACTAATTGTGCTTGTAGAATGCCTTTTCATGTGGCATTCCTGATTGGTCTGTAGAGAAAGAGGGCATTTTATAGGACCCAAATAGAAGGGTATTTAATTTCTTTTGTGCTTGCTCTAGATAAAGGTAAATGTTCAGTGAGGGGTCAAGCCATGGTATTTGAAAGAGCTGACTTGCTCAAGATAGTCATGGATGAGAAGAGATTGTGTATTATTTTAGTGTTTGGGAGAGGTACCAAAAAGCATTGTGCATGTTTTGAAAATATTCAGAATTAAGACATTTGATAATTTTTTTATTTTATTTTTATTTTATTTTTTTATTTTACATTTGTTGACCTGGCTAGTCCAAATGGATATATGTCCATTTTCAGCAGAGGCCCAGGGAGAAAAGCTCCACATCAAAAAAAGCATTAATTGCAGTGGTACAATTAAACAAACTACTGCAAAACATTTAGTTACATACATAGTATCAGGAATTTAAATACAATGCCAAAGGAAAACATATATAGAAAGGTCATTTATAATAGGAGAGGTTTTCCTCAAGGATAAAAGATCTTTAGATGCTTGTAAAAGTATTAATTTGTTTGGTGAGAAGTGATAGTATGGGAACAAAAGTTAAGTTTGGAGGAAGAGAATAGTAAAGTAGGTACACACACATACAATGTTAATCAGGGTTAGTGCAGGGGCAGAGCCATTGAGTTCTGAGGTGAGTTTTGAGTAGAGATTTAAAACCTGTAAGTGAGGAAACTGCAGTAAGATTTTCAGGAACAGAGTTCCAGGTTTTCCCAACTGTGTTAGAGAACAAGGAATTACCAGACATATTGTTGGATTTAGTGGTAGATATTAGTAGTTTATTTGAAGAGCGTAAGCTTTTAAGATTACTGTAAGGGGTAATAAGGGTAGTGAGTATAGGAGTTTTAGAGATTTTATACAGGATTTTGTGAGCTATTGTAAGTTGATAAAATTGAATCAAATTCTGCAGTTCAAGCCATCCAAAGTGTTTTAGGTTTAGGCAGTGGTGGGTTCTAAATGTAGAGCCAGAGGCAAATCTGGCAATATTATTGTATGCAACTGCAAGTTTGCTGTAGTTACTTTTGGACAGATAAGTGTAAATAGGGGAGGCATAGAGGAGAGTGGAGATAAGATGGGTATGGGCAATGGTAATTCTGGCAAGAGGAGTAAGGAAGGGTCTAATTCTGTAGAGGGAGCCCAGTTTTTTGTTGACAAGTTTTATAGTGTTGTTAATGTGAGTATCAAAGTTTAGGTTATTGTCTATCTTAACTCCAAGGAGTCTGGTTGTTGGATCAGGTGATATAATCGTGCCGTTGTTTGATTTTACTGTGAAGTGTAGAGGAGTGAATTTTCGGGTGGGAGAGAAAAGTAAGAGTTTTGTTTTCTTGGGGTTCAATATTAGGCATTGTATTAAGAACCATGTCTCAACAGTCTGGAATACCTGCTGGGTGAGGGTGAACAGTTCAGAGGAAGATTAGGTTGAGCAAATTAAAGTAGAATCATCTGCATATCGTATGCAGGTGGCTTGGGGAATATTAGTATGAAAGTCATTAATGAAAACAGAAAAAAAGAGAGGGCCCAGGATGGAGCCTTGAGAGACACCAAGGGTAATAGGGAGGTGGTTGGATAAGTTATTGTCCCAATGCACTGCCTGTTGCCTGTTGTGAAGATAGGACTGGAACCATTTTACTGAGCTTGTGTGTAGTGCAAGGGATTTTAGTAAATGTATCAGTAGCTGGTTATTAACCATGTCAAAAGCTTTTAGATAAGTCTATAAAGAGGGCTGAGGTAAGAATATTGTTATTACGATTTTTATTAATGCAGTTAGAAAAGGATAAGAGGACAGAGATGGTGATATGGAATGGTCTAAAACCATGTTGACAGTTAGCCAGTAGATTGTTATTTATTAAGTGATTGAGAAGTTGTTTGTGTATGCATCTTTCCATGATTTTGGCCAGGGGGGAGAGTAAGGCTATGGGTCGATAATTTGAGAGTTCAGTTGAGTTACCACCTTTGTGAAGGGGAATAGTATGGGATATTTTCCATACTGATGGGATGTAACCTTCGAGAATGGTTCTATTAATCAGGATGGAAATGGGATAGGCTACTGCTTTAGCTGTTATTTTTAGATATTGAGCAGGCAGAAGGTCTGCTGAAGGAGAGGACAATTTATGTTTGTGGAGAAGTGTGCAAATGAGATATGTGGCAACTGGTTGCAGTTGGAGTGTTGGAATACAGACATTTGAGGAAGTGGTGAGATTGGAGATATCGGGGGACAGGTGGTTGGAAAGAGACTGGACAGTTTCAGTAAAGAAGGTATTAAAGGCATCTGCAACCTGTTTTGGGTTATCGTGGGGGGTGCTTGAGGGGGATGGTGTGTCAGAGTGGCCAGGTTTTAAGAGACTATTTATACCTGCTCAAAACTTTTGTAGTTTATCTTGGTTAATCTGTTGTAAATGGAAGTAGTAGTTTCTTTTATCTAGAAGTATGGCTTTTTTGTAATGTTTCTTAATTGTTTGAAGTTGAGTTGATCTATGGGGTCTCTAGTAGTCTGAAATTTGGCCCAGAGTTTGTTTTTAAGTATAACTTTTTGCCTAGTATCTTTTGATAGCCAAGGGGCAGGTTTAGAGCTTTTTCTGATAGATCGTGAAGGGGCATGTGAATCAAGAATGGATAAGAATTTTTCGTTGAAGTATTTTACAGCATCATCTAGAGAAAGGTGTTTCAGGGGTGCCCAGTTGCAAGCTCTGAGTTCAGCTTGGAAAGAGTCAGGGTTAAAGTTTTTATTTGTTCTAACTATTCTGTAAGTTGTTAGGTTGGAGGTATCAGTTTTGTGTCTGATTAAGTAAGTTAGTGCATGATCGCTTACGTTGTCAGGAAGGGTTCCTACTTTATATGTTTGGTGGTGACTATTTATCAGAATCCAATCTAGTATGCATTTTTTGTTGGAAGGTTTATTAGTTCTGGTGGGAGAGTGAATGGTTTGAGTAAAACCATGAAGGTTTAAGTGGGTGGAAGGGTATTCTGAGGAACATGTTTTCCAGTCAATATTCATGTCTCCAAGGACTATGTTTTCTTAGGGGAAATTAATGGTGAGCCAGCTAAGGATCTCCTTGAGGGTGTTCACGTTATTACCTGGGGGAAGGTAGATACAAATGATGTAGATGGCTTTGTGGGTATTAAGCTGGAGTTTGGAGACTAGTTTTTCTGCATTGCTTACAATGGGAGGTTTTTCCTGTAAAGCCGTAATTTGCATCCCTGTTTTGTAGAGGATAGCTATCCCACCACCCTTTTTAGCTTTACGGTCAAGTCTCAAGACATTATAACCAGGGGGGATAATCTCACTGTCATGGGTTGTAGGTTTTAGCCAAGTTTCTGATCGACAAAGGATGTCAGATGAATGTGTGTCAAACAAAGTGTGGAGGTGGGCAATTTAATTGTTAATACTACGGATGTTGAGATGAGCTAAAGTGAGAGAGTTAGGTGGTTTGGTGAGGATGTGTGATCTAGAGAGAGGGTCAATAGCTGCAGTGTTATTTGGGCCTGGGTTGGGATGAATGTCACCATCTAAAAGGGAGAGTAGTAATCTTTTAATTAGATTTGAGAGTTTATGGAATATGTATAGTAATTTTCTCTTTTTGAAAGAAGTAAGTTATATGGACCTTCCTATGAAATTTTGGTAGTAGATAGCTGGGAGAAGATGTTATGTTAAGACAGTGTTGGGGCTTAGACTGGGAAGATATTTTTGTATGTTTAGAGAGAGTGTGAGATTCAATAAGGTTCAGGTGTTCATAACAGGTTAGAAAGTATGGTATAATAAGGAGAGGAAGAAGTGAGAATAAGAGAAGATGTTTTGAATATATTGATATTGGTGAGGTATGCATTGTGGTAGGTAAGGTGTAAGATGGGGAATAGGTGGAGTAAGACCTGGTAGGGGAGTTAGGATGAGGTAGTTGTCAATTGTGTTTTATTTAAAGAAAGTGTAGGGTGTGATAGGTTGTAATGGAGGGGGAGGGCTGAAGTAGGATAGGAGGTTAAGGTGGGGGTGTGGTTAAGGCAGTATAAGTTTGGGATTACTGGGGGCGGGTGAAATTTGGGGGCAGGGTAGGAGAGCAGAGTGAGCCCATAGGGCGAACGGAGCGGGTTTACACAATTAAAGAAAGACTGTCAGAAAAACAATCTGAAGCAAGTTATTTACAAAGGTAAGTAATTGTGAGTATAGGGGGTGTAAGAGGGTGGAAAATTGTATTCTAAGGAATGAATAGTAGTTTGAAGGAGTGGGACAGTAAGATGGGAAATCCTACAGAAAGCAGTAAGAGGTAGAATAGGCTTCCATACATTAGGGAGAGAAATATTACGATACAGTAAAGTATCCAAGATTATGGTGCCATCTAGTAGGCAAAAAGTTTATTACAGAAGGAGGTAGGAAGAGGGGGTAGCATGTACAGGATATTTGGGAGGAAAGTTTCCCAAGTCGCTTTTACTAGACTAGCTTGTTAATGGGAAGGGGGGAGAGTAAGGCTGCTGGGTGTCCTGACTAGATAGCGTAACTATAGACACAGAAATAATTTGGCATAAGTTCCACTATATTGCTAGGTGAAGGAGACACATATTTTCTAGCTTTTTTTATAACAGGGTTCAGAATTAGGATGCAGGATTCTTTGGCAAAAACAGGGGATGAGGCAGTTGGAGGTCCTTTTCAGGAGTCCTTGTTCACTGGAAATGTCTGTAGATTCAGAGAGTAGAGGCTAGTAAAGAGCTGGGAAGATTAGAGAGATAGAGATAAACAATGATGTAAAGGGACATAATCTTAATGCTTAAGTACAGACACTAAACACACCTAGTTATAAAACACTGTAAAGCAATCCTTCAGAGACAAATGAACATTGCTAATTAGGAGGTATTAACACTAAGCTTTGCAAACAAATCATTGAACAAACAGTCCATAAGACACGTAAAAATGAAGCTAATGCAGTGTATGATAAAACAGTAAAGCTGCACGTGAAAAGTTACACTACAGTACTCCCATAAGTGGGAGGACACAGGCGTTTAATAGTAAAACAATGAGCAGTTCTGTACAGAGCGGCTACCTATGTTGTTGCTTTTCACAGTGGGTAAGGAAGGGACTCGCTAACAAGCATCTGGCATTTGAGTAAATAAAAGAAAATAATATAGTGTCTACCTTGTAATATGCAAGGTTAACTTTCACTGTTTGGGTGATTTGTCCTTATATGTAAATGCGTGCGGTAAATTTGCTTTTAAAGGGAAATTCACTAACCAGCACAGCTATGGAGGATTACAGTGCAGGGGAATAGTTATTGAAGGTTAGAATTAAAAAAAGTAAGAATGCATGTTTTCCAGGCACGTTAGTTAGGCATAAGAAAACACTTAAAACGTGTTAATGTTAAAATAGCAAAAACGCACATTATCAAGCCATTTGCAATCAGCTGATTATGGTTAAAATAATAGGAATGCACATTATCCACGCATATTAAATAATAGGAACGCACGTTATCCACGCATATGGGAATAGTTAATTGATGTTACCTTTGAAAAAAGATTAAGAAATAAAACGTACATTATCAAGGCATGCGTGCAGTATTTGGGAGGACAGGGTGAGATAATCTCAGCAGTGCCTCCAAGTCTAAACTAGCCTTGTAGTCTTAAAGGGTATTTTTGCTTCAGCAGTAAGAAAACCTAACAGTTGTTGTTGTGTCTTTTGGCTTTTCCCGGTTAGGGGTCGCCACAGTGGAACTCCGGTCCGATAATGATTGGCAGTAGATTTTGACGTGCCAAGTTGCCAGCCCTGACACACAACCTTCAACGAAGGTACGCCCATTCACGCATGTCTCCATTCAGAAGACGCTTTAGCTGAGAATCGAACAGGACAACATCTTACTGTGATGCAACAATGCTACCGCAGCACCACCACCGCTAACAGGAGCAGTGAAAAACCTTAGTCACTTTAAATTACTCACATAGTCAAAGGGCTTTTATCTAAACCGGTGGGAATACCAACAGGAGATGTAACAAAGTTGGCCGCTTGGAAAGCAGGGAAAGTTACATTATTTAGACAGCAAAATGCCACAGATACAGCCCCAGTTGACTGTGTGATAGCCTGAGGTACTTAAACAAAAAAAAGAGGTTTGAAGCGTACAAAAGACACTATCAGGTGTACCCCTATCACCACAATGGCGCATTATAGCAAGAAAGGTAAAATGAAAGTGTCTACAAAAGTAGCCTCTGAGTGAGCACATATGGCGAGAGTAGCACAAGGGGAGCACACGTGAGGGGACAAACGAAAGAATATCATCTATAAGTACCTAGGTTGTTGCTTATTTTTCCATAATATACCTTACAAATTCTGTGTACTTGTTTTTTTATTTTATACCTTACTAATTATGTGATGCCATCATTTTTAATGAATTTGCTTATATAGTTGTTTTTTATATTTTAATTTGTTCTAGACTTTCAGGTTTCTAATATCATGATGGGAATGGGCCCCATTCTTAAGTCAAAATATAATTAAAGTTCCTGAAATTTAGTATTGCTTCAGTCTTTGATATGAGTCAAAAGTGTTCTTTGCAGCACTCGCAATGTGCCTAGAATTGACTCCTTCTGCATTTGAAATGGAGTTACATGTATTGGTAGCATATCTAAAGACAGTAAACTTGTTTTTTTATAAGACACATTGCTCTTACTACTATTGGAACTGTCTGGGTATCCTTCTTCCATATTGCCCTCATTTCTGCCTCCAAATCCTGGTATTTTATGACTTTGTGTCTCTCTGTACATAATCACTGGTGTAGGAATTTCAATGATCAATGCTACTTTTGTCTTATTTTCATAGGTTCATAGGTTCATAGGTGTGTACTGGACTAATGGCCCTGGAGCCTTTACAAGCCTAGCCCATAGAAGTGCCCTAGCATCGTGCCGCCCAACGTTAGCTCCCAGTGCCTCTATCAAGTAGAGCCATTGGAGTGATCCCCGAGCTGAACTTTCTATTTCCCATTCACTCATTAAGGTTTCTCTTGAAGATGGCCATTGAGGTGCTCTGCTTGACATGTATGGGAAGTCTATTTCAGAGCATGGGCAGTCTCTGGGTTAGGAACGTGTCCCACCAGCATGTTCTGTTGATTGTGGTAATGAGGTTAAGGTCTCTGGAGCATGTGGTGTGGAGGGATTGGGATTTCTTTAGATGTAGCATTTCTAACAGAGCTGGGTCAGACATGGCTTTGTAAGTCAAGCAGAGATCGCCTCCTAGTAGATGATATGAGACAGAGAATAACTGGAGTTTTTTGAGTCTGTCCATGTAGGACATGTGTTTAAGGCCTAGAATCCTCTTTGTGAGGTACTTTTGTGGCCTTTCCAGCTGCTGCTTGTGTCTAGTGAGGTACATGCCAAATGGAAAGCACCAAATAGACCAGCAAGGCAGCACAGAGTTCAATAAATTTATTAGATACTTGTAAAGATAACAGACTAGTTTCGGCAAACAGCCTTCTTCAGTGTAAAACAGTATAGTCAAGTTCCTTGGAGTCATCATTTAAATACATAACAGGAGCCAATCAGAAATTAAGCTCATGAATATTCATAAATTTGAAACATATTTTAAACACTTGGAGTTTGTCATACAAATATACAGTGGGTAACATATATACTAATAAAGTCCGTCCTTAACAGGGAAGATAACCACCCCAAATGAATACATGCATAGAGTTTGACAAGTTGTTAGTATATTGTGGCATGTCCATCCAGCCATGTACTCATACTCATATTTGTGTTTTTATCAATCTGTATTTGAATAGCCACTAGCACTAGCTATTGAACAAATATTCATCAAAAGCACCAAAGGTATTGTATATCAAGTATTTACATTGAAAAGGCCCAGACATGCTATATCAAAAAAAAGGGGGGGGGGAGGAGGGCATGTGTTTCAGGGATTGAAGTTTGTATACGCGTGTGTGTGTATGTGGGTTTGCAATTAAGCAAAACAAGTAATCAGCATTATCCATAATATGAAGCTTTGACCAACAATGGTAAAGTATAAAACCCTAAACATAAAGGCTTGACCTCCAAGACTAGAGATGTGATAATAAGTGTAACTAGTTTCAGGTGATAGATATAGATATGTTAAACTAACATATATGAATGCTAGTCAAAAGACCGGCATATTGGGTACCTATTATTCCTACAACCACAGGAATTCAGATTGACCAATTGCTACACATGGACACCGCCCATATCATAAATATTGTTGCGGAAGGGCCCATATGGCTCAATATCCAAAGTATTTTTGGGTTCATCATCCATATATATAGAGCGACATGAAAACAAGAGACAAATAAAATACACAACTTAGTGTTAGATTTGTCAACATTATTATTAAAGAATAACCATGTTCTCCTATAAATGATCATTCAGTCCGGGATGAAATAGACCCCCCAATGTAGTAATCCAATATTTCTCTTTTTGATCCAGTAATCCATGCCAACCCTGTTTGTTGGTTCTGTCTCCAGAAATACGATCAATAACCATAAAGGTGAACCTGGCCTGAGGATGTTTAAGTGTATGTTGATATAGGGCGCTGGTCTCCTTATGGTTTTTTATATCACTGCGGTGTTCGTTCATTCTAAATCTCAAAGCTCTAGAGGTTTGTCCAACATAAAATCCCCCACAATAACAGGAGGCCAGGTACACCACCCAATCGCTACTACAATTACCAAAGATCTTGATATCAAAAATTCTACTTGTATTACGACTGGTAAACTCCTTGGATTTAAGCATATGTTGGCAGGATCCACAATGGCCACAAGGGAATGAACCAATAAGTTCATCACCATGAAGTGTCAATTGTTTATGGGTAGTCCCCCCACTTGCCATATGTTTAAAATGTGAAAAGTAGGAGCCTAGGGTTTTGCCACGTTTGTATGAAAAAAGACAACGAGGTCCCAAAATACTTCGCAGCTTGTCATTAGCCAGTAGAATATTCCAATGTTTATTGATAATGTTTCTGATCATATTAATATTTCTACCATATGTGGTGATGAATCTGACACATGTACTGCGAGAGGATTGATTTTTCTTCTTATTCTGATAATGTAATAAGTCATCCCTCTCAAGACTATTAGCTCTACTCTGAGCAGACACAATATCGTATCTATCATATCCCCTATTGGTAAACCTCTGACTGAGATCCCTACTGGCCAATTGATATTCCTCAATGTTGGAACTGAGTCGTTTGATACGTATAAATTGGGATATGGGAATACTCCTGATGGTGTGACGGGGATGTAAACTTGATGCATGTAACAAGGTGTTATATTGCGGGTACTTGCAGAAAACTCTAGTAGACAAAGTATTGTCTGGGTTCCTGTATACAGTGACATCCAAAAAATTGATGGAGTTTTTATCATACGTCACGGCAAATTCAAGTCCCCAGACATTGTCATTAAGATACTCAACAAATTCCCGTAAGTAACCCTCATCAGCCCGCCACACCAACCAGCAGTCGTCCAGATAACGTCTCCAAATGTCCATTTCCACCTGAAAGATGTTATGTGATATATCATAAATCATGTATTCTTCGACATAGGCCATGAAAAGGTCAGCATATATTGGAGCAAAAGATGCCCCCATAGCTGTTCCTTGTAGCTGCCAATAACATTGGCCTTGGAAATACAGAACATTCTTATTTAACACATGTTCAGACATACATATCAAAAGAGTGTTGAACCCCGGTGAATATAGGTTGACCCTTTCCAACCAATATTGTATAGATTGGAGACCCGCCCAATGGGGTATACTTGTATATAATGATTTTACATCCAAAGTACATAAATACCATTCGGGTTCCAATTGGGTCTCCCTGATTAACTGTAGAAACTGTGTGGTGTCCTGCAACCTAGATCTTATATGTCCCAACAGAGGTTTCAGATATTTAGTAAGGAAGGCTGATAAGGGGTGGTTATCTTCCCTGTTAAGGACGGACTTTATTAGTATATATGTTACCCACTGTATATTTGTATGACAAACTCCAAGTGTTTAAAATATGTTTCAAATTTATGAATATTCATGAGCTTAATTTCTGATTGGCTCCTGTTATGTATTTAAATGATGACTCCAAGGAACTTGACTATACTGTTTTACACTGAAGAAGGCTGTTTGCCGAAACTAGTCTGTTATCTTTACAAGTATCTAATAAATTTATTGAACTCTGTGCTGCCTTGCTGGTCTATTTGGTGCTTTCTACTTGGTTTGGACCGTGCATTCCCTCGTGCATAGGACTTGGTTTGCTCTGTACATGCCAAATGGGGCATTATACTCGATGACTGGCCTAATGAGGGAAGAGTAGAGAGAGATGATTACCTCTTTCTTCCTGGATGCAAAACCCTTGGTAATGAGATGTGCCACATAGAAGGACTTTCTGACCACAGTGGCACTGCATTGGCTGAAGGAGAGGTTGCTCTCAACCTGTTTCCCCAGATCTCTTATAATGCCTTCAGAGTCCAGTGGGCTCCTATCGATGTGGTAGTTAGTGGGAACTGAATTTTTCCCAAAGGGGATGATGATGCATTTTTTGGCATTAAGCTTAAGGCCATGGTTTCAACACCAGTCATTGGTCTCGGTGAGGCCTTTCTGTAGGATAGTAAAAGTACACTGGTGGAAACAGGCGCTAGCCACAATTTTTTTAGCGTAAACCAAATTTCTTAATCTGTTATTTGTCCGAAGACTTCATCAGAAACAAACAACTACACAATAATGCAGCCATATTTAAACCAAATTTTTAAATAGTTAAACAATAGGAAAACACTGATGTTAACCCTTAATGCATCAAACAGAATAAATGACAAATTTTCTATACTTTAAAAAACAATTGATGTTTACAACTTCATTTAAACCAGGAGGAAGGTGAGCAGCCAACCGACTCTGTCACTCAACTTCCTTCTTTTCAATTTCGTTCATCAAAATCTTGCCATGCATAGAAATGTGTGGTAACAATTCTTTCTCCCACCATCCTAAAACTAAGATAGCAAAGGAGGGGGCTACTGTTGCCTCCATTGCTACCTCCTTCTTTTGTTTGTAAAACTTAGTTCTATATAGATATACTTGAGGTGTGTCGCAATGCCCATATTTTTGTAAAAAATGACTTAAAATAATAACCTTTCTTCTACAGGAATTGACATATAAAGGGAAGAAATATCCACTGTAAACATATTAAAAAATGATTATTGTCAGAAATGTCTGTCCTCACATGAAATTCTCTAATTTGGTTAAGGAAATCCCATGAGTCACTAATATGCAATTCCAGTTTCTTAACCAATGGATTAAAAACATAATCAAGAAACAGATAAATATTCTCTGTACTACATCTAGGCATAGACACTATTGGGCTAAAGCAGGGATTCTGAAAGTTTTTATGTAATTTAGGGATACCAGATAGTACACCTATTTTTCGTTCATCAATATGAAATAAAATTGAACAATTCCAGATTAATATCAGCATTCATTAATAACTCATATAGGTTGTCATATACATTCCTATGACTTTTCAACACATCACATATTCTAACCTCTGTGTATTCTAATTAATTACTGATCATTTTCTGTAGGATATCTACATCACTTGGGGAGTTAATAATGTCTCCCAGTTTGCAGTCGTTTGTGAACTTGGTCAGCCAGAGCCCCTCTGTGCTGGCCTAGACTTCTCAGAAGTAGATGCAAACAGGAGTGGACCCAGGACTGATCCCTGTGGGACTCCACTTGTGACTGGTTGGCAGTCTGACTTGGAGTCCGCTACTTTCACACTGTGGGTTCTATCTGTGAGCCAGTTTGCAACCCACCTAGTGATATAAAGGTTGATTCCTAGTTTGATGAGTTTATCAATAATTCCTGAGTAGAGAATGGTATCAAAGGCCTTGGCCAAATCGAGGTAGACTGTATGAACTGCCTTGCCCTCATCCACAGCTCTGGTGACTGACTCAAAGAAGTCAACCAGGTTGAGCAGGCATGATCTACCTTTCACAAAACCAAATTGCATGGGATCTAGAGTTTGGAGATTCCCTATATCCTTGTTAATTAGGTCCATGATGATGCATTCCATAGCTTTACATATCAGGCTCGTTAGGCGGATGGGGCGATAATTCAAAGGGTCTGTAGTCTCTCCCCCTTTATGGAGAGGGATGACTGTAGCAGTGTGCCATTCGGTAGGGACAGAGCCTGAGGTGTGGCTGTGATTAAACAGGGCACACAGATGTGGTGCCAGTTTACTTTGTACTTCACGTAGAACACATCAAGGATATCGTGGGGTCCCATGGAAGCTGTATTCTTGGCCTTGGACAATGCAGCTTTAACCTGTGCTACAGTAATGCTAGGTGCCTGGAATTCCTCCGGTATTGTGATTGGTCCTTTAAGGGGGAGAGAGAGGGGTAAAGTTGACACTGAATCTGTCAGCCTATGTTGGCAATATCTGTTGGCTCAGTACAGATGGCACCATTGTGCAGTAACTCAGAGAAAACTGGGTATTGTCATGGAGATTCTTGATATAACTATAGAAGGCTTTGTGGCTGTTTTTATTGTCTGCTGCAATTCTGCTTTCATAGCTGGCTTTACAGGTTTTGATGAGGGATCTCAACTTTTTGTTGAGGCTAATAAGGGAGTTTTTCTAGTCTTGGGACTTCACCTTTTTCTGCAACAGTTTCTTCCTTCTGTTGTAGAGTTTATTAATGGCAGGGGACCAAAAGATCGGCTTCCTTTTTTTAGAAGAGAATGTCTTGGTTCTGTTGGGTATGGCTAGTTACATGCATTTATGTACATGTTCGTACAGTGCATTGGTGTATGATTCGACAGTCATGCATCTATTTTCCATTGACATGGGTGCTGTGAAGTTAGCTACCTCTGTTTTTAGGAGCCCAAAGTCAGCTTTGGAGAAGTTTTTCATGGTGGTTACCTTTGCGGGGGGTGTGGGTGAGATCTGCATTTCCATGGTGATTAGTTTGTGGTTGGATCTAACCAGGGAGGAATTGCCTATTGGTGTAGAGCAACAGTTTCCCATGTTAGTAATAACCAGGTCAAGGATGTTGCTTCCTCTAGTGAGGGCAAGAATGAGCTGGTCCAGAGCATTGGAACTGATGAATTCCAGGAAGCGTTGGGCCAGTGTATTGGTGCATGAGTAGATTTCCCAGTTGATGGTGGGGTAGTTGAAGTCACCTAGTATGAGAGTGTTGGGTTGGACCCTAACAGTTTCCAGGGTGCTTATGAACATGGAGTGAGAGTCTTGGGGCATGGTTGGGGACCTATAGCAGGCTACAACCTGAATCGCCGTCTTACCCAATGTTAGTTGTAGCTGAAGTATCTCAGCTGTGTTATGCTGGGCTGCCATTCTGGAGGTGTGCATATCCTTTATGAATATGGAGACCCCACCACCTTTGGAGCTTCGGTCCATGTTCTAGGGCCAAAAGGTGTGGAATGAGTTATAGCCTGGTAGTGCAGGGGTCCTTTCTGCTGCTTTAAGCCAGGTCTCCATTATAGCACAAATGTCAATGTTCTCCATTTTAAGGAGTGCTTCGAGCAAGTGCATCTTGAGATTTAGGCTTCTAGCAGTGAGCAGCATGACCCTCAGATTGCATTTATTTATAGCTGTTATGGTGGTAATTTGGTCTTTGGAACATCATCTAAAAAAAAGGCACTATAGGGGTGGAAAGAGCCTTAGCTAGTATACGGAAACCCAGGATTGACAGATGCAGGCCATCTCTGACAAAGCATCGAGGTCTGACAGTCATGTCATCCCAAGCAAACAACACACACCACTGTATTGCTTTGAAGTCTCTACAATGGCTAGAACTCCCACAACTACTACATCTCTATCAATTTCACATGTTGCACTCTGTGCTCTTTAAACCATCCTACTGTCCATCCTTATCTCTCCTTGTCTCTGTCTACACCCCATCTCGATCCCTCCGCACCTCTAATCAAAAATTGCTTGATATTTACCACCCAAATAATTCAGTAGGTAAGCTACTCTACAAACACTCTGTGGCCCAAGCCTGGAACAAACTACCCCTTGACATTCGCTCAGTCTCTCACACCCCACTATTTACAAGAAAACTAAAGACTCATTTACTCAATTCCAGAATTTTCCCCTGCTATGACCCTACATAAGTCTCTCCTCCCCCCATATTGGAATCACTGCATCTATCCTTGTCATATTTCTGAACTCTATCCCCACTAGTACAGTTACATAGCTTCAACAAAAAAACAACCTTGTGCTGTCATTTAACTATTGTTAATGTTGTTTTGTTTATTGTTTTACTACTGTAATGACTAGTTTTATTTCTATTGTTTGCTGTGCTTGTATACTACTGTAGTGTTTTTTATTGTACTATCTGGAGCTTTTCTCCTCGGGTCTCCAGTGAAAATGGGACAAAATCCCAGTTGGACAAACCCGGTCAACAAATGTCAATAAATAAATAAAATAAATAAATAATACTGGATCCCCTTATAATGACACCAGAAACTTAGCCAATTGTTGTCAATAATTTTTTGCTTGTACTGCGGTATTATTCTGGGCAATGGTAGGATGCTGCTCAGGGCTAGGGTCATACCTGCCTGGGCCACATAATCCAAGAGCTCCTCCATGTCTCTTTTCATGTAGTCCAGGGAGGTGTGTCTCAGGTCATTCACACCCACATGGACAGTGACAGAGTCATACTTATACTTGTTTTGGAGTGACCTGAGTGTGTGTGTTATGTGTCGGATTCTGGCACCTGATAGACAGCTGACTGTTACCTTCTCCTTATTCAGCTTAGTGAGTGGGACATCAGTTTGCCTCACTATCGAGCCACCTATGATTAGTGCTGTGGGCAAGCTGTTTTGTCTTAGGGGCTTAGGTTAAGGGGCACACTGTGTAGGTGAGCTATGTGTGTTGTGGTCTGTGCTGTGTTGTGGTGGTCAAGTGTGTTTCTGCATTGGAGGTCTCTACCATTTAGGTAGATTTCTATTGAGAGCGTCTGCGAAGGTGGGTGTGTGGTTTGTGTTTTTATGTGAGAACTGTGATGGTGGGTGTTCTGGAGGGCTATGTGTTGCATGTGATGTGGTGCAGGTGTTGACCTTCTTTTCTTGACCAGCTATTCTGGTCTTGGCTTGAGAGTGCATGGCTTTCAATTTGGATATATAAGTGCATCTCTCAGACGTTTGAGTGTTGGGAGGTAAGAGGAGAGGGTTGTGTGTGTGTACATGAGGCAGTTGCTACACTGCCTCAGAATGCCCAAGTTCACCAGGTTAATAGGAGAAAGCACAAGGAACTGACCTTTAGACATGCCAGGAGGGATGGTCATTATTACTAAGTACTGGCAGTGTTTCCTTATATATTCCTTTTACAGGAAAAATGTCACTCAAGGTGTCTGAGTCTGCCAAACACTTGAGGGGAAACTAATATGTAGACTCTGAACATTTAAGGATGAAGGATTTAGAGAGATATTCTAAAGTTAGAAAGAATCAAGCAGTACTTACTGAAAAATAAAGAATTAGCTTGTCAAGAATGATGAAAAGAGAGGAGTCACATGAATGGCTACTGCCTGGCTAATACTAATGCTGTTCTCAGCACAGCTTCACTCTGTTGGGATACAATACTCCTTTGATTCTTCTGTCACTAGAAGCAACATGTTAGTACCAATCGCAAGAAGAGAAGCAGGCCACAGCCTGCTTGGTGATCCACAGTCTTGTCCCAGATGATGCAAGGGTCTGAAGGCTATATCTGGTATTCTCACATCTATTTTTTGAACTGTTGGTAATGAGTGGTCCCATGTGATATAAACTTTATCATAATGCCCTGTGGCTCATGTTTACAATGCTTCTCAGATACTTCAGTATTATAATGCTTGCACAATACACAATGCAACAGTCGTCACATTATTATACCTTCCAGTATACAGGTCTTCTGCCATTAGTGTATCACACCCTGCAACAAAATGTGCTACTGTTTTAGTTGTGTTTTACAGAACCTGCATTTCTTTCACATGTTCAATGGACTTTGTAAATCAACCTGCATGTAGTTCACTGTTCTGGGTTACAAGTATTAACATTTCATCTTTTGGTTTAAATTCACTTCTCCTTAACCATTCCTGTGTCAGACCCTGATTGACATGAGGCTGTTCCTGGAGTTTTCTGTACTTACAGCTTTATTTATGCCTTTTCCACATTTCTTGACTTCTCATCTGATTCTTCTCATTATATTCTTTCTTTTGTTTTTTGGCACATTCACTTGCTGCCTGATTTTTGTCTACTTCTGTTTTGGTTTCCATTCCAGCTTGACACTGATATGCATTTGCTAACTAAACTAAGCAGGGAAGTCAACTTAGATTTTTTTCTCTTCATGTTTCAAACCTTTCCCTATGTTTGGATCTGATGATGTCTGCAGATATTTATACATTCCTACAATTGCAGAGCTATACATGTAATTATAGGCTCATAGGGTCATAGGAGTTTACTAGGCTAATGACCCAAGGGCATTTACAAGCCTAGCTGTGTAATAACCTGAGTACCCTTTTTGACCATAGTTAGACCATAGTTAGATGGTCATTGTTAACAGAGCAATTCTGTGATCAGCACCGACTGCCCCACCCATGAGGGGCATACGTGCCACGGGTCTATATTATAAGCCCGAAAAGACTAAACCGCGAATGCTTACATGAGAGAAAATGCTGGTAATCAAACTTGCTATTGTGGGGTGCTGCACCCCCCCACCCCCCGCTAATTATGTATTCCAACTCCGAGGTCGCACTACAGTGAGGAAAGGGCAAATATCCCACTCCTCACTCTAACACAACCCCACAATCACAGTTTCAATTCCCAGCATTTTCACTCATGTGAGCATTCGCAGTTTTGTTTTTTCGTGCATCTGATATAGACCCAGGTGCCACACCCAAGGTGAATTTACGGTCACCCTCCAGTTGTCAAGGTTGCATGTAAATAGGATCATGTTTTGAGTCTGTCTATATAGGGCAAGTGTTTATGGCCTAGGATCCTCTTTGTGAGGTACGTTTGTGGCCTCTCCAGTTGTTGCAGGTGTCTAGTAAGGTACATGCCAAATGGGCCACTGTACTCAATGACTGGCCTAATGAGGGAAGAGTAGAGGGTGACAATGACCTCTTTCTTCCTGGATGCAAAACCCTTAGTAATGAGATGTGCCACATAGAAGGACTTGGTAATCACTGGGAGATATATCTGTCTCACCAGTATGTTCTATTAATGTCACAGGATAGGTTGAGATCCCTTGGGTGAGTTATTCTTGTCCTATTTGATTTATGGATGTGCAACATTTCCATTATGGCAGAGTCCGAGACTACTCTGTAGGCCAGGCACAAGTTGCCCCTCAGCAGTCTGTATGATACAAAGTACATTGACAGGGCTTTCATTCTTTCCATGTATGTCATGTTTTGGAGCCTGTGGATTCTCTTGGTTAGAAACCTCTGTAGTCTCTCCAGTTGCTGCAGTTGTCTGGTGAGATACATACAAAAGGGAGCATTGTACTTAATTAGTGGTCTGATAAGGGCTGAGTACAGCAGAGCTGTAACTGCCCTGGTCTTGGATGTGATGCAGTTATTTACTAGATTCACAATGTAGAATGCTTTTCTTACCACTATGGACACAGGTTGATAGAAGTTTAGATTGCTATCAGCCTGTGTTCCCAAGTCTCACACCACTGAATTTGAACTTAGAGGGGTGCTATCTATACCATAATTAGCAAGGGGTTGCTCCTTTGCCAAAGGGGATAATGAGGCATTTTTTGCATTAAGTTTTAGTCAGTGAGTTTGGCACCAATCATTTGTCTGTGTCAGCCCTTTCTGTAATATGTTAACATCATTGGGGGACTCTATGATTGCACCCAATTTACAGTCATCTACAAACTTGGTAAGCCACAGGCCATCTACCTTCACCTGGATGTCAGAGAAATAGATTCCAAACAGTAGAGGACCCAGCACAGATCCTTGTGGTACCCCACTGGTAACTGGTCTACTGGTGGAGGTGGACTCCCCAGCTTTGACAGTGTGTGTTTTGTCAGTATGCCAGTTTGCCACCCATTTAGTAATGTGTGGGTTAATCTCTAGATGGGAGAGTTTCTCTGTGATACCTGAATGGGGGATTGTGTCAAAGGCCTTGGCTAAATCAAGATTGGTGGCATGTACTGTTTTTGTCCTCATCCAGGACTTTGGTGACATTCTCAAAGAAGCCCACTAGGTTTAATAATCAAGATCTACACTTGACAAAACCAAACTGGGTCGGGTCAAGGGTTTGAAGGTCACCTATATTCTTGTGGATAAGGTCCATGATGATTCTTTCCATGGCCTTGCAAATAAGGCTGGTTAGGCTTATGGGTCAATTGTTCCCAGGGTCAGTTGATGGAACCCCTTTGTGCAAGGGGATTACTGTTGCTGTTCTCCACTGTACAGAGACAAATCCAGTTCTCAGGCTATTGTTAAAGAGAGTGCCAAATGGTTCCATTAGGTCTTGTTTTAGATTGTTTAGTAAGCAGCCTGGGATTTTATCTGGTCCCATAGAGGATGTGTTTTTGGCCTTGGAGAGTGCTTATCTGACCTGCTCTTTGGAGATACTTGTTAGAGGACTGGTTTCAGGAATGCTTTGGGGTATGTCTGGTGGTGATGGGGGGGGGGGTGAAGTTATTGCCAAATCTGTTGTCTAGCATGTTGGAAATTTCCTCAGATTTAGTGTGAGTGGTACCATCCACTATACATTTGGTACAAAGTTGGGCATTCCCTTTTAGGGTTTAGATGTAGCTAAAGAATGCCTTATGATAGTCTTTAGCTAGGGATGCTAATTTAGACTCATAGATAGCCTTATAGGACTTAACAAGATATTTGATTTGCTTGTTCAAGCTGTGGAGGGTGTTCTTCCTCTGTTGAGTAAGTTCCCTTCTGTTCTTAGATATTAAGTTTCTTTCCTTTGTTGTATAGCTTATTTATATTGACAGTCCACCAGGGTGGCTTGTTTTTCCAAGAAGACCTGGTTTTCTTCCCATTGGGTACAGCCGAGTTGATGCATTTGTTTAAATGGTTGTATAGGGCATTTGTGTATTCCTCTGCATAGGAGTCATTGTTGGCTATGTTGACAAGGTCTTTGAAACTTTTTATACCATAGCTTATTAGACAATCATTTGCTTTGGAGAAATTTTTCAGTTTTTTTACTCCTGTGAGGATTTCAGGTTTGATCTTCACTTCAAATGAGACAGATTTATAGTCTGACCTTAGCAGGGAGGGCAACACACAGGGAGTAATGCAGTGACCTACCCCATGTTGGTGAGCACTAGGTCCAGGGCATTTGAGCTTTTTGTGTGGGTGAGATCCAACTGTTCTAGGGCATTTGGATTAACAAAGTCCAGGAACCTTGCAACGATCATGTAAGTTGCCCAATCGATGGAAGAATAATTGAAATCTCCCATAACCAAGGTGTTTGGCTATTTACTGAGTGACTCTAGTAAGTCCATGTAGGTGGTATGTTTTTCCTGGTTCATGACAGGAGACCTGCAGCTAGCAATAATGTGGAGGAGTGTTTTAACTATAGTTAATAGGACTTGGAGTAGCTCAAGAGAGTCATACTGTTTCACCAGTCTCGTGGTGTACTTGGATTTAATGAGGATGGCTACACCTCCACCTCTGGTCATTTCACTCTCGTGTTTGAGGTCTGAACATGTGAAAGGCATTGTAGCCTTGCATGGCTGGGGTGCTCTGAGTGGCCTTGAACCAAGTCTCAGTGACTGCACAAATATCAGAATCTTTCAAGGTCAGGACTGCTTTCAGGGAGTGCAGTTTACTGTTTAAGCTCCTAGCATTAAGCAGCATGACCTTGAGTTTGTCTTCAGTGGATTTCTTTACATTGGTAGTTTTGTTCTTAAGATATTGCCTAAAAAGGCACTATGGGGAGGCAAGAATATTTGCCAGTATCCAAAAGCCTTGAGGAGACAAGTGAAGGCCATCTCTGGTAAAGCAGTGTGTACTGTCGGTCATGTCTTCCCAGGCAGTCAGATACTGGATCCTCCTGAAGTGACACCAGAAGCTAAGCCAGTTATTGAAATCAATCACTTATTGTTTGCATTATGGTATCATCGTAGGTGAAGGTAGAATGTTGCTTAGGATACATAATCTGAGAGTTCAGTCATGTCTCTGTTTATTTATTCCAGAGAGGTGCGTCCCAAGTTATTGACACCAACATGTACTATGACAGAATCATAATGGTACTTTTTGCTGAGTGACTTGAATGTGTGCGTGATTTGACAGATCCCGGGACCTGATAGGCAGCTGACTGTGACCTTCTCCTTGCTCAATCCGGTGAAGGGGACATCTGTGTAACTCACTATTGAGTCACCTATGACCAGAACATTAGGTTTTGAGGTGTTTTGCCTTAGTGGCTTAATTGTTGAGACACTGATGGGTGTTGTTATATGTAGTGGTGGGTTCTGTTTGTGGACCAGCATGTGTATGTTGTTTGCACTTGGGAGGTCCCTGGTCTTTTGGTAGGCTCTTAGTGAGTACCTCTGTGTATGTGGGTTTATGTGTCTTAACTTATCTTGTGTGAGAGGGGAGTTGTGGGTGCTGACAACCTGTTGTATGTCTTGTGTATTGTTATGTGAGAGGACTGATTCTCATTTCATGGCATGGTTACATCTCTCACAGGATGTGTTTGTTTGCTTTAGGAGCAAGTGGTTGTCAGTATACATGAGGCAATTGCTACATTTCCCCAGGATGCCCATGTCAATCAGGTTGACTGAAGAAATGGTGGGAAACTATCCATCCATTATGGCAGGTATATATTGTAGTAACTAGAGAGGATGGGCTAGATGGACCAGAGTTTGCTTGTGAGATTAACAAAGCTGGCTATTCTGTGGAGGGCTAAGGGTGGAAAACTGTGCCAACAATTCAGAATGTACAACTGAGTTGCTCGGTAGGTAGTAATTTGCAACTGCATTGCGCACAGAGACAGTGGAGCTAAGGAGAGTTTTCTAACATATATCAAGGAAAAATTGTGTTTCTAAGTGTTTGTGTCTATACACGGCAGTGCTAAACTTTGCAGCATGGTGCACAGCTATGCATGAATGCAGGGCTTAAACACAAGTGAAGTTAAACAGTTTTAACACAAATTAACCAATAGAAGTTAACAGTTTTATAGGAGGAATATATAATATTGGTATACACTGATTTTTATATATTATTTGATAAGTGTGAAGCATTTTTCTTGTTTTCCTGTCAACTGATCCAATACCTTTTGGGGCCAGTCAATCACCCCAAAACTGCAAGTTAGAACAGGAAGAGCAAATTGGTTTATAGCTTGCACTTTGTTTCTAGATGTTAGGGCTGTTTTCAGAATTAATTTTAGTCTTCTAAAATATTCTTTACTGAGTTTTGTTCGCATTTGTTCTTATCTTATTGTTGAACCTTCATCAGTTCTGAGATATTTGTACATTCTATTCTGCTCAAATTCCTTTATACCACATTCCTGTCCCAGGCTATTTTCTTAATGCTGCAGCTTTCCTGCTTTAAATGTTACTTTTGCACATTTATCAAGACCAAATGACATTCTTATATTTTGTTTGTTTGTTTGTTTGTGTCTTTCGTCTTTTCCCGGTTAGGGGTCGCCACAGTGGAACTCCGGTCCGCTAATGATCGGTAGTGGATTTTTACGTACCGGGTTACCAGCCCTGACGCACAACCTTCAATGAAGGCATGCCCCATTCACGTATGCCTCCACACAGAAGACGCTCTAGCTGAGAATCGAACGGGGCAACGTCTTGCTATGAGGCGACAACACTACCGCAGCACCACCACCGCAGTTAAATGACATTCTTATATCATCTGAAAAAATTTTGGCAACATCCGGTTGTGCTTTTAACACCTCATCTGATGACTATGGAGTTTTAAATCATCCACAAAAAGAAGATGAAAAGTCTGCACACGTTGTTGTTGTCTGGGTCTCTTACCCGTATGTGTTTATGAACGCAGAAGTAGAAATACTTGAGTCATCGAGAACAATTTCCTGTTTCTTTTTTCAAAGTATGACATTTATTGCATCATACTTCATATTGGTAAAATCTAAGAAGTCTAATTAATTTATGATGGAGTTTGATTTTACTCTTAAGTTAAAGATGATGGTGCTATGATCTGTGGTAAATATAGAGGATATATCCATGCAGGAGTAGAAAGAACAAGGTTTGGCAGTATTGCCATTGGTTATTTACATTGCTTGTTGGGTCTTGAACTGTTCTGTCCAACTGGTCTTGACTAACTTAGTCAATTAATATCTGGTCACTTTTATTTGAAGTAAAATACATTACCCATTCAATCAACATCTGGATAGTTAAACATATGCTATAAAGATTGTATTTACTTTGATTTTTATATCCTGGAGTTTACTCAGGATATTTTCAGTCTCTATAGGAGATTGAGATTGCATACAGTAAAGTCCTATACTATTATATCTAATGTTGTCAATCTTCACATAGTCCTTGACAGTGGGTTCGGTTCTGAACCCTTGGAACCAACGTGGCCATTATTCTAGCTCGCGCGTACCAAAACCTCTCAAGCTCAGCTCTACCCATAATACTCCCTACCAAATTACTTCATATTGATTATGCATAAAAAGAAGTAAGAGACAAGTACTATAGAAAAGGGAAAAACTTTATCTGAGCCCAGAAAGAGAACCTCTGCCACCGAGGAACCTGATCCACCTTAATAAAAACACGTGATGGGGGAAGGAGTGTGGGTATGTCAACGACTATGTGAAGACTGACAACATCAGATAAAGAAGCTAGGTCTTGCCATAACGTTCCATCTGTGTTGTCAGAACTGAACCGACTGTCAAGGATATGTGAAGATTGACAACATAGATGGAACGTTATGGTAAGACATAACTTCTTCATTCCTTTGCTTCTAACTTTTAGATGTTGTTTTACAATTACAGAAACATACATACAGAGTTCCACTGTTTTTATCATCTCTCTCTTTCTCCCTCTCTGTGGATCTGCCTAGTTAAATACAATTCTTTGAACTGCACTGAGAAATGTCACCTCCTTGTCCACAGACATGTCACCTGAGATTACTGGATGGTAATTTACGCATTATTATAACATCATACCTAGGCCAGTGTTCAGGGTTTCCAGTCTATAAAAACAGATTTTCTTGTGCAAATAGTGCAACATTGTTGTTTGGTGTTTTGAGTGCCACATATGATGTCACAAGTGTCATTTTTCATAAGGTAATATGAGACGTTTACACAGGTCTCAAATTTGTAGGAAGACGTAAGTGAGGGTATACAGGTTTAATACCACTGGGCTGTAGTGGGTTGCAGGGCATAGTGAATTATTTAAAGAAGTGTTTAGACAGCAATGTGGATAGAAAGTCTGAGCATAACATTGTCCATTACAGGAGCATAGTTAGTGCTGAAAAGTAGATCTTTCTCGAGTGAATTTTTAAGTTGGTAAAAGACAAGAAAAACTGAAAATTTTGTTCAGTAATGGTTAATAGATGATATAGGGTTACCTGCTGCAGGGTGACTGTGAATGTGAATGTATGTGCAATGCAACTACAATGTCCCTCTGTTATACAGTATCTTATTTTTTAATGTAAATATTATATGTGTTATTTTCTGTATGTGATTACTGTTTTATTGTATTGTGACTATTTTTATAAGTAACTGTCTACCTTTCTGGAGCTTTTCTCCTTGGGTCTCTGCTGAAAGTGGGCATTCTGCCCAGGCTAACCTGGTCAACAAATAACAAAAAAAAAAAAAAAAAAAAAAAAAAAAAATAATAAGCAAGTGTCTCTGAGATGTAGCGGGGGCTGAATATTGTAATTGCACTGATTCTGTATAATTTGAAAATTGTTAGGGATTCTGGAAAGGTAAAGTACATTTATATGAGTATACTTATCATAGCACTAGATGTTTGATTAGGGGGATGACTATCCTTCCTGCCTGATATTCATAACTTATGGATGATCTCAGAACAGAGCCAAACTTTTCCCTTTAATGAAGAGATCAGTATGGTGTTCAGATGAAAGACAATAGGCCATATGAACTTCATTTTTTACTTGGTTAAAGGAAGTCATCAGCAAGTGTACCCTGGTATTTGCAGTCTATAGGTCTTGTGTAATCAGCATTGATGCTCCCAGGCATTAGTAAGCAGTGTATATAGAAGAAGCACTTTGTGTATATAAGCAGTACGTGACAGAGCACTTTGTGTATATAAGCAGTATGTGACAGACAACTGTATATATAAGCAGTACATGACAAATGTGTATATAAGCAGTATGTGACTGACCCCTGTGTATAAAACAGTATGTAACAGAGAGCTGTATATAAGCAGTATGTGAAAGAGCAATGTGTATATATGCAGTACGTGACAGACGACTGTGTATATAAGCAGCACACGACACAGAGCTGTGTATATAAGCAGTATGTGACAGAGCACTATGCATATAAGGAGTGTATGACAGAGCACTGTGTATATAAGCAGTACATGACAGACAAATGTGTATAGAAGCAGTATCTGACAGAGTGCTGTGTATACAAGTAGTGTATGACAGGATGCTGTGTATATAAGCAGTACTTCACAGTGTGCTGTGTATATAAGCAGAACATAACAGAGCGCTGCGTATATAAGCAGTACTTGACAGAGTGTAGTGCATATAAGCAGTACATGACAGAATGCTGTGTATATAAGCAGTAATTGACAGAGTGCTGTGTATATCAGTAGTACATGAGAGAGCACTGTGTATATAAGCAGTTCATGACACAGGACTGTGTATATAAGCAGTATGCAACAGAAATGTATGACAGTTTGCTATGTATATAAGCAGCATGTCACAGAACACTGTGTATATAAGCATTACATGACAGAACGCTGTGTATATAAGCAGTATGTGACAGAACTTTGTGTATATAAGCAGTAGATAACAGATCATTGTGTATATATAAGCAGTACATGACAAAGTGCTGTGTATATAAGCAGTATCTAATAGAGCACTGTGTATATAAGCAGTACGTGACAGAATGCTGTGTATATAAGCAGTATGTGGTGGAACTCTGTTTGTATAAGCAGTACGTAACAGAGTGCTGTGTATATAAGCAGTATGTAATAGAGCACTGTGTATATAAGCAGTACATTACAGGGTGCTGTGTATATAAGTACTATGTTACAGAACTTTGTGTATATAAACTATAGATGACAGATCATTGTTTATATAAGCAGTACATGACAAAGTGCTGTGTATATAAGCAGTATGTGACAGAGCTCTATGTATATCAGTAGTACAAGACAGAGAGCTGTGTATATATGTTGTGAGAGAGAGAGTGCTGTGTATTCAATCAGTATGTGACAGAGAAATGTATATATAAGCAGTATGTGACAGAGTACTGTGTATATAAGCTGTGAGTGAGAGAGTGCTGTATATACATATACATACACATATATATATATATATATATATATATATATATATATATATATATACAGTACATGACAGAGTACTGAGTATGTAAGCAGTACATGACAGGGTGTATATAAGCAGTACATGATAGAGCACTCTGTATATAAGCAGTATATGACAGAATGCTGTGTATATAAGCAGTATGTGATGGAACACTGTTTGTATAAGCAGTACATGACAGAGTGCTATGTATATAAGCAGCATGTAATAGAGCACTGTGTATATAAGCAGTACATGACAGAATGTTGTGTATATAAGCAGTATGTAACAGAATGCTATGTATATAAGCAGTATGTGACAGAATGCTGTGTATATAAGCGGTATGTGACAGAACTCTGTGTATATAAACAGTAGATGATGGAACGTTGTGTATATAAGCAGTAGATGACAGATTACTGTGTATATAAGCAGTATGTAACACAGCTCTCCATATATCAGCGGTACATGACAGAGAGCTGTGTATATATGCTTACTTGTGCGAGAGTGCTGTGTATATAAGCAGTACATGACAGAGGACTGTGTGTATATAAGCAGTACATGACAGAACACTGTGTATACAACCAGTATGTGGCAGACAAACGTGTATGTAAGCAGTATGTGACAGATCACTGTGTATATAAGCTGTGAGTGAGAGAGTGATGTGTATATATAAGCAGTATATGACAGAGTACTGAGTATGCAAGCAATACATGACAGAGTGTATATAAGCAGTACATGACAGGGCAGAGATACTGCATTATTAGGGAGTGGAAGTGGAAATTTAGTTGTTTTTTGGATGGAACGAAGTAATACATAGGAGGGGTAAGATGGATGAAAGTTTGGTTGTTGATTACTGGGAATATGCTTGTATGACTGGGGGGGTTGAATGTGCTGTGGGGTAGGGTGGAGGATTTGAAGTCATTATAGTGGTTCATTGTAAAGTGATAATTGGAGCTGATGAAGGCTATGGAGAGACATGTGAGTAGGAAAGCTAGTAGCAAGAGAGTAAAATGGTGTTGGGGGTTTGGCGAATGAGGCATATTGAAATAGTAGTATGTAGAAGAAGGAGACTATTGTACCAGAAGAGGGTGTAGGTTGAGTGGGAGGTGAGGATGATGATATTGTTTTAGTAGAAAGAGCTGGGACAAAGTGGGAGACATAATGGGAGGTATTTAGTTATTTGGAGTTGGGATGTTGTTTAGAGAGTATATAATGGTTGGAAATGTTTGGTTGGTGGGTGTGGCTCAAAGGGTCAGCTGACTTGGAGTTGGAATAAATCTAGAGGTAGCAGGAGTGGGTGGGAAATGGGGGTAGGGTAGTGGAGCCCAAGTGGAACAAGGATGAATGGAGTGGGCTACACCCTGTTGGCTTTGGTGTGGGATGAGTGCAAACATCAATCAGTATCTATGGGCAAGGTAGGTTCTGTCATGTTATGCGACTCCTATGCTTATGTTATTTGGCCAAGTTCCAAGATAAATTAAATAATTTGTAACAAAAAGTTTCAGGAGGCTATAAGGTTGAGAGGCTGAAAGTTGTAGGGATTAAATAGGAAGTAGCAGTAATTTAGCAGCTGTTGTTTTTGTTGGGGTGCTCAGTAGCACAGAAAAAAATAAATTATTCTAACTGTGGCAGTGATAAAGTGTTTAGACTATGAAATTTTATTGTAAGTTACTGCAGAGTATCTACATTAGTTTTTTTGGACTATCACTTTTTTATTTTATTTTCATTTGTAGTGTCAGCAATTTCTCGGCTCATAGTAGGTACAGTTAAATAGTGGCCATGCTTTTGTTGTGGGAGGAAATCTAGCAGAGAGTCTAAAGGAGGGTGTATGGTAGTATTAATTTTTCTGGACTATCACTTTTCTTATTTTCTTTTAATATGTAGTGTCTGCAATTTCCCAGGTCACAGTAGGTACGGTTAAATAGTGACCATGTTTTTGTTGTGGGAGGAAATCCAGCAGATAGTCTAAAGGAGCATGGATGGTAGTATTAGTTTTTCTGGACTATCACTTTTTTATTTTATTTTCATATGTAGTGCACATTACAGAACGCTGTGTGTATAAGTAATATGTAACAAAGCACTGTGTGTATATAAGCAGTATGTGACCAAGTGCTGTGTATATAAGCAGTACATGACAGTGTTGTGAATATAAGCATTACGTTACAGAGAGTTGTCTTTATCAGTAGTATGTGAAAGAACACTGTGTATATAAGGGGTATGTGACACAGTGCTCTGTATAAAAGCAATATGTGACAGAGTACTGTGTAAATAAGCAGTACATGACAGAGAACTGTGATTATAAGCAGTATGTGACAGAGCACTGTGTATATAAGCAGTACATGACCGAGCACTTTGTGTATATAAGCAGTATGTGACAGATGACTGTGTATATAAGCAGTACATGACAGAGAGATGTATATATAAGCAGTATGTGATCAAGCTCTGTGTATATAAGAAGTGCATGCGACAGCACTGTGTAAATAAACATTATATGACAGAACACTGTGTATATAAGCAGTGCATGACAGACAAATGTGTAAATAAGCAGTATATGACAGAGCACTGTGTGTATAAGCAGTGTATGACAGAATGCTGTGTATAAAAGCAGTACTTCACAGCATGCTGTGTATATAAACAGTGCATGACAGAGTGCTGTGAATATAAGCATTACGTGAGAGAGAGTTGTCTTTATAAGCAGTATGTGAAAGAACACTGTGTATATAAGGGGTATGTGACACAGTGCTCTGTATATAAGCAATATGTGACAGAGTACTGTGTAAATAAGTAGTACATGACCGAGCACTTTGTGTATATAAGCAGTATGTGACCAATGACTGGGTATATAAGCAGTACATGACAGAGAGATGCATATATAAGCAGTATGTGATCAAGCTCTATGTATATAAGAAGTGCATGAGACAGCTCTGTGTAAATAAACAGTGTATGACAGAACACTGTGGATATAAGCAGTGCGTGACAGACAAATGTGTAAATAAGCAGTATATGACAGACCACTGTGTATATAAACAGTGCGTGACAGACAAATGTGTAAATAAGCTGTGTATGACAGAGCACTGTGTATATAAGCAGTGTATGACAGAATGATGTGTATAAAAGCAATACTTCACAGCATGCTGTGTATATAAGCAGTGCATGACAGAGTGCTGTGTATATAAGTAGTGTATGGTAGAGTGCTGTGCATATAAGCAGTATGTAGCAGACCACTGCATATATAAGCAGTATGCAACAGAGCACTGTGTGTATATAAGCAGTATGTAACTGAGTGATGTGTATATAAGCAGTACATGACAGAGTGCTGTGAATATAAGCAATACTTGACAGAGAGTTGTCTTTATAAGCAGTATGTGAAAGAACACTGTGTATATAAGGGGTATGTGACACAGTGCTCTGTATATAAGCAATATGTGACAGAGTACTGTGTAAATAAGCAGTGCATGACAGAGAACTGTGATTATAAGCAGCATGTGACAGAGCACTGTGTATATAAACAGTACATGACAGAGCACTTTGTGTATATAAGCAGTATGTGACAGATGACTTTGTATATAAGCAGTACATGACAGAGAGATGTATATATAAGCAGTATGTGATCAAGCTCTGTGTATATAAGATGTGCATGAGACAGCACTGTGTAAATAAACAGTGTATGACAGAACACGGTGTATATAAGCAGTGCGTGACAGACAAATGTGTAAATAAGCAGTGTATGACAGAGCACTGTGTATATAAGCAGTGTATGACAGAATGCTGTGTATAAAAGCAGTACTTCACAGCATGCTGTGTATATAAGCAGTGCATGACAGAGCGCTGTGTATATAAGTAGTGTATGGTAGAGTGCTGTGCATATAAGCAGTATGTAGCATGCCACTGCATATATAAGCGGTGTATGACAGAGCACTGTGTATATAAGCAGTGTATGATAGAATGCTGTGTATAAAAGCAGTACTTTGCAGTATGCTGTGTATATAAGCAGTACATGACAGAGGACAGTGTATGACAGATCACTATGTATATAAGCAGTATGTGACAGAACACTGTGTATATAAACAGTACATGACAAAGTGCTGTGTATGTAAGCATTTGTGACAGAGCGCTATGTATGTCAGCAGTACATGACAGAGAGCTGTGTATACATGCTGTGAGTGAGAGACTGTTGTTTATATAAGCAGTATGTGACAGAAAACTATATATAAGCAGGACATGACAGAGGAATTTGTATATAAGCAGTATGTGATGGAACACTGTTTGTATAAGCAGTACGTGACAGACTGCTGTGTATATCAACAGAATGTAATACAGCACAGTGTATATAAGCAGTACATGACAGAATACTGTGTATATAAGCAGAATATAACAGATCACTGTGTATATAAGCAGTACATGACAAAGTGCTGTGTTTATAAGCAGTATGTGTCAGTGCACTGTGTATATCAGCAGTACATGTCAGAGAGCTGTGTATATAAGGTATGAGTGAGAGAATGCTGTGTATATAAGCAGTACATGACAGAGGACTGTATATAACAGCAGTACATGACAGAGCACTGCATATACATAAGCAGCATGTGACAGAACATTGGGTATATAAGCAGTACATGACAGATCACTGTGTTTGTAAGCAGTATGTGACAAAGCACTGTTATATAAGCAGCATGACACTGAGTGTATATAAGCAGTATGTGACAGTGCTTTGTATATAAGCACTATGTGATAGAATGCTAGATATATAAGCACAATGTGACAGAACAATGTGTGTATAAGCAGTACATGACAGATCACTGTGTTTGTAAGCAGTATGTGACAAAGCACTGTTATATAAGCAGCATGGTACTGAGTGTATATAAGCAGTACGTGACAGAGTGCTGTGTAAATAAGCACTATGTGACAGAACACTGTGTGTATGAGCAGTGCATGAGAGAGTGAGAGAGTGCTGTCTATATAAACGGTGCATGACAGAGCACTGTGTATATTAGCAGTACTTGACAGAGTGCTCTGTACATAAGCAATACATGACAGAAAACTGTGTAAAGTAGTGTGTGAAACAGGACTATGTATATAAGCAGTATGTGATAGAGTGCTGTGGCTACAAGCTGTACATAGTGCACTGTGTATGTAAGCAGTACATGACAGAGCTCTGCTATGTAAGCAGTACATGACAGAGGACTGTGTATATAATCTGTATGTGATGGAGCACTGTGTATATAAGCATTATGTGACAGAGTACTATGTATATAAGCAGTATGTGACAGAGCGCTGTGTATATAAGCAGTACATGACAGAAAACTGTGTATATAAAGTATTATGTGACACATTATATAAGCAGTACACCACATAGTGTATATAATCAAGTCATGACACAGTGTTATGTATATAAACAGTACTTGACAGAGCACTGTGTACATAAGCAGTACATGACAGAAAGCTGTGTAAATAAAGTAGTATGTGACAAAGTGTATATAAGCAGTATGTGACAGAGCACTATGTATATAAGCAGTATGTGATAGAACATTGTGCATATAAGCAGTAGATGACAGATCACTGTGTATATAAGCAGTACATGATAAAGTGCTGTGTATATAAGCAGTATGTGACACAGCACTGTGTATTTCAGCAGTATGTGACAGAGAGCTATGTATATAAGCTGTGTGTTTGAGAGAGATATGTCCATATAAGCAGTACTTGACAGAGGACTGTGTATATAAGCAGTATGTGACAGAGTGCTGTGTAGATAATCACTATGTGACAGACCGCTGTGTATTTAAGCAGTACATGACAGATCACTGTTTATGTAAGCAGTATGTGACAAAGCACTACTATACAGGCAGCATATGACAGAGTATATATATAAGCAGTACATGACAGAGAATTATGGATATAAGCAGTAAGTGACAGACAGCTGTGTATATAAGCAGTATGTGATATAACACTGTGTGTATAAGCAGTACATGACAGAGTGCCATGTATATAAACAGTATGTGACAGAGTGCATTAAATAGTACATGACAGGGCACTGTGTATATCAAGCAGTACTTGACAGACTGCTGTGTACATAAGGAGCACATAACAGACATGACAGAAGATTGTGTATATAAGCAGTAGATGAGAGACCACTGTATATATAAGTAGAATATGACAAAGTTCTGTGTATATAAGCAGTATTTGATAGAGTGCTGTGTATATCAGCAGTAAGTTGGACATGCTCCACTTAAAGAAATCCCAATCCCTCTGAGCTACATGCTCTAGGGACCTAAACCTTGTCACCACAATAAACAGAACTTGCTAGAGGGATAGATTCCTGTCCTAGAGACTTCCCATACTCTGGAATAAACTACCTATCTATATCAAACAAAGCTCCTCATAAGCACTCTTCAAGAAAAATCTTGATGATTGGATGGGAAATAGGAAATTTACCCCGGGGATCACCTCTGTGGCTCTGCTCGACAGTGGCACAGGAAAATAATTTTCTTGGGTGGAAAAAGTCAGGGTACCTTTTTGGCTGGCCTTGTATAGGCCCCAAGGCCGATAGCCTAGTACCTACCTATGAACCTAAGTGCCAAAGAGCTGTGTATATAAGCTGTGAGAGAGACAGCGCTGTGTATATAAGAAGTCCGTGACAGAGTACTGTGTATATAAGCAGTACATGACAGAACGCCGTGTATATAAACAATACACGAGAGAGAGAGAGATGTGTGTAAAAGCAGTACATGACAAATCACTGTGTATGTAAGCCGTACGTGACACAGCACAGTGTATATAAGCAGTATGTGACAGAACACTATGTATATAAGCAGTACGTGAAAGAGCGCTGTGTATATACGCAGTATGTGACAAAACACTGTGTGTATGAGCAGTGCATGGCAGAGGGCTGTGTATATAAGCAGTACATGACAGAGTGTATATAAGTAGTACATGACAGAGTGCTGTGTATATAAGCAGTACGTAACAGAACACTGTGTATATATATATATATATATATATATATATATATATATATATATATACATGCAGTACATGACATAATGTTGTGTTAGAGTGCTGTGCATTTAAGCAGGATGTAACAGAGTGCTATGTATATAAGCACTATGTGACACAGCACTGTGTATTTAAGCAGTACATGACAGAGCACTGTGCATAGAAGTAGTACATAACAGCACTGTGTATATAAGCAGTACATGACAGAGAGGATTGTTATATAAACATTACATGACAGAGGACTGTGTATATAATCTGTACATGATGGAGCACTGTGTATATAAGCATTATGTGACAGTACTATGCATATAAGCAGTATGTGATAGAGTAATGTGTATACAAACAGCACACAACAGAGTACTGTGTATATAAGCAGTATGTGACAGAGCACTGTGTATAAAAGCAGTACATGACAGAGTACTGAATATGTAAACAGTAAGTGACAGACTGTATATAAGCTGTACGTGACAGAGTGCTGGGTATATAGGCAGTACATGACCGAGCATTGCATATGTAAGCAGTACATGACAGATCACTCTCCCGTCCCATCTCTTTACCACATTCTACCTAATAAACTCTTTCTGCACTTGCTTTTAGTCCTTTTTAATTTAATTGCATTTTTAAACTGTGTTTGGTCTAATATTGCTACATACTCAAGTGTGCTAGCTTGCACTGCA
Organism: Protopterus annectens; assembly: GCF_019279795.1. NCBI lineage: Eukaryota > Metazoa > Chordata > Ceratodontiformes > Protopteridae > Protopterus > Protopterus annectens. The sequence goes on along the minus strand of NC_056741.1, from coordinate 309,610,687 downwards.
TGTGAATTGTTTTTACTACTGTTTTTGCTACTTTTCTGTAAAAAAAAAAAAAAAAAAAAAACTGTAAGCCTGTTTCCTACCTTTCCTGTAACTAGTGTTCCAGATACAGATTTGCTGTATCCAGGACTGTATGTAAGCGTCTGAGTCCCCCAAGCCTTTCTGTGTTGGAGGGAAGCCTTCTAGCTTATCAGTGGGAGTGGTAAGCACTAGGTAACCTGTCTACCACATAAGTAGTGGTTCTGGCCCAGAAATTGTAGTTAATGGCCGTTTGGACAATCTCTTCCATCTCTCTCAACTTTCTGATTTGAAAGCCTGTATTTGCACTTGTTTCTGTCCTGTAACACAACTAGTGCAGATACAGATTCTTAGTTTTAGCACTTATATTTGCTTGTTCATGCTCAGCACTTGTTCAGAACTTGTAAGCACTAAATAAGCTACTAATTACTATAGCACTCTATCTTCCTCATTACCTAGAGGAAAACAGTTTTTGTACTTACTTTTCTCACTTGCTTAGAGAAAAACAGCTCTTGTACTCACTTTCCTCACTTATGTAGAGGAAAATCCCTGCAACTCTCTTTTTGCGAGGTCTTGCACACAGAGCAGTGCAGGGCAGTGCCGGTTAGCTGGGGTATACTATTCCCGGTCCCACAAAGTCTGCGCTGTAAATTTTCCCTTAGAACTAGGCAAGCCTCAACTCAAGTGCTTCAGATCAGCTGCTCTTATTGCAGCACTTGCAAAACAGAAATCAGCACTTGTCCTAATCTCCTAGACAGCACTATTATTCTCCAAATTTTCTAGACAGCACTATTATAATATAGCATAAGACCCTCGATCGTCCGCAGGACTTAAGTTCAATTTACTATTCAAAGCATGTCCAGAGGTCAGCTTCAGGTGTACTCTCCAGTTCATCTGGTGGAATTGAGCATCCTGAGGCAATGTCACAAATGCCTCATGTATACAGACAACCCTCTCCTCTTACCTCTAGACACAAACACTTGTGAGAGATGCAAATACACAGCCAGACTGGAGGCTAAGCGCTCTCAACCCATGACTGTAACAGACAGTCAAGAGGATAAGGGACACACTTGCATCACACCACCTGTCACACATGAATCTACAAAACAAGCACCGGCAAAACATATGCATAAATACACAAAAACATATTCGGAGGCACTAGGTACCAATCCGAAAAAGAAACAGTGCCCTCCAAAGCAGACAAGCAAGCAACCTGCACCCCCAAACACAAGCCAGAAAAGACATAATTCATCTCAGCAGTGTGCCTCACAACATCCCTTAAGGCAAAACACCATACCTAACACGCTAGTAATAGGAGACTCTATAGTAAGGCACACAGATGTTCCACTCAGCAGGCTGAACAAGGAGAAGGTTACTGTCAGCTGCCTGTCGGGTGCTCGGATCCGCCACATAACACAGGCACTTAGGTCACTTCAGAACAAGTACAAGTATGATGCTGTCATTGTACATGTTGGTGTGAATGATCTAAGATGTACCTCCCTGGACTACATGAAAATAGACATTGAGGAGCTCTCTGATCATGTAGCCCAAGCTGGTATGACCCTGACCTTGAGTAGCATACTACCTTCATCTAGAATGATACCACAATACAAAGACAAAATGATCAATTTCAACAATTGGCTAAGCTTCAGATGTCATTCTAAGGGGATCCAGTGTCTGTCTGCCTGGGATGACATGATAGACAAGCCTCGCTGTTTTGCCAGAGCTGGGTTGCACCTGTCACCCCTAGGTTTTCGAATACTGGCCAAGGCTCTTGCCGTCCCCATAGTGCCTTTTTTAGGCAAGGCTCAAAGGACAAACCAACCACCGTAACCAGCACAGGTAACCAAAAACTAAGGGTAATTCTACTCAGTGCCAGAAGTCTCAACCTCAAAATGCACACACTCGAGGCTCTCCTCAGCATGGAGAAAATCGATGTTTGTGCAGTGATGGAAACCAGGTTCAAGGTTCAAGAGAGCACCCCAGCACTGCCAGGTTACAATTCATATCATATCTTCCGGCCTCAGTTACTGGATTGCAGCACAAAGGGCGGAGGTGTATCCGTATTCATCAAGGGTACCCATATCTCCAGGTTAGTAGCGCAGCATGATGGCCCAGAGATCATCCATGCGCAACTATCAGCAGGCAATACCACATTTCAAGTCATAGCCGGTTATAGATCACCCACCATGTCCCAAGATGCTCACTCTGCATTCCTTGAGACATTGGAAAATATAAAGGTCCTACCCAACACCATAGTCTTGGGTGATTTCAACTACCCTGGTATAGACTGGGTGAACTACCAATGTTCCGACTCCTATGCTCAGCAGTTCATAGAATTTAGAAATTCAAATGCCCTTGAACAACTAGTATGTTCCCCTCACTAGAGGGGACATCATATTGGATTTAATCATCAGAAATATGGGCACCCATTGTACCACACCCGTTATCACTCCCTCCTTGGTCAGATCTGACCACAAACTGATAACCCTGGACATCCTCACCCCTCCAACTCCCCCAGTCAAAGAAACCATAGTCAAAAGCCTTTCCAAAGCAAACTTCAAACTACTTGGATCCAAAGTGGAAAGCTTCACTATTCGTTTGCAGAAGGATAATGATATCCAGGATGTGGAATCCTACACCAAGGCACTCTATATGCATCTTTAGGATTGCATGGACCATGCTATCCCAAATAAAACCAAGACTCCTTCCTCAGGCAAGAAGAAACCAGTCTGGTGGACCCCAGCCATAAGCAAACTTTACAATAAAAGGCGGAGACTTATACAAAAGAAGGCCAAATCTCAAGTAGAAAAATCATCCCTGATCAGCATTAGTAAGAAATTGAAGGCCCTCATCAAGTCAACTAAAGCTAATTTTGGAAAGAAAGTTACCAAGGATGCCAAGGATAACCATAAGGCCTTCTATGGCTACATCAAAAACCTAAATGGCAATGCTCAGGTCTGTTCTGAGCTAGTATAAAATGGAACAAAATACACTGACCCTTCTGACATTGCCAACATCTTGGCTGACAGGTTCAGTGCAAATTTCTCCCCCCCCTCCCCACCACCTACAGGGCCTATTACCATTCCAGGGGATTGTGTAAGTCCAATTATTACTGATACATTGGTTAACAAAGCTCTATCTAAAGCTAAAAACACCGCCTCCATGGGACCAGATGGTGTCCCAGGCTGTGTCATACGCGAGCTCCAAAAGGAATTAACCCCGCATCTTAATACCCTGTTCAGTCTCAGCCTCTCCACAGGATATGTGCCCATAGAATGGCGCATGGCAATGGTGGTTCTGCTACACAAGGGTAGGGCCACAACTGACCCTGGGAACTACCGACCAATAAGCCTGACCAGTCTGATCTGTAAGGCTACGGAGTGAATCATTATGGAACTCATAAATGGAGAGATTGGGAACCTCCAGTCGCTGGACCTCACATAGTTCGGCTTCGTCAAAGGCAGATCATGCCTCCTGAACCTGGTGGATTTCTTTGAGACAGTTACTCAGGCTATAGATAAGGGAAAGGAGGTACACACGGCTTACCTTGATCTTGCTAAAGCATTTGACACCATTCCCCATTCAGGTATTATTGATAAGCTCACCAGCCTGGGCATAAACCCTTACGTCACAAGATGGATCGCAAACTGGCTCTCAGACAGATCCCATAAAGTAAGAGTAGCAAGACCTATGTCCGAATCCAGACCAGTAACGAGTGGTGTGCCTCAGGGCTCTGTCCTGGGGCCCCTCCTGTTTGGCATATACTTCTCAGAAGTACAGGCAAGCACAGAAGGGCTGTGGCTGACTAAGTTTGTGGACGACTGCAAACTGGGTGCTATAATAGTGTCACTGGCCAACATGGAGATTCTCCAGAAGGGCCTAAATGAGACTGATGCATGGTGTCAAAGCCATGGTCTCAAGCTAAATGCAAAAAAATGCGTAGCAATCACCTTTGGAAAAAACAGAGTACCCGCAAACTACAACGTAGGAGATAATCCCCTGAAATCTGAAGAAGAAATAAGGGATCTAGGGACCCAAGTAGATAGTCAGCTTTCCTTTGATAACCATGTTGCCAAAGTGGTTAGAAAATCCTTCTATGTGACCCATCTGATCACGAAAGGGTTTGCATCAAGATCTAAGGATGTAATGGTGCCCCTCTACTCTTCCCTCATCAGACCCATTATTGAGTACAATGCACCAATTGGAATGTACCTGGCTAGACATCTCCAGCAGCTGGAGAGACCACAGAGGTACCTAACCAAGAGGATTACTGGCCTCAAACAGTTTCCCTATGCAGCACGATTGAAAAAGCTAAGACTGTTCACTGTTGCATACCGCTTTCTCAGAGGCGATCTCTGTCTAATGTACAGAGCCATGTCCAACCCAGAATTGCTGAACATGCTCCATCTTAGCAAAACCAAATCTATTCGAGCTACATGCTCTAGGGATATAAACCTCAACACAACAATGAATAGAACATGCTGGAGGGATAGATTCCCTTCGCAGAGACTTCCTTTACTATGGAACAGGGTCCCGATCTACATAAGACAGAGCCCCTCAATATCACTCTTGAAGAGGAACCATGATGAGTAGATGGGTAACAGAAAGTTCACACAGGGGATCACACCAACAGCACTACTAGATAGGGGCCAAGGGTACTAGCTGCTAGTACAAGGGTCTAGGGAACTACTAAAGGGGCGGTGAATACCACACAATGTGGCTGGGCTAATATATCCCTTCGGGCAGATAGCCCAGTACCAACCTATGAACCTATGAACCTATAAGCAGCAAATGACAGAGCACTGTTTCTGTAAGGAGTACGTGACAGAGCACTGTGGATATCAGCAGTACACGATAGAACACTGTGTATATAAGCAATATGTAACAGAGCACTGTGTGTATACAAGCAGTACATGGTAGAGCACTGTGTATATAATCTGTATGTGATGGAGCACTGTGTATATAAATAGTACATGACAGAACACTGTGTATATATGCAGTACATGATAGCGTGCTGTGTGTATAAGCAGTACATGACAGAACACTGTGTGTATAAGCAATATGTAACAGAGCACTGTGGGTATATAAGCAGTATGTGGCAGTGCACTGTGTATATAAGAAGTACATGCCAGAGCTCTGTGTATATAAGCAATACTTGACAGAGAGCTGTATTTATAAGCAGTATGTAAAAGAACACTGTGTATATAAGGGGCGCATGCCACAGTGCTCTGTATTTAACTAGAATGTGACAGAGTGCTGTGTATATAAGTGCAGTGATTATTACGCATGGCCTGCTATGCATTTTCTTACTACTCTGTACATTTGCAGCTCCACTGATCAATAGTGATTCATCTGGGTTTGTGCTACTATTATTCTGGCCTGTTGCGTATTCACACTATAATTTGTTTGGCACTAATTAATGATACTCTTTATGCAAGTATGCCAGGATTGTACCTTAAAGTCCACCAACTTGGTTAACAACCAAACAGACAAACAATAAATAAAGCAATAAATAAATAAAACAATAAATAAATAAATAAATAAATATGTAAATAAAAAAATAAATAAGCTAGGAGATCATGGAAAGAATCACTCTCTTCAGTCTCCTCGAACAAGATTATGGCAGCATGCTAGAGAAGGAAAATGGACAATAGCGAAATGTCAGGTTCAGAATGAAAAAAATGCAGATTTCATCCAAGCTTACTTGCTCTTTAGCTTTGTATAGGCAAGTGAGGGTCACAGTTGTTTTCTACTCAGGTGTGCACTAGTTTTGTGGACTTGGAATAGACTTATGACTTCATGCATCTGCTTGTGCTGACTTAGGTCTTATGTTGGTACTGTGCCTGTTTCTGCATGTGATCCAGTTTCTATTTCATCTCAGTGAGAACTGTATCTGAATGACTGGCCCTGAACTGAATGGCAGAGGTTGGTGGCACACACACACACACTGGCATGTCATAGTTCACAGCAGTATACATAAAGGAAGAAAAGGTGGTGTGGATCTGTAATGTGGTTTGACTGCCATGATCTTGCAAGACAGCACCTTGTCTCTACTTCTGCTCATCTTTATTCTGGACAGAATATTAAAGCACAGCTGAGACTACATATGCATTCTGGTGAACATAAATGTAGCATCTTTATTCCTTGCTGATGATGTGAGCCCTTTGTCCTCATCGATCCTTGACATCTGAGGGGCACTTGAGTGATTCCCTGCCAATTCCAAAGTAGATGGGAACAGAATCATTATGTCTGATTCTAAGGACATAGTGCTATCCCACCAAAGAGTAGCTTGTGCTAACAAAAGCACTCTTTATGGAGGACTGGGATGTCAGCGAAACTATTTGACAGGTGCAAGGCATATAACCACACTACCAGTGACCTGACTTTGAGACTGACAGGGAAGTCTATGATAAGATTTTTCCACCCCTAGGGGAAGACAAACTTAGAGGAGGCCAGAATAACTCATCTGACTTGCAGTTATTGGCAGAGGTTGGTGGCACACGCAAAGGCATGTCACATTTCACAGCAGTATACATTAAGATAGAAAAGGTGGTGTGGATCTGAAATGTATTCTGTCTGGCCAAAACAATCCCCCTCACAAACAGTGGTGGGAAAAAGATGATGAGGGAACTGTAGAGTGTAGGAGCATGAGTGAGGAAAAGCTAGGAAGGTGGAAGTGAGACAGATCCTTATGCACCAGGAAACAGGAGTGAGGGGGTCATGGATATGTTATCTCTAGCAAAATCAAATAAAGAAAAAACTATATGCTTTGTTTTAGGGATGTGCTTTTTATTAAACTTATTTCAAGTATAACTAAGGGTATAGAGACTAGGATCATTTCACTGGTAATAACATTAGAATGTGTGCAAAAGTCATAGATAAGGGGTATTATCTTCAGTGAAACCTAAGAATGTTACATGGGTAGGAATTCAGATGCCAACTAAGATTTAAGGTAGAAAAGTGCAAAAGTCAATCACTGTATGGTGTGGGAATCAGGACAAAACACAGTGGAAAGCTCTGGAACTAAAGAAGACTGAGAAAGAAAGATAGAAAGGAAGTTCTGAGAGGAGTTATTAGCCTATCCTAAGTTCAATTGTTATCATACTATACTGTTTAACAGGTATACAACAAATGTCATGGTATGGGAGTGGATTGAAGACGTTTCACTTTTTGATTAACAAGACTGTGACAAAGCTACAGATAGTGTGTCTTATATGGCTCTATTTGCTTTGCAGAGAAAATGATGTAATAACCTGAAGAAATGTCTACATACATTGAGATTTGATCCACGGCAATAAAGAGTGTTAGCTAAACCAGCAGCTGTGTCTCACTTCTTCGAACGCTCATCACTGTTAATTAAGTATGCTGTTCACTTGTATTCTTCTGACTATGGTCCTGAAGCAATCATGTTAGTAGGGCCTGAAGATACTGCATCCTCAGGACCTACCACTGAAGTGACTGACTGCTGATTGTCTGGATCCTTCAGCGGATGATAATACTGATATCAATTTATCCTGACAGGAACACTTCATAGTGGCAAATGAGTTCATCAGAAGTCAGCTGGTCCTTGAAAAGTGAGAGAAAGAGAATAACAATAGTTAGAATATTGTTCCGTAGCAGCAGCATCATTTTAATATATCCATGCACCCATCACCGCATTGCAAAATATTCTGTTCAACTTTTTTTCTAACCTTTATTAGGCACCGCCCCTCTGCCTTCAAGCCATTTTTTTTCTCCATATCCATTAGTCTTTGCTCCTTGCAGCCAAAGACGACAGGAGGTTGAATCAAGAGTCAGGGAATCTAGACATAATTCAGTAAGGCTAGGACATTTTATGAAGACTTCTTAATCCCTTCTATTTGCTAGCTAACTGGTGCACTGTGGTGCCCTGTTCAATTAAGCTAGATGAAGTACATGCATCCTCACACTCAAAATGCTCAACAGAAGTATTTATTTATTTAACATTTGTTTACGGGGAAAGTCTATCTGGGACAGAGCCCATTTTCAGCAGAGGCCTGGGGAGAAATAAACCATAATTTTCTTATTTTTTTAAATAAATATAAACAAAGACATTGGCAACCTTCAAACACTGGACCCCATGCAGTTTGGGTTCGTGAAGAGCCGATCTTGTCTCCTGAACCTGATTGACTTCTTCAAATCAGTCTCCAGAGCCGTGGACAAGGGTAAGGTGGTCCATACAGCCTATATGGATCGCACCAAGGCCTTCAACACCATCCCCCTCTTTGGAATCATAGATAAACTTACTAAGCTGGGCATTAATCCCTATGTCACTCGATGGGTTGCCAACTGGCTTACTGACAGAACCCACACTGTAAAAGTTGCCGACTCCAAATCCAGCTCCAGACAAGTGACAAGTGGAGTACCTCAGGGTTCAGTCCTGGGACCGCTCTTGTTTGGCATCTACTTCTCTGAAGTACAGGCCAACATTAAGGGACTCTGGCTAACAAAGTTCGCAGATGACTGCAAACTGGGAGCCATTACTGAATCCCCAAATGATGTGGATATTCTACAAAAGGGCCTTACAGAAACAGATGCTTGGTGCCAGAGCCATAGGCTCAAGCTCAATGCCAAGAAATGTATAGTTATCCACTTTGGGAAAAAAACATGTACCCGTGTGTGGCAGTGCACTAAACACCAAAAGAGTGATGAGACGTAGGGACACAGGTGGACAGTGGTCTCAGCTTTGATAACCATATCACCACAACAGTCAGGAAATCCTTCTATGTGGCACATCTCATCACTAAGGGCTTTTCATCCAGGAAAAAAGGAGGTCATTGTCTCACTGTACTCATCCCTCATTAGACCCATTATAGAATACAATGCCCCATTTGGTATGTACCGCTCAAGACATCTGCAACAACTGGAAAGGCTGCAGAAATATCTCACTAAAAGAATCACAGGCCTAAAGCAGATGCCCTATGATGACCATCTAAAAAAACTCCACCTATACTCTGTTGCATATCGTCTATTCAGAGGCGATCTCTGCTAACATACAAGGCCATGTCAAACCCAGAGCTGCTGGGCATGCTACACTTAAAGAAATCCCAATCCCTCAGAGACACATGCTCCAGGGATCTAAACCTTGTCATCACAATGAACAAAACATGCTGGGGGGGGGGGTAGGTCCCTGACCCAGGGACTCCCCAGACTCTGGAACAGACTACCCCATACATGTCAAGCAGAGCGCCTCTTTGGCCCTCTTCAAAAGGAACCCTGATGATTGGATGGGAGATAGGAAATTCACCCCAGGGATCATGTCAGTCACCCTGCTAGACAGGGGTCCAGGGAAGTAAATACTGTGGGAAGAAATAGCCAGGGAATTGTTATGGCTAGGCTTGTATAGGCCCTAGGGTCAATAGCCTAGTGCCAACCTATGAACCTAAATGCTCCAGATGCATGTCTTTGGAATGTGGGAGGAAACACATGCAAATGCAGGAAGGACATGCAGACTCCACACAGAAAGCACCCCAGCCGAGAATCTAACCGGAGGACCTCTTGCTGTGAGGCGACAATGCTATTTGCTGCACCACTGCACTGGAAGTACCCTGTAATTAATGTGACATATGTATATCTTTAAACATGCTATTGCCTACATTTGGATCAGGTGGTACACATTCCTTCTAGAATGCAGTTTGAAACAGCTCATGAAGACTAGATTAATGCACAATGTCTCTCTTTCATACTACTCATTATGGAAGACATTCATATGCCACCTGATACCAGAGTGGGAAAATTTGGAAAGAAATATATTTTTGTTTTCAAGAGTTTGTGTTTAGAAGTACAGAATGTGTAATTCTCCATAGAAAATATGCTCAGTTTACAACCTCAAGAATTCTCCAGTTGTGATGGCAACTTAGCAAAAAACGGTATTCTTTAGTTCTATAAATTTGATTTATTTCTTAATGTGCGTAGAATAAGAGGGAAGCCTGAAAAGATACAGTGTGACATATTTCTGAGATAATCACTGTTGGATCGCATTTTCATTGGCTGGAAGGACAGCATAATTCATAATTTCCATCAACAATCTCTTCTTATGAACTGGATGCTACATATTTAGATAACCAGCTTTCAGTTTGCTTCACTGACATTCTGAGATTTGTCTTCTGTGGCTTTATTTTAAGAAGTTAAACATCTCAGTAGTTTTGATGGTTCAGCTTTCCAACTCATGAGGTTACAGATCTGAATGTCTTTCTACACACACACACACACACACACACACACACACACACACACACACACACACACACAAGGCTTTTAATCTACTAAGCTTCTTAGGATCACAGCTATGCTATTTGTGGATTTTTGCCTCCTATTTTTGGTCTGATCCTCATAAAAATTGTGGTTTTCTGGCAAATCACTGAGGACTGAAGTCACTAAGTAATGACATAGATTTGGATTTCAGACTTTATGTCTTCAAAAAATGCATGCTAACAAATCCTGTTATTCTAGCAATTTTCTCATTTTTAAGAGCAATATTTAAAATCTGTCCCCGTTTAGGCCCTTGTCCTGCCATTATTTTAGACTTTGTCCAGATTTCTTGCACTAAGAGGTTGAGAGATGTGGTTGGCACATTGTTGCAACACTTAGCACTTGGTTCTTCATTTAATTTCCTGGTTGGCCTGCTATCTGAACATCTGAGTTTTGATGCACTATATTTTTTTGCTTTTGTGGGCTTTCAACTGATGGTCTATTTTTCTCCTTCATCCCAAAGGCATGCTGTAGGTGAATTGGAAATTCTCCAAATTGCTTATATGCGCATGTGTCTTGTGATAAATTAGTGGGCCTGTTCCTTGTGCCTGCTAAATGCAAGGATAGGTTCTAGTTTTCCCATAACTAGAGAATGAATAAATGATAATCAGACTGCAAGCCTTTAAAGCAGCATCTGCTTAAATTAACATCTTTAAATGATAGTATACAGCAAATTAGTAATTAGTTTATCAATTCATTTTTTTGTTTACCAACTTAATCACTGCAGGATCACAGGGAGGCAGAGCCTATCCTGATCTCAGCACAAGTTAAATGAACTAAGCCTGAATGAGGTGTCAACCCATCATAGGTGTACATAGTTTCACACAGTACACAGACCTTCAGATAGTTTGGAGGAAGACACATTTGTCTGCCTATGTCTCAGCAAAAAAAAAAAAAAAAAAAAAAAAAAAAAAAGAAATGTGGACACAGGGATGGTGTGCATTCTCTATAAAGAAGGCATCCCAACTAAAAAATGAAAAGGGGAAGCAAGGGCTGAGAAGCAGCAGTTCTAGCTGGTGCCACACTGTGCCACCCTTGCTGTAACTAATCATGCTATAACCCTCTGCTGCCTGTATTTCAAGAAGTGACCCAAGAAAGCACACAGATGCAGCAGTAGCGTTGTTGCCTCACAGCAAGAGGTTCTCCCATTCGATTCTCAGCTGGAGCGCCTTCTGTGTGGAGTCTGCATGTCCTCCCCATGATCGACTGGCGTTTGAAAGACATGCACGAATGGGTGTACCTTCGTTGAAGGTTGGGCGTCGAGCTGGCACCTTAAAAATCTACTGCCAATCATTAGCAGACCGGAGTTCTGCTATGGCGACTCCTAACCAGGAAAAGCAGAAAGAAGAACAACAACAACCCAAGTAAGCACACAGGAGAGCAATCAAAATAAATTAGTTCACTGATTAGCTTAAGGAACTATTCACAGAAACAGGGGAAGCCTATTCCTCAGCACCTCTGAGAGATTTACAGTAAATTCTTAAGGTATATGAGAAAGTTAGTCTGTAAAAAATGCAGCATGCTAGTTTTTCTATTTGTTAACATTTTCTGAAACCTGAGAACTTGCTGAGATGCCAGAACAACACTCAGGAAAAATAATGGGCTGCAATGATGATCGTGACTGAACAGGAAGCTTCTAATGGAAAAAACAAATATATGTCTATATACATTTATTTATTTTTATTTATTTATTTTACATTTGTTGACTGGGCTAGTCTAAAAGGATGCATGTCCATTTTTAGCAGAGGCCTGGGGAGATAAGCTCCACTTAAAAAGATTAACAAAAAGATTAACATAAAATGATTAACATATAATTGCATGTACAGAAATTATTTGCAGATTATTACATAACATTTCAATCGTTGAATACAAAAATTATTACAGAACATTAGATAAATTTGCTAGAAACTCTATTGGGTAGAATAAGGAACAGATATGGATTAGTCCATGAAAGTAAAAGTAATGGTTGAGAAATACTGGGTCGCAGTGATGATGATAGCCATGCCATTTTTGATAAGTCTGGGTTTGTACAGGGGCACAACCAGTGTGTTTTCAGGTAAAGTTTCAATTTTTGTTTAAATAGTGATAAAGAGGACAGTGATGTCAGTTCATTTGGAAGTTGGTTCCAGTATTTTCCAGCAGCATTAGAGAACAGAGAGTCACCAGAGATATTGTTGGATATACTTGTGGATACTAGTAATTTCTTGGATGAGCGTAAGGTATTAAGGTTTTTATATGGGGTAAAAAGGTTTGATAGTATTGGAGTTCTAGTTGGTTGGAAGATGGTTTTATGGGCAATGGTGAGTTGGTTATAATGGAGTTGATTTTGTAGCTCAAACCAGCCTAGTTGTTTCAGATTATGACAGTGGTGGGTCCTGAAAGAGGAAGATGTGGAAAATCTAGCTATGTTATTATAAGAGTTTGACAGCTTGTTGAGGTTGTTTTTAGTCAGATTTCTGTATATGGATGAAGCATAGAGGAGTGTGGAGATTAAATGGGTATGGGCAATAGAAGTTCTGGCTTGTGGAGTAAGAAACGGCTTTATCCTATAAAGGGAGCCCAGTTTCCTAGTTACAGTTTTTATAGTATTGTTAATGTGAGTTTCATAGGTAAGGTTGTTATCTATTGTTATACCTAGAAGTTTAATGGTTAGGTCTGGAGATATAACGGTACTGTTATTGGATAGGACTGAGAAATTTATTGGGCTGGACTTGCGGGTGGGTGTGAAGAGCAATAGTTTTGTCTTTTTGGGGTTCAAGAGGAGGCATCATTGTAAAAACCAGTTTTCTACTATAGTAAACATTTTCTGGGTTAAGGACTGGAGTTCAGATGAGGATTTAGCTGAGCAGATGATTGTAGAATCATCTGCATATTGAATACAGGTAGCTTGAGTAATTGCTAGGTGAAGGTCATTTATATAGATTGTGAATAGGAGGAGACCAAGAATTGAGCCCTGAGGGACTCCTAGTGTAACGGGGAGATGTGAAGATAGGTTATTGTCCCAAAGCACAGCTTGTTGTCTGTTCTTAAGGTACGATTGGAACCATTGCATAACCAGTGAATCTAGGGAAAGAGATCTTAGTACATTTAAAAGTAAATGGTGGTTGACTATATCAAAAGCTTTTGTAAAGGTCAATAAAGAGTGCTGAGGAGAGGATGTTGTTATTTTTGTTATGATTGATACTATGAGAGAAGGATAGGAGAGCAGTAGTAGTACTATGAAATTGTCTAAAGCCATGCTGGCAATTTGCAAGTAGCTTGTTTTGCAGTAAGTGATCTTGTAGTTGTTTATGGATACATCTTTCCATTATTTTAGCTAAAGGAGAAAGTAATGCTATTGGGCGGTAGTTGGAGTATTCGTTAGAATTGCCACCTTTGTGTAGGGGGATGATGTGGGAGATCTTCCATATGGCGGGAATATTTCCTTCTTTTAAGGTTCTATTTATCAGGATTGATATTGGATAGGCTATAGCTTTGGCAGCTTTTTGGAGATATTCTGCTGGTAGTTTATTGGCTGATGGGGTTGATGGCTTAAGTTTTTGTAGAAGATTACAGATAAGGTGAGTTGAGACTGGTTACCAGTGGAATATAGGGAGTGAATTTGTTGCAGAATTTGGGTGACTAGAATTCTGAGTTGTTATTTGATTGGCCAGTGATTGGATGGCCTCTGTGAAGAAGGTATTAAAGGCGTTTGCTGTTTGTTTAGGATTTTTGGGGTTGGCTCCTGTAGGGGGTGGTGTAGTGGAGTGACCAGGGTGAAGAAGTTTGTTAACGCTGGCCCAGAACTTTTGTGGATTCCTTTAGTTTGTTTGCTGGAGATGACAGTAAAAGTTTTTTTTGTCCAAGAGAATGGCTTTTTTGTATCATTTCTCATTTGTTTAAATTTAAGTTGGTCTGCGGGTTACTAAGTAGATTTCCATAGATCCCAGAATTTGTTTCTAAGTAGGATTTTCTGTCTGGTTTCCTTAGTGAGCCATGGGGCTGGCTTAGACTTAGTTCTGATAGTATGCTTAGGTGCATGATAGTCTAGGATTGTTAAGAATTTTGAATTAAAGTAATTCACTGCATCGTCTAGACTAGAGGGAGGTGTTTTATGGGTGTCCAATCACATGCTCTAAGTTCACTTTGGAAATAGTCAGGATTAAAGTTTTTATTGGTTCTAATTGTTCTAAGTGTGGTTGGGTTAGGAGTAGTTGTCTTATGTCTAATGATAAAAAATGAGTGAGTGGTCACTTACATCTGCAGGAAGGGTTCCAGCATTATACATTTGTTGGTGATTGTTTATGAGTATCCAATCTAATATACTCTCTTTATTATTGGGTTTGTTAATTCTGGTTGGGAAGTTGATCATTTGTGAAAATCCATGTAGGTTAATATGTGAAGTTGGCTGATTATGTGTGCAGGTTTTCCAATCAATATTAAAGTCTCCTAGAATTATAGTCTCTTGAGAGAAAGATGAAGATAATCCAGCGAGTCTTCAAGGATACAGTGTCTTCAAGGATACAGGTATTATTACCAGGAGGTAGGTAGATACAGATGATGATTATTGATTTACTAGCATTGAGTTGAAGTTTGGTGGCAAGGATTTCTACATTATTATGAAGAGTTAGATGGAAGTCTAGTGTGGAGATTTGTAACCCTTTTATAAAGAGTATAGCAACTCCCCCTCCCTTTTTTGATTTTGCGGTCTACTCTTAGGATATTGTAACCAGGTAGTAAGATTTCATTATCAGTAGTTAAAGGTTTTAACCATGTTTCTGACAAACATAGTATGTCAAAAGAGTGGACATTTAGGAGAGCATGGAGGTAGGCAGCTTTGTTATTTAGGCTACGTATATTAAGGTGAGCTATAGAAAGTGAATTAGGAAGTCTAGGTGGGATACGATTTGAGTGATTAGGGCTTTGGAGTTCAATATTATCAGAGTGTTGTGGGTCAGGGTTGGGATGGATGTCACCACCGGTAAGTAGTTGAGGTTTTGGGCAAGGGTAGTGGAGTACATTAAGTTGGTTGAAAGGTTTTCTAGGTTTTAGATGGACATATTTAATATGGTTTAATCTGTGATACTTTGGAAGTATGTAAGTAGGTAGGTAGAGATGTAATATTTATATGTGTTTGGGATGTTGTTGGTGGTATAATACTTGTTTGCTTGTTAGGGTAGTAGAATTGTAAGTAATTAGAGTGTTCATATAAGGTTAGTAGGTAAGGTGCAGTTAAGAAAGGTAAACGAGTGATAATAAGTAGTAGTTTAATATGTGGTGGGGAAGTTGGTGTTTGCATTTTGAGTGATTTGAGCTAGAGGTGTAGTTAGTAAGGGGAGGAGTTAGGATAAATCCAGTTAGAGAGAAGTAATTGGCTTTGGTCAGGTGATTAAAGTAGGTGGAGGATATGATTGGTTTTGAGAGGGAAAGGGGTGTGGTTTGGAAGTATAAGTCTAGGTATACTGTGGTTGGGAATTGGGGGTAGGGTAGGGGAGCGGAGTGAGCCCGCAGGGCGAATGGAGCGGGGCAGACCAAGGACAAGAGAGACTGGGAAGACAATCAGTGAAAGTGGAATGGAGATTCCAGGTAGGTAGTCTGAAGGTAAGGGACAATAAGTTGCTGGAGGGGGAAAAAGAAAGGATGGCAATACAGTGATATTGGGATATGTAGAGTGTGGGAGAAACAGGTAAGTAGTTGGTAGAAGCACTTTGCTGCTAGTTGAGAAAACAGCTAGCTGATTAGTGGGTGAATGCTGCCATCTAGTGGGAGAACACTATGATAGCAGCAGAGATACCTTGATGAGAAAAACAAGTGGGACATAGAGAAAAGAAAAATGGGCAAAGTGGGAGAAACTAGGGCCTTAGTTAAAGATTAAAAATATAAGGAGCAAAGTAGTAGAGTAAGGCTGCTGGTAGTCCTGGCTGGAGTAAGCTTAGATATTATATACCATGATCTGAGGTAAAAACTAATTAAAATTACAGGAGGTAATGAACAGATAATACATACTTTGCAATGCTTATCTTGTTTCCTTAAGTAATACAACACAGTAGGTGGTTTAGGTTCTTCCCTGTGCTGTGGATGGAGTGTTTGTGAAGATTAACTTTAATTATTTGTATTATTCTAGTTCGTAGGTAGCCAGCTGGTCAGGATTGCAGGGGAGTACACAGCTGACAAGGTGGAAAAAAGCTGAGTAAGATAGAGAGAGAAAAATATTATGGGATAAGTACTATAATTATACTGGTGTTAATTTATGCATTATTAAAAACATCCAGTTTGCAAGGGCAAACCGTACAGAATTCAACAAACAGTGATAGAACAAGTAGAAAAAAGCAGACTATGTACAACAAACAGTCGTCAGTTAAAAATGATGCAAATAAAAATCAGGTTTTAAGAACCTAATGTGCTCAGCTAACAAAGCCTTAGCAACACTAATACAGTGTTGACATTACTATAAACCTTAGAATGGCTGTACAACAGTTGTCAGTTAAAAATGATGCAAATAAAATCAGGTTTTAAGAACCTAGTGTGTTCCACTAACAAAGTCTTAACAACGCTAATACAGTGCTGACATTACTATAAACCTACATATACATATACATATATCTAGCCCCATTCTAACCTGTGCAGGAAACATAGGGAGGATGAAACCATTATAGAAGAATTCAGTGCTATTGTAAATGATTTTATTACTTTATGAGGGTTAGCAGTAGCAGCTAGACATGCGTGGCTTTAGATCACATATTAGCAGATGAACACAGGGTTGTAAATTTATGGGCTGTAAAAAATGTTAATGTTTGATGGCAGTGAATAACCACATACTATAAAGAAAGGAGAAGGTTATGAAAATTAATATATGGAGAATGTTTCTTATTTCCTGTTATTTTTTGTAAAAGTCCTCAAGAAATATATATTTATTTATTTAAAAAATAGGTGGACTGGATGACAGCAGATGATTTTCAACTAAAACCCATTACAAAAATAAAACATTAACTGTTAATAAACTAGAACATGAATGCATGATTTCATTTGGTTGTGGAAAACTTACAAATGTGCAAATAGGATGTAACAAGAGGGATTACATACATGACAATGATTCAGTACAGTTCTGGAGGACTCATTTTCTATAGCAAGGCAAGAGAAAATTCAAAAGACAAAATAACACCAGCAGACTTGCTCATACTCGCAATCTTAAGTTATACCCATAAAACAGCTGCATATCGGATTTTAATGAACACTAAAAAGCCTTAAGCCATGTTGACAGGTTGCAGATGCTGATTGAGGCTTTGATGTTTAGAAGATTTTGATACTATATTATAAGGATTGCTTCCAAATTTGCAGACATAAGAAGGAGTCAAGGATAAGCAAAGGGTCCTAGTGACTCTCTTGTCAATGGTGGGCAATGATCATGACGTTACAGTTTATAAATAAATGTACAGGTATGTAGTTTGATTTTTTGTGTGTGTGGGATATGTAGTGACATTCCATCCTATGTTAACTGACAATAACTCTGCAGGAGTTATTCAGTCCAGTTTACAAATTATAATTGTGGGTAATACTTACTCCCAAGGCATGGTATGCATTCCTTTTCAAGTGTAATATTACATCACAAATAAAAAAATAGATACCTTGTCCATGGAGTTTGTTTAGAACCTTATGGCGTGACTGAAAGGAACAAACAAGATGGGGTTGGGCTTGAGTGGCTGACTCCATCTTGCCCATCTTGGGTGGGTGGGGGGCTAGATCTGCCACATTAGTGACATGCAACTGATGGTGGATATTTGTCATGGAAGAGGTTAGCCAGGCTCTGTTATAGCAGTGAGAACTGGTGAGGTAGGAAGCTATGTTATGTGTGAAGGTACAAAATCCTCTCTCTGCCATGGCAGCCACTAAGGAGTCTACAGGTTACCTACTGGGAAGGGTTAGGATGCAAATAGGACCAGTTTCTGGCCTAATCCCTAATGCCAGGGGGAGATCAGATGTAGGGTTCTTGCTCAGTCTTGGAATGTGTGTATTTGGCTTCTAGATGCAGTGAGTGAGTGAACTGATATGGTGATAGGATGCAGGAAGAAATACCACTTGACAAGTCCCACAGCAGTGATTAAAAAGAGCCTTGTGTGCATGATATGAGAATGACAGGTGTCCAGACTGAGGCTTGGATTCATTAATGCCTTACACTTTGCGCTAACAACATGTGCACAATGACCAATGGTGACAGCGCTAATTTGTAGTCATTAAACAGGTTTGCATGTTGTTCCTGGCTTCAACAAGGTGGAGTGGTTCAGGAATGAATAGAACCCATGTGTAAATGCTGCACTTCCCTTTGTCCTCAGTTCCAGTACTCTTTGAAGTATAGCCATGAACATACTTAAAGAATGCTAGGGGCTGCTGCTGATATCATTAACATGTATGTGTAACAGGCTTTAATTCAAGGTGCTACTGCTGCAAGACCTCAGCTTAGAAAGAGAAGAGTGTTCAGACCATATTTGACCTATCATGGATTTCATGATACTGAATTATTGGATAAGGATACCTTAGAAGACATAATCAACCTTAGGCCCCAGGGAAATTATGGAGAACCGATACGAGTGGAAACCGAGGTATGTGTAGCATTACGTATACTAGCGACAGCACTTTTCAGAGACCTACAGGGTATATATTATAGTTTCATAGTTCATAGATAGGTTCATAGATTAGTACTAAGCTAACTGCCCTTGCGAGCCATTTTAAGCTTAGCCAATTATCCCTTATGAGACTCAAACCCTGCACCTTGTGTTTGTAAGGCAAACACCTTAACCATTAGGCCACCCTCCCAACCCCTAAGTTTCATAGTTTAGTGCTAGGCTATCTGCCCTGGGGCATTTGCAAGCCTAGCCCTAGAGATGTGGCTTTCACCACCCCATGTAGTGGTACTAAGGTGTATAGAATAAATTTAGAATACTGTGCCTTTGTCTAATAGTGACACATTGAAGACCCCCTTACTTATTAAAATTAGTTTACTGTGCCTCTGTCAAGTAGCGACACAGGGGTGACCCCCGGGGTAAACCTACGATCTCCCATCCACTCGTCAAGATTTCTCTTGAAGAGAGTCAGTGAGGGGCTCTGCCTAACATGGACTGGGATTTTGTTCCAGAGTATGGGAAGCCTCTGAGTTATGAATCTGTCCCTCCAGCATGTTCTATTCATGTTTGTACTGAGGTTTAAATCTTTGGCTCTCGTGGTTCTTATGGATTTGGATTTTTTGAGGTGGAGCATGTCCATCAATTCCTGGTTGGACATGGCCTTGTACGTCAGGCACAGATCACCTCTGAGCAGGCGGTATGCTACTGAATAGAGCTGGAGTTTCTTTAACCTGGCAGCATATGACATATGTTGGAGACCCTTGATCCTCTTGGTGAGGTACTTCTGGGGTCTCTCCAGCTGTTGTAAGTGCCGGGTGAGGTACATACCAAATGGAACATTGTACTCAATCATGGGCCTGATAAGGGAGGAGTACAGGGGCATGATGACCTCCTTTGATCTGGATGTGAACCCCTTCATGATAAGGTGGGCAAGGTAGAAAGTCTTTCTAACCACTTTGGCAACGTGGGTGTCAAATGAGAGGTCACTATCAACTTGGGTCCCCAGGTCTCTGATTACTTTTTCGGTACTCAGTGGGTTACTGTCTATGTGATAATTTGTGGGTACTTTGTTTTTCCCAAAGGGGATGACTATACATTTCTTGGCATTTAGTTTAAGGCCATGATTCCGGCACCAGTTGTCCGTTTCGGTGAGGCCTTTCTGTAGGATGTATGTGTCAGCTGGTGTATCGACTATGGCGCCTAGCTTGCAGTCATCTGCGAACTTTGTCAGCCACAACTCTCCCATGTTTGCTTTCACATCTGAGAAGTAAATGCCGAACAAGAGGGGTCCTAGGACAGAGCCCTGTGGGACACCACTTGTGACTGGCTTTGAGTCTGACATGGCTCCCGCAATCTTGACTTTATGGGTTCTGTTCTTTAGCCAGTTTGCAACCCATCTTGTGACATATGGATTTATTAGGGGTGTCACAAGCTTCAAACTCAAGAATATTACACCAATTTCTAAATGCAATTCTGCAACATGTATGGGATCATCTCTAGTTTGTATGCACCCCAGAGGAGAAAGTTAACATCATGCAATATTTCTATGGACATGCATTGAAATAAAAGTCCTACATGGTGAACAGGGAAGGAGGTAGATCAACAGAAAAGGATATCACTAAATTAACTGTCAGGTGATCTGTAATACCCAAGGGATCATCTACGATGTGTGTGCAGGTAACCCTGTCAGTTTTCAAAACCTTCGCATATGGCACACCTGTGACCTGTATGTAAGATTTTCTTGGGGTGACTTTCCACAAGGGTATCTAGTGGGATATGCAAGTTATACACTGGAACCTTTGCTCAAAAGACCCATGAGAAACTCACGCAATCCCATTGACCAAGGTTACAATGATTCACATGCTAAAACTATGAATAATGCAGAGCATGTACTTGGCTTGCTCAAGTCAAAGTTCTGATGTCTAGACACATCTGGAAGTACCACGCAGTATGGCCCAGCCACCTCGACCAAAATACTCAATGTCTGTGCCTTATTACACAATATAATTGTAGGATAAGTCCAAGAATGCAGAAAGGACCAGGACGGAGCCCAAAAAAATAAGTAAATATAAAAGTAGAAGTCCAACAATGGCTGAGTGTTAAAAACCTGGTTTTAATAAATAAGTAATACTGGTGAGCACTTTCCCAGAAAACCCGCTTCTTCAGACCATATCACAAATACAAAAATAAAACATTTAAATAAAAATGAACTACCAATAAGAAATATAAAATCAAATCACATGATAACCTTCAGTGATGTAAACCCCTTCTCTTCAGTGCTGGTTTTAAAGAAACAGAGTTATTAAGACCTGGATTAACATTAGCTCTTATATCTAAGATCCAGCACAGCTCAACATATTCAGTTTCACTAGAAATGTCACCTTCTCACAGACTAAGTTCACTATATTCAACACCAAAAACTTAAAGGAGTGTGTATCTCTATTTTCAACAACATGCTTAACTAGAGCATTACTTAACTTCCTATTACGAATGTCATTAGCGTGCTCTAATACTCTTTCCCTTAAAGTTTAGTTAGTCTTCCTGACATAAAATCCATCACATTGTACACAGCCAAATAATCTATATTTTTCGTGGTGCAATCTGCATAAAAACAGAATTCAATAGTCTTAGAGGTTCTTGGATGAGGAATGGAGGTTACTGTCCATATGAATTTAAATGCACTGCAAGATCTACAAGAATATGTACCCCTATGTTCAAATTGTTTTCTCAGAGATGATGCTTGTCTGTAACACAAACGTTGTTTTAGCATCTAGTTGTTCCTAAATGTGAACTTAGGTGAGGGACCTACACTTTTATATAACTCAGGGTCAGTCATAAGGATAGGCCAATTCGTTTTAACAATATTACATATTACATTGACATTACTAGAAAAAGTTAAAGTGACTCTATTTGCAGTATTGGTAGTCCTCAATTCACTAGGTCTAGGTGATTCTACTGTGTTGTCAGAGAAATAAGGTTTGGCCCTAGAATCCCTACATTCTCTTACTTTCAGCATAGCTCTTTCTATGTCACCTGTTCTATACCCTCTATCTATAAACTCAATCCTAAGGGATTCTATGGCTTTGTCAAGTGTAGTTGCTTCAGTATGCAATCTCATAACCCTTAATATCTGATTCTTCAACACATTCCTTGGAATGTGTCTCAAGTGCATGCTGGTTCTATGGAGGAGATTATTCTTCTTACATGGTTTCTTGTATATCTTTGTAGATAAATTACGTAGCATGTTCTTATGAATTGAAAAATCTAAAAAGTCTATGCATATGTCTGAATAGTGCATGGCGAATTTTAGGAAAGACGTAGTGTTTTCCAAAAAGGTCACAAATTCTGTTAATAACTCAACAGTCCCCTTCCCCACAAAAAATATATCATTGACAAAATGTTTATAGAACACGTTACCTGTAATGTTCATTCCTAAAGCCTAGTTGTTTCACCCATTGCGCAAGCACGATATTGGCATAGGAATTCACACATGCTGTGCCCATCGCATCTCCCATCTTTTGTAAAATGTACTCTAACTCATAGATAAAAATATTATTTTCAAGTATCATCTCTAAAAGAGTACAGTTCAAAGTAACTTTCGAATTAGAGTAATTGCCGTCAGACGTCAAAAATAATGTAATATTATTTATTCCTCCTTCATTCGGAATAACAGTAAAAAGTAAGTTCACATCTAAGGTCACAATCAACAAGTCATCAATACAGACTAACTCTTTTGACCACATGTATAGATCATTTAGAAACTGCTTAGTGTCCTTCAACACAGTGTCGATGGTTTCTAAAACAGATCTTAACTGTCTCTCTACATAAATAGATAATGGCTCCGTGATCCATCCTCTACCAGACACTATTGGTCAAAATGGA
Source organism: Protopterus annectens (assembly GCF_019279795.1). Classification (NCBI taxonomy): domain Eukaryota; kingdom Metazoa; phylum Chordata; order Ceratodontiformes; family Protopteridae; genus Protopterus; species Protopterus annectens. The sequence goes on along the minus strand of NC_056741.1, from coordinate 309,587,921 downwards.
GGGGCGACAGTACTCATGTGTATATTAAGTAATTCATAAATTATAGGAATCTTCACTTGATCCACTACAACGTACATATATAGACCATAGTCCATTAAATCTATTATCAGTAAATCATCCAGGTAAAAATTCACTCTATTAATAAGGCCTGTGACTTGCAATTTATGCAGTCTCATGTAAACATCTACATCTCCAAACATACTGAGCATTTTATCATGGTACATGCTTCTGTCCAATACAACTATTCCTCCACCTTTATCTGCTGGTCTTACAGCCAAATGCTGAGCTCTAGTTAACTGATTAAGAGCTTCATACTCTTTAAAATCCACATTATAAAAATTAGCACCACTTTGATTATCATATATACAATTCCTTAGATCATCTTCACAGAGATTAATAAAGGCGTCTAGAGCTGGTGTAAGGTCTGGTCAAAACACACTTGTTTTTTTAAGACAATTATTCATTACAACTTTATTTGGAAATATCAACTTAAGCATTGCATGTCTAGCAAATAGTTTAAGGTTCAACAATGTTTCAGTTAAATCAGCCTTAGCAACTGGAACAAAGGACAAACCTTTGTTAAGTACTGCAGTCTGTTCTTTAGTTAAAACAAATGATGATAGGTTAAACACTAATTCACCTGTTTGCGACTCCTTGTCAAAGGCCTCATCTGTACTGCTGAGCTGTTCAAACCTTTCTTCAGTTCTCTCTTTCTGCTTTGAGATCGTCCCCTTTCTTACTTCCTACCATAAAGCTTTGGCTAAAAAAACAGATTCAAGGGCCCCTGGAAGTAGCTGGAACTACTTCTGCTAGCTCCATTCTGTCATTATTCATTGTGTCTAATTCCGAAGCTTGCCTTCGTCCTTTAGGGCTGCTTGAAGAAAAGTTGGCTCATGCAAAGCACCATTGCCTGTGCCTTTTCCTGGAATGGAATTCAAAACAACGGCTCCATTAGTGTTGACATTACCCGCACTTCTAGCTAGTTCATCCAAGCTGTGCATGGCCGTTAAAACAAGAACGGATGTGTTACTTCCTGCATCCACATTGTAGGCATCACCTTTAAGACATCTCTCATCTATGATTGGATTGTGAGCCAAAGAAGCTGCCACAATAATACAGGTCCATTTACTATGCCAGCATCTTTATTGATTGGTCCTGTGCCCTGAGGCCAGGAAAGAACAAAACCTTGGCAGAAATCATAAAAATCCCTCTGAAGTTTATTTTTCTTTTCGTTTTGTAATTCACATTCATAAACAGTCACAGAACCAAGCATATCTTCCAGCAATTTAAAGCACACATCACCACCATAATTAATTTTTAGATCTGCATACATACTTATAATATCTTTAGCCAGTGCTTCCTCCTCCGGATGAAAATATTCATTCAGTAAACACGTAGTGAAAACTGAGTTGCAGATTCAAAATCTGCCAGCGTTTCAGTAGTTCAGGTAAACTGTCACCATAGGAGGGCATTTTAAGGATGCAGAGACCTCTGGGGTCAATTTTATGGTGGATGGCTGCCTCAAAATGAAAATGCTGCTATTGCAAGCATTTAAACTTGTATAGTTTATCTTCCAAATACATGAGAGGTACAGAAAGCATTCATATTATTAGGATCCATGGTAGCTTCAGTTTGTATCTCATTATCCAGAGACATATTCAAGAGAGGATTACACTGGGATTTTAACATTAACAAAAATTTGCCATTGTTATTACTCACTCCATTGTGTAGCAAGCTGGTAGTCACCTCTACAGGGTTATAGGCAAGTTTTATTTCAACACCCTCAGCCATGGTCCTTCTATCAAACAAAAATAAATAGTAGGATAAGTCCAAGAATGCAGAAATGACTAGGACAAAGCCCAAAAATAAGCAAATATAAAAGTAGATGTCCAACAACAGCTAGGTGTTAAAAACCTGGTTTTTAATAAATAAGTAAAACTGTGAAGCACTTTCACGGAAAACCCGCTTCTTCAGACCATACCACAAATACAAAAATAAAACATTTAAATAAAAATGAACTACCAATAAGAAATGTAAATTTAAATCACATGATAACATTCAGTGATGTAAACCCCTTCCCTTCAGTGCTGGTTTTAAAGAAACAGAGTTATTAAGACCTTGATTAACATTAGCTCTTAGATCTAAGATCAGCACAGCTCAACATATTCAGATCTAAGATCAGCACAGCTCAACATATTCAGTTTCATTAGAAATGTTACCCTCTTGCAGACCACAATCCACGATATTCAACACCAAAAATGTAAAGGAGTGTGTATCTCCATTTTCAACAACATGCTTAGCTAGAGCATTACTTAACTTCCTATTATGAATGTCATTATTGTGCTGTAGTACTCTTTCCATAAAGTTTGGTTAGTCTTCCTGACATAAAATTCATCACATTGTACACACAGCCAAATAAACTATATTTTTTGTGGTGCAATCTGCATAAAAACAGAATTTAATAGTCTTAGAGTTTCTTGGATGAGGAATGGCGGTTACTGTCCATATACGTTTAAATTCACTACAAGAACTACATGAATATGTACCCCTTTTTGGTGTGTGGTTTAGTAATTGCTGAGGATGTGTTGCCATTAGACAGCTTAGGAGGTCTTTGAGGTTTGTAGAGGTTTCTTTTAAAGGTCTCAGCATAAGAAGGTCTTTGTGTGTGGTGAGCAGTATGTGTGAAGCATGTGGTGTGTGTGTGTGTGTTCTTGACAACCTTGTTTGTAAGTGAGATTTTTGTCCCCGATGAAGTTATGTTTGTACATCTCTTGCCTACTATATTAGTTTCTTAAAGGATTAAATGGTTGTCTAAGTACTTGAGACAATTGCAATATTATCTCAGGATGCCCACAGCTGCCAAGCTGGCACAGAGACATTAGGAAATTGCAAATTTATGTTATCCGGACCTGTATTTGGTTAACGCTAAATGTTAGATAAGGCTATGATCTGATATTAGTACTGTTTGATTTGCTGACTAGCTGCCCTAAGCTTAGCTCAATGCATGATGAGGTTTGAAAAAATGTGTAACTCCAGAACACATAGCTCTCAATCATCAGAAATTAACCAGGAGCACCTGTTTTTAAATTGAAATCAGCTTACTTTCCTGAGTGCCCGATTTGGGTTCAAGTACACCCAAGATTTATGGAAAACAAGTTCTGTTCTGGCTGTAGATGTTTCTGCCAATCAGAGCATTGCTTTACTATGCCTGTTTTGCATGCAACTGGCCTACTTCATTTCCTGAGTTGTGTGGAAGCAGCTGCGGCGGACCTGGTGTGGTTCAAGTGCTCAATCAGGTCCATTTAGTCCACATATCACGGCAACATCGACATGGTGGAGCTAATGGTCAAGTTGGAGAGGTCAGAGAGATCAGAGCGTTCGTTACTGGATCATCTGGAGAGCTGAGGGGCATCATTATTGTTGATCAAGCTGAGGGAGAGACTGAAGAAAGTGGACTGAGTCGTAACCATGGATCCGAACTTGAAAAGAAGTTTGTTTTTGAAGTTTTTCAAGCCCCAGCTGGTATGGACAAAGTGAGGCAATTATTCCTAGGAGGTCTGAGAGGAGGTTAATAGTGGTGTGTTGTGATCGAGAATTTTATTTTGTTTCCAGGTAAGTAAGTTCTAAGTGCAGGCTATGGCCAGGTTATGTGCTGGGCAAGGGTTTAGACCAGGGCTGGGGGAATATTTCTCAACTGTACATATTTTCTCAGCATGTCTTGATTTTTGCCTCATATTTTTACTCCATTTTTCATAAAACTGTGTTTTTCTGACAAGTTGATGGCAAATCATTATAATTTAGAGTTAGAAAACAATGACAGACATTTGCGTTTCAGATTTCATACTTTTCAGAAAATTCATGCTACTGTAAAATCTGTTATCCTAGCAACTTTCTAAGTTTGTAAGAACATTATTTGCAGCTAATGTGCTGCGTAATGATTTTGTTGCTGGGGGATTTCTCTCAATTATACAGATTTTCACAGCATGTCCTGTTTTTTTCTCATATTTGTAGTCCATTTTTCATAAAACTGAGGTTTTCTGACAGATAAATGGTAAATCATTATAATTTGAAGTTAGAAAATAATGGCAGACATTTGCATTTCAGACTTCATACACTTCTGAAAGTGAATGCTACTGCAAAACCTGCTATTCTAACAACTTTCTAAGTTTGCAAGAGCTATTTGTAGATTTTCGCAGCATTTCCTGATTTTTTTTTTCTCATATTTTAGCTCATTTTTCATAAAACTGTGGTTTTCTAACAGATTAATGGCAAATCATTAAAGGGTGAAGTTAGAAAATAATGTCTTCATACATTTCAGAAAATTCATGCTAATGCAAAACCTGTTATTCTGGTAACTTAAGTTTGTAAGAGCAATATTTGCAGCTAATGTGCTGGGCAAAGGTTTAGACCTGTCGTTCTGTAATTTAATGTCTGGGCATGTCCACTGATGCACTTATTTAAATATGCATATCTTATGTTAATTAGGTGTCTCTGAATGTCCCTGATTTTAAGGTCCTTTATCCCTGATTCTCTGATCTGGAGGTTGAGAGGTATGCCAGAATATATAGCGGCATTAAGAAAGAATCGAGTGCATGAAATTAAAATGTTACCATTTGGGATAATCTTTGTTTATGTCAGGCATACACAACAGGCTTAACACAGTTTTTGTCTAAAACATAACTTTTATATTGCTACCACTAATATAAAGATGTTCTCACATATGTTCACATTCTCAGAGAAATTATGCTATTAAGGCATGTCACATTAAATGAGGATGCTTCCAATAACATCTACTGTACCTTCTATACCAACACAAATGGACAAAGTGCAGACATCACCCAATATTATCTGAAAAATAACATCACAATTAACTATTAATTGTAAACAAAAATCACATAACTTGACAGGATTTGTATTAAAGTTTGCCAAAAGCACAGCACTAGCTTAAGGTGATGAATCCATGCAGTCTTCCCTACTATGATACAAGTTCCTTAGGCTCAGGTTGTACTTATTTAGAGTGCAGATTAACCACTCTGTACGGAGTGAATATGCAAATCAGGAGTCAGCTCATAATCACTCAATGTTCTCAAAGTGCTTTTGAGGAAAACATGGTGTGAGAACCTACACAATGGCATTCACATGGCCTAGCAGTACAAAAGTGAGTTTTGAGAAATGGGGCTTGCTAACGGCTTGCAAGTGTGAAACATTAGTAGTACTGCATGAATAATTGTTTTAACACTCCTGCTACTTTGAAGCACACTTACAGGGTGTGTGTAAGGGAGAATACATTTGCAAAAGAAATTTGAGATTACATTGGCTTATTTAGGAGATAAAACATTATAACCCATTTAGGAATATATGCTTAAGAGGTAAGCATGCCTCTGAGTACAAAGTGTGTGTAAGTTACATCAAGCACATAAAAGTAAAACATACAAACAATATGTTTCTAAATAAATGCAAATCATAATGCCATCACTTTACAAGTGTACCAAAACACAGCACAGCTCACAAAAAAAGGGAAAACATCCTCTTGTATTGCATATATTTGTTATTACTGTGACATGATTTCTTAGGTTAACTTTTTCAAATATCGCATCCACCCAGAAAACTACTGTGAAATGACAACAGACTGCTTTGAGAAAATTGATATATTGGTCCAATAATGCAAACTGTTTGAATGTTAAAGCCTGAGCAGACATGTTCCATTTTCTCTAAGTCATGAACACCTTTTTGTATGTGGCACATATGTTTCATCTTCACAATCTTTCAAGGTAGTACCACAGTTTCAGGGTTCAAATCTAGACGGAATGTTGTCTGTTTGAAACAAGGGATCTTCAGTGTCCACATTTCCATAGTGTAGGATCACAGAGTTGAAAAATGATCACATAGAGTCAATGTTCTTTTTTCTTTGGCTTCATCTTCTGTGCAAAGCTTGGTATTGCACCTTGGAGACTGTCAGTGGTTGCTAGCAGTGAATGATGGTACAATATTCAAGGCAAAAACACAAACAATTAATTTAGGCAGCCACCAGTAACACAACTGAGACTGGCACTTGTGTGCTTTTGCTAACACTCTACACAGTACTCCATTAAGAAAATACAATTCTCTGTTACCCTTTTCTGTGGCTCAAGGTGTTAATGCAATGAATTTTGGGCAGCACCAAAGATAATGTAGGGTTTGAATCCAGATTACATGCACTTTTACTGAAGGGGTCAAAGTAAGAATTGTCGATATCTAAACTTTTAATTTGCTTGTGTTATTTGCATATATTTTACTCTCAGGAATTTTGTATATAATGTAAATAGTTTATTTTGTTTCCTTTTTGTTGAAATGTGTATCTTGATATTCAATATACAAAATCTTTTTATGTTTACTGTTATATACTTTTTTTATAATTAAATATTTTTGAGAAAAAAATTGTCAAAGACTTCTTATTATGAATTGAACATGAAGCACAACTGTTAAGATGCAACACAAAATGTCCAACTCAGCTCTTTGTAATAAATGTAAAATGAATTGCCTATGCTCTTTGTGAATTGTGATAAGGATAACAATAATGACAGTTAATTTACATTATACTTGTATATGTATAATTTTAGCAATTCTTAGTACCAACTGATAAAAATGACACTTGGCATGAAGCTTTCTTTGTGGCACAAGGTGTTAATGCACTAATACACCAGTAACAGAAACAGTAATGTAGTGTTTGATTCCAGCTTTTAATATTTTGAATGTGCTTTTTACATGGTTACATATGTTTTGTTGTTGGAACCTAAACTACTCCTAAGTAAGTCACTAACACATTTTTATGTGCATAATGTAACACACATGACATTTACTAAAGTGTAGGGAAATAAAATCAGTAACATAATGAATGTGGAAATATTTCTAATATTGTGGATTGAGTGTCCATATATCTAAAGTAGTAATCATGACAGTAATACATTTCCTTTAAAAAGTTGTAATACTTGTATATGTTTCATACGAGCTTATGTAATGTCCTGTGGGACCCCTTCCCCAAGAAGTATTGTTACATGAAGACATGATGATGTGTAGCAGAATGCAAGTTATCATGTGGTAAGCATGGTTATAACATTGAATATGCCAGGGTGAAATCACAGGTGCTGGGTTCAGGTCTAGATATATTCTTTTTTTGGTTTCTCTTTTTAATTATTTTTTTAGTCTCTGCATTTCATGACTTGGCATTGTGTGTCATTAAGTGTCAGTCACTATCAGTTAGTGACAGTTCACCTCTGAAGGCAAAAACTCTAAAATTTTATTTGGATTGCCATCAGTAGTGCAAATGAGACTGGTACCAGTATGCTTCTGTCAGCACTTTGGACTGCTCTGAATGGGAAAAATACACCTGTCAATTACTTTTCTCTGTGTCTCAAGGTGTTAATACAGTAGATTTAGAAAAGACAGCTGAGTTAATATAAAGTTTGAATCCAGTTTACAGATAATTTTGCTAAGAGAGTCAGAATAAGTATTGTAACAGAATTGTTATTAGGTATTTAACATGAATTATAACCAACAATAACACATATGACATTTGCAACTCGACTCTGTGTCATGATTATGAAATAAATCAGCTATAATCTATGTCATGTATGTTAAACATAGCAATGATCACAGCTAATTTAACTAGTTCTGCAAAAAATATATATGAGTCAACACAAATATCATTATTAGGTGTGTTGGACAGTATGTCATGTAAAGTATGTATGCCCCATACCCCAACATGTACTCAGCTCAGTAAAATCAATACATATGAAACTGATTTACATAAATAAATCATGGCTTTTACATGTAACTCAAGTAACATAACAAGTGAAAGTCAAACACATAGATGCTTCTTATAATTATAACTCCACTTGTGTTGAAATTTTAACACCTCAACTTGAAAGCTCAAAATACTAACTCTCCCATGGCATTAACAGTTAAGAAACAACATTTAGCAGTTTATCCTTCTTTTTAGCCATGACTTCAATTCCCAGGTGTTATCAGTCAAAGGTTGTAATCTGTATGTCCCACCAACTTATTATTCCCCAATGTGTATAATTTTATCTCTTACCAACACTGATTATTAGCAACATCATATATTTTATGTCATGTCATAGTGTATCAGAAGAATGTATATATGATTACCATCCACCATAACAGAGGGCATGGTTAGAGGTGACAATATATACTTTGAAATGCAAATCAGATATCATCATCAAAAAACATTTTAGGATTTCACACTGGCACATGTGTACATACAGTGAGCATCACACATGACCATGTCTCATTGCCATATTTCACACCTGCAGTGTATTTTGAAGAAATCATACACAAATTTTCTGCCAGGGCATTTGTGTGCTTTATATTGTGCAAATGCAGCTGATAAGTTGCAGCTGGCAAGAATAGTGGACTATGTACATGTTAGTTTACAAAGTCCATTGAATACTTCGGAGAAACAGACAAATGCAGGTTTTGTAAAACAGAACTGGAAACAGTTGCACATCTTGCTGCTGGCTGTGACCTATGAGATTAAGTCAATTTTCTAAGGAATCAATTGGAAGAAACATAATTTCTACGCTTGTGATTGGGCCAAATTTATCTCTATAGTTTAAATGATATTGTCATATAGATGAAAGATTATGTAGTAGATTAGCCTTTAGACAGCTTCCAAACTGTATTAGGATGCCTAATATAGAAGATTTTATGAATTTAGATACTGAACAGACTTAATTCAATTTGTTAAAACATCAGTCTAATGATCATTGTTTTGTTAAATGTCTCCATGCAATATGAACCTACAAAAATATTTTGGTTGTCAATACTGTTGATTGGTAAGTTAGAAACTTATTAAGTTGTTTTAAATCTGGATATAAAATTATTTTTATCTGATGGCCAAGGTGTATGTTTTATATTGCTTATGAATAGAAAGATGTTTTTTAAAAATATATTTGATGTTGTTGATATTTATTCAGTGTCCACCAATGAATGAACCTGAATAAGTACCCATCAAGAATAGATTATTATTGGATGCTATATCAAGCACAAATCAGAAAAGGAGGTTTTTATTTGTCTTTAGATTGTTTTTTTTTGTGTTTGAAAATTTGATTGGTTGTTTATCTAAATTAAAATGAAACATGGACGACTTATAATACGATCTGAGGGGGTCTATATCATATGAGCAAATCACACAAATTGCGAACGCTCATAATATTGAACATACCGGACCTCGAAGTGCTTTTTCTGAGATCGCGGTACAGTGAAGAATGGGATATTTGCCCTTTCCTCTCTGTAGTGCGATCTTAGAGTTGGAATATATATTTAGCAAGGGGGCATGGGGGGGCAGAGCCCCTCACAATAGGAAGTTCGAAGTCAGGTACGTTCAATATTATGAGCATTTGCAATTTATGTGATTCGCTAATATGATATAGACCCTGATCTGAGGAAGGCTTAGGCCAAAAGCACTTATCATTTAGACATTCTTTTATGTTTTAATTTTTGGAATAAAGTAGTTTTCATCATTTATTTTTGTAATGATTTATTTTTGCTACTATACCTCTTCTCCATGGTGGATCAGCCTTGGTATTTTGCTGTGTATTTTCATTTACTTGGCTATCTCTCTGTCCAATGCTGTGATTTTTACGAGGATATATAACTTATCTGAGCATTATGCAATTACTTGGGATCAACATATTGTTGTTTTTTCTGCATGTCAATACACATTTGTTTTCACCCTAACAGTTGATGCACACTATCTTCTCTACAAAGCACTGCTGCGGTAATCTTTACAAATTTGCAATATCTGACATTTAAAGTCATAGGATTATAGGATCATAGAAGATTACTAGGCTAACGACCCCAGGGCCCTTAGAAGCCTAGCCAGTTCAACCTGTGTTCTCAAGGGTGTCTGGTTTAAGCAGACACTAAAATCAGCAGGTATTGCCCCTGTCCAAGAGGGACATAGGTGGAACACCCAGGGTGAATTTCCAGTAACCCATCCAATCATTCAAATTATGCTTAAATAGAGCCCATTAGGGGCTTTGTTTAACATGAATAGGAAGCTTGTTCCAAAGGTGGGGCAACCTCTGTGAGACAACTCTGTCTCTCCTTCAAGTTCTGTTGATATCACATACCAGGTTAAGGTCCTTTGAGTGAGTGACCCATGTGCAATTTGACTCGCAGATGTGCAGCATTTCCATTAAAGCTGGGTAAGAGATTTCTTGTATGTAAGGCACAGGTCGCTTCTGAGCAGCATGTACAACACAGATTAAAGTGTCAATGACTTCAATCTGTCCACATAAGACAGATCTCGAAAACCCTGAAGTTTCTTTGTAAGAGGAACCTTTGTGGTCTCTCCAGTTGCTGCAGGTGTTTAGAAAGGAATATACCAAAGGGACATAGTACTATATTATTGGTCTGATGAGGGAAGAGTACAGGGGGGTTATAACCTCTTTTTTTTCTGGAGGCAATGCCCTTACTTATGAGATGAGCAATATAAAATGCCCTTTTTACCACTGTGGAGACATGGTGATCGAAGTTAAGGTTGCTGTCAATGTGTGCCCAGATCTCTCACCACTGACTATATGCTTAGGATATTGTTAATGATGTGGTAGTTTGCAGGAACATCACATTTGCCAAAGGGGATGATAATGCATTTTTTTGCATTAAGTTTAAGAGCATGACTTTGGCACCAGTCATTAGTCTGCACAAGACCTTCTTGCAGGGTGTTGACATTGTTAGGTATTTCAATGATCACTCCCAGTTTGCAGTCATCAACAAACAGTGTCAGCCACAGTTCTGTAGTTTTAGCCTGTACTTCAGAGGAGTAGATTGTGAACAGTAGGGGTCTCAGAACTGATCCCCGTGGAGCAGCACTGGTTACGAGTCTGCTGTAGGAGGTGGAGTCCCCAATTTTGACTGTATGAGTGCTATCAGTGAGCCAGTTTGCAACCTACCTGACAATATATGGGTTGATACTCAGCTGGGTGAGTTTATCAATGATGCCTGAGTGTGGATTTGTGTCAAAGGCCTTGGCTAAGTCTAGGTAAGCCATATGCACAGATTTGCCCTCATCTAGGCCTTTGGTGAGTATCTCGAAGAAGTCCACCAAGTTTAACAGGCATGAGCTCCCCTTGCAAAGCCAAACTAGGTGGGGTCAAGTATTTGGAGACTTCCTATATCTTTGTTAAGCTGTGATTGAAAAGTGTGCCCAATGGTGATGCTAATTCCTACTTTAACCCATGTAGAACACAGCCCAGAATGTTGCCTGGTCCCATAGAGGCTGTTTTTTGGCCTTGGAGAGGGCATGTAAGACCTGCTCCTCAAAGATACTAGGTTGAGGACAGGTGTTAGGGATGCTTTGGGGTATATGTGGCAGGGACAGTGAAGTTTTCACCGAACCTGTCAGCCAGCAGGTTTGCTATATCCACAGGTTCTATATATGTAGTACCATTAACTATGAGTTTAGCACAAATCTGGACCTTACCTTTGAGGTTACAGATATTGCTAAAGAACATCTTTTAGTTATTCTTAGTTAGGGAAGCTAATTTGGATTCATAGTTAGCTTTGGAGGACTTCACTAGGAGTCTTATTTGCTTGTTTAAGTTGGGAAGGGTGTGTTTCTAGTTTTGAGACTGTTCCTTCCTGCTCTTAGACAGCAATTTCTTTCTCCTATTGTATAACTTATTAATGGCAGTTGTCCACCCGGCAGGTTTGTTTTTCCTTGAAGATCTTGCTTTCATTCTATCAGATACAGCAAAGTCAATACTTTTGTACAGGTGTTTGTATAAAGCATTGATGTGTAACTCAGCATAGGAGTCTGTTCCATCAGTGGGGGTGGGGCTCTGAAGATATTTATGCCATCACGTAAGAGGTTGCAATTGGTCTTGGGGAAGTTTTTTAGTCTAGTTGTTGCTAAGTGGGGACGTCTTGTGTTATAGTTACTTCTAGTGAGACTTTGTGGTTAGATTTCACCAGGGATAGCCACACAATGGGGATGGTGTGGCGGTCCCCCATGTTGGTGAGCACCAGGCCCATGATGTTTGAGTCCCTTGTGGATGTGTCAACCAGCTGTTCCAGGGCATTGGAGTTAACAAAGTCCAAGAACCTTTGGTCAAGTGAGTTAGAACACATATAATTTACCCAGTCAATGGACAGGTAATTAAAGTCATTCAAAACCAGGGTGTTTGGTTGTACCTTGATTGACTCAAGTAGATTCAAGTATGCTGAATGGATGTCTTGATTGATGGAGGGAGTCCTATATCTGGCAATGACCTGAAGAGGGGTTTTACCTAGAATCAATTGCACCTGAAGTAATTCAAGGGAATCTTGCTGTTTAACATGCACTAGAAGAAGTGGGTTGTCACTGTACATGAGGAAATTACTACATTGCCTTAGGATGCCCATGCTGACCAAGCTGGCTGGAGAAACTGTGAGAAATTGTCTATCCATAACACTAGGTAAGTTGATGTGGCCAGAAAACAGGGAGAGGGCAGGAAGGACCAGGTAGACTAGAGTAGAGGACAGGAGAAGTGGACAAAAAAATATGAAGGGCTAATGGGTAGGATCTGTATTGGTACCTCAGGAGCTCTGCTGAATGTATCATCTGCCACTGAGGGACAATCACAAGAACTCACCGATGGAGCACAGGCAGAGTGCTAAGGGAAAATTTGCAGACAAAAGTGTTTGCGTCTATAAAGACCAAAAGTGCTCACTGCTGCATGGCAATGCATGATGTTCAAACGCGGTGCTTATGCAGCAAACGAGTGCAAACGTATCTAAACAAATTAACTATTAAAAATCTCAAAACTGAGCCCTGTTCCAGCAACCTTCAATCAGATGAATTCTAACTGCAGACTCCTGCCACTAGGCTGCAGGGGAACCCTCTTCGACAAAAGATGGCCTGCTTTAGTGCTCAAGTTATACAAACAGAACTAGATTCATCAGGTCTGAATCTAGTCTATGCTACAGCAAATTGCACCATTTTCAGAAAAAAACAGTTCAAATAAGCAGGCAGAATAAGCTTTCAACCAGCAATTCTCAGCTCAGAAGGGCAGAAAGTCAGACTTCTCCTGTACTCCTTGTGGTTGATACAATGTGCTCTAGATTGTTTACTTGGATAGATGTTGAAATACAGCAGTGACTAACTAGCATGAGTTTGTCTGTAGTACTAGGTTGGGCTTGATGTGGATGCTTGCACTCAGGAAAAATATTTAGTCAAGGAGAAGACTCCCCCATCAATTTATTCCCATTTTAGCTAAGACATCTTCTCTGCAGCACATCGATGAGGTCATCCTTTCAAATGTGCTCCACTCTTATAATCAGACTTTTCTTGAGGCACTTGTGGTTAATACTGTGTACTCTATATTGAATAACTAGATAGGTAGGTGGTTCGAATCCAGCACTGAGGAAGTAGTATGAGTATGTGTGTGTGTGTGTGTGTGTGTGTGTGTGTGTGTGTGTGTGTGTGTGTGTGTGTGTGTGTGTGTGTGTGTGTGCAGTGTCAGGTAGAAATGGCTTCAAAAACAGACCTGTTGTGTACATTTCTACTTAAAAGACACATTTACACTGGGAGAGGGCTCTCACTTCTACCCAAAGCATCTTCTCTACAACACACTGCTAAGGTCATCCTTTGAAATGTTTTCTATCTTACAGTTAACATTAACATATGACTCCTGTGGTGCTTGAAGTTGATACTGTGTACTAAGTAGGTAGTTGAAATACAACAGCGTGGAATTAGTATAAATTTGCATGTCTGTAGTGTTAGGTATGACTGGCTTCAATCTAACCCCCCCCCCCACGATGGACTGTGACATCCCTTCTAGCCTATCCCTCAACTATCAATAGGGAGCAGGTTTTGGCAGTGCTCGCTAAGGCCAAAACACTGCATCAATGGGCCTAAACAATATGCCCGGTTGCCTCCTAAATAGCCTAAAACATAACCTAGCAGGACCACTTAAGGTACTCTTCAACTACAGCCTCAAAACAGGTAACATATCAGGTTAATGGAGGGCTGCAACAGTCATACCTCTTCATAAGGGTGAACCATCAACTGACCCCAGGAACTATAGATCTAGCAATCTGACAAGTCTAATATGTAAATGAATTATCATGGAAATGATCAACAAGGACATTGGCAACTTTGTGAAGAGAAGGTCTTGCCAACTCAACCTGGTAGACTTCTTCAAGAGGGTCAACAAGGCTATGGATGAGGGGGAAATGGTGAATTTTGTTTAACTTGATCTGGTCAAGACATTCAGTGCAATACCTCACTCAGATATTATTGACAAACTCTCAGAACTAGGCATAAATCTGTACATAATTTGATAGATCACAGATAGGATCCAAGAAGTCAGCATCGGTGAGTTCACCACAAGGAGACTGGTCATCAGTGGAATACCGCAGGGCTCCATGTTGGGCCTGCTCCTGTTTGGCATCTACTTCTCAGTAGTCAAGGTTAATGTCAAAGGCCTCTGATTCATCACATTCACAGATGACTGTAAATTGGGAGCTATCATAGATTCAGCCATGACACTGGCATCCTTCAGCACGGTCTAAAACAAATAAATGAATGGTGCCAAATTCACAGATTAAAATTCAGTGCAAAGAAATGCATTATAAGTGCCCTTTGGGAAACTGTTTATCCAAGCTAATTACTTGAACAATAATACCATGAACTACGTGCACTAAAGACGGGGAATGTATAAGGCATAAATAGATACATCACACCAAAGACTAAAAGCAAGTAGAATTTGATGAAATGTGTGCTAAACTGCAGTTCTACTTTAAGAATTTTATTTTATTTGTTTATTTATTATTTGTTGTCAAGGGCAGAGCACTGATCTCAGGGGATAATTTTTTCAGGCTCAGTTCAGGGTTTACATCTAGGATAACAATTTGAAGTAAAAATGCCAAACATTTAGAGGAGTATATACATTCAAGGCATTGCCAAAGCACACATGACATTAGCATCTGAAGATATACATAAATAAACACAGTACTCTGTATGGCATAAGATGACCGGGTATAACTCAGTGCATTAGGGAAGAGCGAAAAAAGGTACTCTGTGTGTGTGTGTGTGTGTGTGTGTGTGTGTGTGTGTGTGTGTGTGTGTGTGTGTGTGTGTGTGTGTGATGGTGTTATAAGGGTTAAATTGTGTTAGTATTGTAGAAGTATCTGCCATGGCGTGTATTTGATTGATCAGTGCAGGACAGTGTGACAGGTGGATGGAAGTCTTACTATTAAGTTATATCACAAGAGAAGAAGCATTGGCATTGAGCTTGTTGGACAGGTGGTCTTTGAGTCACCTTTGAAAGTTTAGAAAGGTGAGAAAATGTTTAAATATGCTCCTGAATGGCTTCTTATGTTTTTAGAGCAAGGACAGAGAATGTGTGATCAGTAGATTTTAGATTTGTAATTTAAAGCTGGGATGCAGAAGAAGAGAATGATCTTAAGCTGTAAGAGGGAAGGCATCTCTCTGGCAGCCTTTGAGCCAGAAAGATGAAGGTCTGTTCCATGATGATTTTGTAAAGGAGAGTGCTAAGCATCAAGGCAGTCCTTTGGCATATGGGCTACCATCCAGCTTTGAAAGGGGTAGTCCAGTGATGTTTTGCCTTTGGAGAAAAGATGATAAATCTGCAAATATTGAGTCTTGGTGAGTTCATTTTTTTGAGAGGTAGAGACAGTGAGTAGTACCTCATGTTAGAATTGTGGAGGTTGGCATAATGGTAAAAGTGTTTGCCTTCTAGACATAAGGTGCGGCGCTTGATTCTCACATGGGGTAACTGGCTAGGCTTAAATTGGTCAAATGCAAAGTCCAGCCAGATGTCATGGCTACTGTAGTGTGGGGCTGTTTCCAATTGTTAAGAACGGTTATACTTAACTCACTCACTCCAAAGGATCACAGGAATTTTGCACTGTAACTTCCAATGTGCAGAGCCTAAGCCTTTTGACAGAATCAAATTATGTCCTCAGATTTCAAACAAATGTTCTTATCTCTGGAACCACAGGGATTCTGGCAAACCCTACAGCACAAACACTTTTTATAGTGGTAGTAATCTTTAGGTTCTAGGTCTTAAACTGAATTTCCTAAGTTACAGTAAACACAATCCCTGGGATTCAATAAACTCCATGCAGGAATAGCACTATTCCTGCATGGAGTGGTTCGTGTCCATATAGCACAGCAGTGTGCCTTGCATATTCATAAAGGCGTGCTACTGTTTAACCTACATGAACACGAACTGTGAACAAGTGCAGGGGTCATGTTCAAGTAGTGCACGGACATTGAACACTCCCCCTCCACTCAGAAAGTGCCATACGGCACTTTCTAATAGGACCTGGCATAATATTAGAGAATTACTCTAATATTATGCCAGTATTTCATTGTATGCAGACACTGAAATGAAATAAATGATCATTTCAGTGTCTGCAAACACGAAAATACACACTGCAGCAGGAAAGCAATGCAAGGGGTGTGTGACAGGTTTTGTGAATGGTCTACTTCAGAATACCGACTGTTCAGAATGCCGACTTTCATATGGCCGACACCATATGATCGACATTCCGAAAGACCGGCATCCTGAAATAGCTCCATTTACCTACCTGTAAACACAGTAAAACTGTGTTATGCAGGGGATCAAGCCCCCCTGCACCCTCCACCCCCCCGCTACTTAAATATTCTCACTCCGAGATCGCACTACAGTACAGGAAAGGGGAATCTCCCAGTCCCGCACTGTAGAGGGATCTCCGCTATCATTTGTCGGCCTTTGAAACATTTGCTCATATGGTGTTGGTCATATGAGTTTCGAACATTTGAAAGTTCGAGCAAATGAAGGGCTCCCGCTGTGACACATCCCCTGCATTGTAAAAGTGCCGTATGACACATCTGCAACCTGCTAAAGCAGGAAATGTGTACAAATGCACAAATAATGAGGGATAAATCCCTGAAAAGGGACACATCATACATATGACCCTCACAAACTTAGAAAGTTGATAGAAAACAGGTCATGCATTAACATGAATTACAGAAGGATAAAAGTCTGAAAGCCAATGTATGCCAATATTCCCTGACAGCAGTCCATGTGGACAAAGGCACAAATAATGGCGGAAAAACAATAAAAATAGGGACACTTCTGAAAAATTGCCCTCACACACTTAGAAAATTGATAGAAAACAGGATATGTATTAGCAGGAATCTCTGAAGGATAGAAGCCTGAAAGCCAAATGTATGCCATTATTTCCAGATTGCAGTCTTCAGTGACTTGTCAGAACACCACAATACTCACTTATATTACATAATAATATAATTTTTTTCTAGGCCAAGGAATGTTTAAGCATAGCTAAGCAGGTGCGCACATTATGGCCCTCCGCTTACCATAGCTTAAACATCCCATAAGAAATGCAAAATCTCCAAGCTGAGATAGTGTACTGGTTAGAGTCCCAGCTTTGCATTCAGGGTTCAAGTACCAAGACAGGCAACTTCTTTTTAAATGGGAAAGTAGTGTGAAAATTATTTTTGTAAACTTAAATTATGTAGCAACTGTTTTTTATCAACCAGGGTAGTGTAGCTGGTGTACAATGTAAGTGTGAGTGCATATAACATGTGAAACCACCCATATACACACAAGTGCCCCATACAGTATAGTCACACCCCTTGCCAATGTAAGGAAAGCACATAGAAGGATGTCATGTAAAGTACATCATATACACTTAATAAATGAAGTCAGTTCTCTGATATATTTAAAAAATTAAAAGTGAGCAATAGCTAGCAATGCTCAGCTATGCTTAGCAAGTGTAACCATTGCTAAGATGTGAATGCTAAACAGCAGGTAGCTCAGCTAAGTGGATTTGCACAGCTAAGCACTGCTCAACAACTTCCTCTTTAAGCAGTGTTAAAACCGGCTTAACAGATTTGCGCACTTCTTAGTGGAGCTTAACATTTTCAAAATGGTCGAATGACAGTAAAAGGTGGAAATATTGCACTATTTAAATGGTGCAGGTGGGAATACAGCCATAATCTGTTATAGTTCATCTGTGCAGATACAATGGCTGGTGTAGGAGAGGGAGTGAACTTTCAGGTGCAACGCTGGAGCATTCAGGAGTCCAGGGTCATGGTTGGACTCCTAGTTAAAAACCATAAGGAGAGACTGCTGCAGGGCCAGTACCAGGGCTCCCAATGCAAAGCAGAGGCCTGGGACTGTCTCGCATGTGACCTCACCAGTGCTACTGGCATCCCCTGGACTGGTGAGCAGGTATGGCACCACTATGCTGACCTATAGCATAGGAAGGGTGTGGTCTTGGACCAGTCGATCCAAGATGGACAGGTCCAGAATGCTTCAGTAGCGTGTAAGTACTACTATCAAGTAGTTTGTAGCAAATTCTAGCCTGAGAATGTGATAGACAGATATGCATAATGTGTGTTTTTTCTCCCCTACAGCTGCAGCAGAGAAGGCTGTGAAGAAGGAAGCCCACAGTGACAGACTGCTGAGGCTGCGCCAACAGGCTGGTGAGTACAAATCTATTTTGCAGTATTTTGTTAAAATAGCTAAGAAGGAGTACATTATTTACGGCTAGTAGGTATACTGTTACTGTGCAAACTGAATAAATAAAAAAATATGACTGACGAATATTGAAGTACTATAAAGACATTTAAAAAAACTGTTTTGTTTATTCTGGTATGTTGTTGCAGACATATATAGAATGTATACAGGTTCTTCTCAGCAAATATGGCTGTGACAACATACATTAACTGAGGTGTATCTGTGAACAAGCTGTTAGGAGACACCATAGATGGTGTAGCTGTAAAATGAGATATAAATTAAATGTGAAATATATATTGAACTAAAGTCTGAACCCTGAATAGTAATATGTCAAGTATCAATGTGTGTACCATGCAGCATTGCCTTGTGTTAACCTTTGCTTTCCAGGTTGTAGTAATCCAAAGGAGTAATGCACAGTACAATAGCTATCTGTCATGCATGCATCACAGGATTACAAGTTCAAAATGTCTAACTGAGAGGCTATTAGGGAGAAAGCACTAAACCAAAGAAGCTACAGTTCCCCAGTAGCTCAGTGTGAGGAGAAGTAGTTTAGCTGTTGCTTTTGCACACCCAGACACGGTTCGAATCCAGGGAGTGGTACTAAGATGTGTGCATTTCTACACACAAGGAATCAGGAACAAATTTAAAAACAGTCAGGTAGTGTTAACAGATATTTTCCCCACAGGATTTACAGGTAAGTAAATGTTGCCAGTAGCTGGATGAAGGGTATACTAATAAACTGTGTGCAACTGTCCAATTGTCCCACCACATGCCTGCAAATGACAACAAGGTAGGTACATACAATATGCACTCTTCCCAAATCATACCTCTCAACTGTACAGATATTCAATGAATTTCCAGATATTTGTCTCAGATTTATGGTCCATTTTACACAAAGTAGTGGTGTCATGGCAAATCAGTGGCAAACCATTATAGATTGAAGTTAGAAAATTATGATAGACATACAAATGTCAGATGTCATATCCATCAGAAAAGCCATGCAAATGCAAAACCTGTTATTTTATCAACTTTCTAAGATTGTAAGAGCAATATCTAAAAAATGTCCATATTTATGTGCCTTTGTCCCACTCTTATATATGGCTTTTGTCCACATGTCATGCTCTAAGAGGATGAGAGATATGTGTCCAATACATGTCTCTCAAGCGTCACACTGTCACGGCTAGTGGTCATTGCTGCAAATAATCCTGGACACAGACAGAAAATCAGTTGACATATCCCAGCAGCACACTCACATAGCAGTTCAGGGTACCACTCCTGTGCCAGATATGTAACCCTGACATGTACGAGTCCCCTCTAGTCATGTACCCAGAGTTGTCACAGCCTACCTCATACCATTCCAGGTTGATAGTTTAATAGGTATGTTTGTACTACAGAAGCTATGAACATAGGTAAATGTAAAGTGAGAGCAGACCCATAGAGTATTGAGCAGTCCTGTTGTGGAAAATAGAAGCATAAACATTTGTTAATGGATTTTCTGTCCCCCCCCCCATCTGCATAAATAAATATTACTCATATACTACGGGTATGTTGTGCTCCAACCCTAATGTTGGGACTTGTGTTATATTATTGTTAATATGTCTGATTGCTTGCATGTTAGCATATCTTGTTCAAATACCATTGTTGGTGGCCTGTTGCCATTAATGTTACTGGTATGCTGTATGATGCATAATGTTGTTCCATTTACGCATGTGTTCTGTTTGCTATGCAACTGTTTCAGATCTGTTTTATGGGGTTAACTGGAACACCCATGCATGCTGTTATAACTAATTTCGAAATGTGTTGTTCATGACTAACCAACATATTTTGTAAAACATCAACACCATAGCAGGTTTGGGAAGGCAGATCCTAGCAGATCTGCCTGTCCCACCTCATCTGGCTGTGGCACCAGGCCCCAGCACATCTGGGACCCAATCCAGATCTCCCTCGTCTCTTGGTCCTGCACCACCTTCAGGTGGAACCACCACAGGGGATGGAGTCTGCCCCCCCGGAGCGGGTTTGGACAAGAGGCTTCACCCACAGTCAAGTCTGGGGTTTGGTGTGCAGCACCCTTCGATCCAAGTTTGGAGAGCAGCTGCACCAGATTGAGGGCCACCTGGTGCACCTCAAGGGGCAGGCCGCCATCCTGTCCAGCCCCCAGCACAGCCACCTTTGGGACTGTGAAGGTACAGTGGTGACTGCCCATGGGTGGGGATCTCAGTCCCACTGTAACCATATGGGGACCATAGGCTTTGGATTCCCAACCACCCTCCCCATCAAATGTGTTTACCCCCTCATGTGTCGTATACCACCCCTGTCTGCTGTCTTGTCTGTCTTCTGTGTGTCCCTACCCAACCTGCATCACCAGATGTACCTGCAATTCTTCCCCAACAGCCCACTCTCACCTTAAAAAAAAGAAAAGGGCATCTGTCCCCAAAAAAAAGATTGCCCCATACATAGCTGTCCATTTCGCACACATGTCCACTGGACACATGTAATCCAGTCCAATTGGTTTGACAACACATTTCTGTTGTCCTCACCCTTTCTCTGGGGTTTGAGTGTCCAAATACACCTCTAAATTCTGTACAAATGCACAGCTGCTGCTATATAAGAAATGGACAGCTATGGACCTTCCCTACACCCATCCTGCACATCCCTATCTATCTTTCACATTGTTTTTCCCTGTGAGTGCCACTTTTTCACCACTTTCTTATGACCCCTTTTTCTTTTCTTTTAAAGAAATTAGCATGGGTGTAAGCATGAATAAGCGGGAGTAAGCTAGTTTTCACGATGTTATGTGAAGCCAACACAGATTAAGCATCTGTGCAGTTAACTGTATGTTATCATCACTTTGCATCACACAAACCCATGCAAACCCACTTACAACTGCCTAAAACTGCTTTAATCATTCTGTCTCCATCAGCCACTGTTCTGCCTTGCAACAAAATAATCAGCCCTGCCAAGTCTTGAATGCATGGCGCTGTACACCATGGTCAGAGCAATGTGCCACGTACACCATTTGAGCTGTAGGGATTGTTGATGCTTTTTCAAACATATCATGCAGTAGAGTCATTTAACAGTAGGGAAAAGATTTTGTAGAATCAGTCAGGTTTTGTATATATGTATGGAGATGCATATATATGGAAAAAAATATACATAATATAAATAGAGATATACATATAAAATATATATATATATATATATATATATATATATATATATATATATATATATATGAAAAGAGATATACATCTTACACACACACACACACACACACACACACACACACACACACACACACACATATATATATATATATATATATATATATATATATATATGCTCATAACATGTAGTGGGGTCATACCTCAGAATCATACTTCTTAACCTCTTAATGCAAGAAGTCTGGCCAAAGACTGTCCAAATGGGGGGACAATGGGCCAAAACTAGGAGCATATTTTAAATATTGCTCTTATAAATGTAGAATGTTGCCAGAGTGACAGGGTTTGTTTCAGAATACATGTTCTGAAGGCTGTGAGTTCTGAAACTGAAATGTATGTCATCATTTATTGACAGAAATCCTCAGATCATCACAGTGATTTACCAGGGAATTACAAATAATGAATCTGTGGAACAGACCAGAAATATGAGTAATAAACCTGGACATTTTGAAACAATCCAGCCAATTGAGAGGTATGCTCAGAACTCCTTAGTGCAATGAATCTGGACCAAGCCTGACAAAGTGGGTGGAAAAGCCATGAAAATAGGGACATATCTGAAATACTGTAGCAGATAAGCTGACACAGTTACTGCAGTAACACCGTCCTGTTTGTCCTAACATATATTGACTGAAATGGCACACGTCCAACACTCACTTACTTCTCACTAGTTAATGACTTCAATCCTCACATCATCCCACTGATGTGTCAGAAATACACAACACTTATGGGGGCCAGGCAACAGTACATCCTACAAATATCAGGACATAACATCACATTAGGGAAACTACACTCAGCTGCTAAACATGTCACTAAGCACCGTCCAAACTACACTCAGACTGACACAACACTAACCCAAATCCACTATGGGGAATTACACATGTATTTGCAAATTTATCAGGCACTACAGGGATGTAACAGCACTGAAAAACAGACACCAGTGTGAAAGTCCATACCCACAACTGATTTCACCACAGTCACAGTGACATATCAGTAAGCCAAATGAACAGTAAAGTATAAGGACTGTGTGAACCAAAACATCTCATCATGTTTGCCACTCACACACTACCCTTACATTTACTGGCCCAATTCACAGTGTAATATGACACCTGGCCATGGTATGGGACATGTCTCAGTCTGCCCCTACAAACATATACAGCCAATAGACCACGAGAAACTGGAGCAGCATGCACAGTCAGATAGAAAAGAAGCCATAACACATACATCTACCCCCCCTCCCTACACTGGCCAAATAACATTGACACACTGCACTGCTACACAATCCTGACAGTCTGTTAACAATTGACAGAAATACACAGAACTATCAACTGTTTAGAGTCCCACAGAATGTCCAGGCTTTGTCCTCATATATAAGACCTCTTACACATATGCCTGGCATTCTGAGACATCACCGGGATGGTGTCAGGAATGAAGGCACTAAATAATGATATACCCTACCTATCATCCTCTTACTGCATGACATCTAGACAAATCCTGACATATTTGGGGACAGAGGCCCAAAAACAGATACATACGTGAAATATTGCTGTTATAAACTGAGACAGTTGCTGGTGTAACAGGGTTTGTTGTAACATATCTTTTCTGAAGGATATGAAGTCAGAAATACAAATGGATGATACCATTTACTGACTGCAATCCCCACAGTATGCCACTGATTTACCAAAGACAAAAAATGTCTGAGGAGCACACCAAACATGAGAGTCCAAAATCTGGCCATTCTGTGGATAGCCCTATAGTTGAGAGTTATGTCAACCACATAACACTGTCAGACTTAAAATGATGCATAAAAGCCATTTCCACACAAACCTTGTTAAACTAGCATTAATTCATCTGTATAACAGCAATGCTTACATTCTGTCCCTATGTCTGGAACATTCTCCCGTAGTTTGTTGGGCTGTCTCCACAGTTTTCATTGTAAGAGGTATTTCCAACTATGCTCTGTGATGCTGTTGTTCACATACCTCCATGAAGTTCTCCTCACAGGCAAGGAAAAGGGGCAATGCCCACATGAAGTACTCAATTATATGAGTGTGTTGCCATGCCATTGGCTATAGGAATAACACCACAGCTGTTCTGCATACAGTTAGCAAGTGAGGGACATCAACTGGTGCACAGACCATCAGCTGCTCATGAGCATTACCTACAAAAAGCAAGCTGCTGCCTATGCAAAACAGATGTATTCCCTACATCTGGGAGAGAGAGAGAGAGAGAGAGAGAGAGAGAGAAACATTACAGACCAAACAACACATATTAGAATCCAACCAACCATACGTGGAAAAAAAGGTATGTCAAACAAGTAAGCATGTAATGGAATGCAGTAGTGGGTATGTAATAATGGGAAATAGGAAGTTCAACAAATATGTCTCAACAAGACTTGCTGTATTGATATATTGCTGATCAGAACCTATGGCCATATCATCTGGGTCTGTCTGCAGTGACATAGATCACAGCTCGGGCCCCTGACTCACCCCAGGAAAGGATGGCTCACACATGACTACTACTGGAGTGTGTGTGTTGAACAATACTGACTGTGACACTGCTAGGCCAGCTACTGGGATGTCATGGATATCCATATGTTAATTGTGAATACAACTATGATATATATGTTTGTCTCTGAAATGTGAGAGACCTATACAGGGTATTTGCATAGTAAATTACTGTTGCAGATGTATGTGTGTTGAACTGCATGTGATATACTGAGCTCATACCATTCAACAGTCCAGTGTTATGCACACTGACCATATGTGTGCCTCATATTTGTAGTCATTTACTCATAGAGTTGTGTTATGTCTGGCAAATCAATGACAACCTGTGAAGACTGACATTACATCATTTCCTTCTCTTTCTTTTTGCTGTTCTCGTTAGGGGTCGCGACAGCGGATCATCTGTCTCCATTTCTTCCTATCCTTTGCATCTTGCTCTGTCACACCAATCACCTGCATGTTCTCTATCACCACATCCATACACCTTATCTTAGGCCTTCCTCTTTTCCTCTTAACTGGCAGCTTCATCTTAACCATCCTTTTCCCAATATATTCAGCATCCGTCCTCAGCACGTCCAAACCAACATAATCTCGCTACTCTCTGGCTTTGTCTCCGAACCATCTAACCTGGGTTGAACCTCTAACATACATATTCCTATCTTGTCCACCCTCGTCACACCCAGTGCAAATCTTAACATCTTCAACTCTGCCACTTTCAACTCTGACTCCTACCTTTTTCTCAGTGCCACTGTCTCCAACCCATATAACATAGCTGGTCTCACTACCCTCTTGTAAAACTTCCCTTTCACTCTTAATGGTCACAAATCACTCCTAACACTCTTCTCCACCAACCATCTTGCCTGTACTCTCTTCTTTACCCCTCCTTCACACTCATCATTACTCTGAACTGTTGATCCCAAGTATTTAATCTCATCCACCTTTGCAAACGTTACTCCCTGCATCCTCACCATTCCTCTATCCTTCCTCCCATTCACACACATATATTCTGTCTTAGTGCTGCTGACCATAATTCCTCCCCTCTCTAGAACATATCTCCACCTTTCCAGGGTCTCCTCAACCTGTCCCCTACTCTCAGTACAGATCACAATGTCATCTGCAAACATCACAGTCAATGGGGACTCCTGTCTGATCTTGTCTGTCAACCTGTCCATCACCACTGCAAATAAGAAAGGGCTCAGAGCTGATCCCTGGTGTAATCACACCTCCAACTTAAATGCACCTGTCACTCCCACCGCAGAACTCACCAGTGTCACACTACCCTTGTACATATCCTGTAGCACTCATATATTCCTCCACCACTCCTGACTTCCTCATACAATACCACAACTCCTCCCTAGGCACCCTGACATATGCTCTCTCTAAGTCCACAAAGACACAACCCAACTCCTTCCAACCTTCTCTGTACTTCTCCATCAACAGTCTGAGAGCAAACATTGCATCTGTACTGCTCTTTCCTGACATAAAACCATACTGTTGAGCACTAATCCTCAACTTCCTTCTTAACCTATCTTCCACTACTCTTTCCCATAACTTCATGCTGTGACTGATCACTGTTATCCCTCTGTAGTTACTACAACTCTGCACATCACCCTTATTCTTATAATCTGTACCAAAACACTTTTCCTCCCCTCCTCAGGCATCCTCTCAATTTCCAAGATTACATTAAATAATCTGGTTAAGAAGACCACTGCCATTTCTCCTAACACCTCCATGTTTCCACAGGTATGTCATCTGGACCAACATCCTTTTCATTCTTAATCCTCTTCATAGCTACTTCCTCCTTGCTAATCCATTGCACTTCCTGATTCACCATACTCACATCATCCAACCTTCTCTCTCTCTCATTCTCTTCATATAACAGTACTCTTTCCATCTGCTTAACACACTCTCCTCAGTTGTGAGTACATTTTGCTCACTATCCTTTATCAGCCTTATCTGCTGCATGTCCTTCCAAGCTCGGGCCCTCTGTCTAGCTAATCGGTACAAGTCCTATTCTCCATGCTTAGTGTCCAACCTTTCATACAACCCTTTATATGCCTCATCCTTAGCCTTCGCCACCTGTCTCTTTGCCTTGCACCTCATCTCCTTATACTCCTGTCTACTTTCTTCATCTCTCTGACAATCCCACTTCTTCTTCATGAATCTTTTTCTGTGTATACTCCCTGTACTTCCTCATTCCACCACCAGGTCTCCTTGTCCTCCTTCCTCTGTCCAGATGTCACACCAAGCACCTTTCTAATTGTCTCCCTTACTAGCTCTGCTGTAGTTACCCAGATATTCATTAACTCTTCACTACCACCCACTGCCTGTCTTAACTCTTCTCTGAACTCAACCTCACAATCACCCTTTTTCAGTTTCCAGCATTTGATCCTTGGTACTGCCCTCACACTCCTTTCTCCTCTGCTTGATCACCAACATCATCCCACAGACCAACATTCCATGCTGCCTAACTACACTTTCCCCTGTTACCACTTTACAGTCACCAATCTCCTTCAAACAGGCCCTCCTGCATAGGAGATAATTCACCTGTGTGCATCTTCCTCCACTCTTATATGTCACCCTATGCTCCTCTGTCTTTTTAAAATATGTACTCACTACAGCCATGTCCATCCTTTTTGCAAACTCCACCACCATCTCATCTTCTGCATTCCTTTGCTTAACACCATACCTACCCATCACTTCCACATCCCCTTGGTTCCCTTCACCAACATGCCCACTGAAATCTGCTCCAATCACCACTCTCTCACCCTTGGGTACAGTCATCACCACTTCATCCAACTCACTCCAAAGTTTTTCTGTCTCATCCATCACACATGCATATGCACTAACAACAGTCATCATTGCACCTTCAATTTCCAGCTTCATAAACATCACTCTATCCGACACTCTTTTCCCCTCCAAAAACACTCTTGGCATACTGTTCCTTCAGGATAACCCCTACACCTTTTCTCCTCCCATCCACACCATGATATAACTATTTGGACCTGACTCCAATACAACTAGCCTTACTCCCCTTCCATCTGTTCTCTTGCACACACAATATATCAACCTTCCTTCTGTCCATCATATCAGCTAGCTCTGTCCCCATACTAGTCTTACTGCCAACATTAAAAGTTCTTATCCTCACTACCACACTCCTAACCTTTCTCCTCTCTTCCTGCCATATGAGAGTCGGACATCCTCCAGGGTATGTCTGTGAATGCAAAGGCTATTGTCCCATCAAATGACTTGTGTGTTGCAGCAATATTAAGAAAGTGTCACTAATTTTGGGCCATTGCCCCCCATGTATGTGTGGTATCCACCAGATGTCCTGCTCTAACAGGTTGACAGGAATGACTGAGAAGCAAGAATATTAATACAGTGCGCCATACTGACATAGAACAGAAATGTATATCAGGTATTACCTGTGAACATGTATGTATGAGTAGGTGTACCTGGCTGCCTCATAACAACAGACATGGTATGCAAAATGTCAGGAAAATAAGCTGTACATGTTTTACATGTGTGTAATTTAGTTTCTGTGCATCCAACATAGTTAGATTTCTACAGCTACTTGCTGTTGCATTGCTCTGACACAGACATGGGTACTAGAATAAGCATGATTATCAGGTTGAAATTAGATAGATATCCAACTGTGTTATGACATTGTGTCCATGTGTACTACAAACAGCTATATGACCACCTACATATCTGTATGGACTCAGCCAAATGGATAATCAATCTGAGGGCTGATCAACCTCCAGGTGTAAACAGCATTGTTCCTCTAAAACCAGTTTTGAAACTCAAGAGACCGAGTATAAAGAAAGCAAGTATACACTCAAGAAATGTGTTATAAACATGTATGTTGAGAATTCGATACTAAAAGAGAAGCTATTTCATCTTATTATGAAATCTACTTTAAAAGAAATCCTGTTTGATGTCTATTAGTTATTATAACAGCATGTCTATCAAGGTGCAAGATCTACATGTGCCAGATTGATATACACTTAGAAGTCCCCATAGAGAGCGAGGCAATGTTGAGTTATTTGAAAGTTCTATTACTCATGACAATGCATGGCTGTTGACTTTTGTATAGGAGTAATGGTGTTTTCAAACATCGAGTTGTGCTATCTTTATTAATAATGCCATCATGTTTGATCTAAAGACACATTTTATAGATTACGAATTCGTATATCTCTGAGACAATGAAGATAGGCTGATGTCTTTTATACAAACCGAAGCGATCGGTTTTATGCATACTAATGAATTGGACTGAATACCAAGCCGGCCGATGCAAATATTTTTTTATATATAGAGAATGGATGTATTACTTTTTTGGTTATTCCCAGTCCTTATAGACTTGATATCCTGCTTTGCAATCACAGCCTGGGATGTAGCCCATTGATATATGCTTGAACTGAAGTGATCGGCATTATGTACATTTTTGAGTCAAATATAATGGATGACTTTCAAGCAGCTCTTTCTATATAGTCT
Organism: Protopterus annectens; assembly: GCF_019279795.1. Classification (NCBI taxonomy): domain Eukaryota; kingdom Metazoa; phylum Chordata; order Ceratodontiformes; family Protopteridae; genus Protopterus; species Protopterus annectens. The sequence continues at coordinate 309,559,172 of NC_056741.1, read as the reverse complement.
GTTTTAAACATTTTTAAACATTAGGCATCCATACTAAGGAAAGAGGCTGTAAATGATGGTTGTGAGTAAGGAAAATAGATGAGCCATTGCCAGTCATCAGTGTTTGTATTTTTCCACATTTGTGATTGGATGAGAATGCACCTTATTTGCATATTATGAGTCGTAATGAAAAAGGTGGGAAATGGAAGTATTTGTTTTTGTATATTAAGAAAAGAGGCTGTAGTGATGGTTGTGAGTAAGCAAGACAGATGAACCATCGCCAATCAACAGCGTTTGTATCTTTTCACATTTGTGATTGGATGAGAATGCACCTTATTTGCATATTATGAGTCGCAATGAAAAAGGTGGGAAACGGAAGTACTTGCTTTTGTATATGTAAATGAGGCAGAGGAGTAATACTATGGATTGGCTGGAAGCTATTTGTTCTGTGCATAGATTGGCTAGCAACATAGAGGAACATCTTTTAAAAATGAAAGTTAGTCCCATTTTTAAATCACGATCTGAGGAAGATTTTTATCGAAAGCGCTTATCGTGTGGATTTTAAGGGACTCTTATTTTATTTGTTTTGTTATTTTTATTGTTTGCCTATTAAAGAGAGGTTGAAATTTGGAATTTGCTTACTCGTGGACTCATCATTTTCCTAAAAGCCAATTTTGGTGACCATACTGTCTTTGTTTTTGCTTCTGTTTACTTGTACAACCTGTCTTCACCAAAGTAGAGTAATCCCCATTGCTGGACAGCAGCAATACACAAACCACATAATTGGTCACTATATTGGCTGTGCAGGGCAAAGTAGGAGCAGGCACCAACTTGGCAGCAAGTCAACCTTTGTCTGAATGAGCATATAAGGTCACAGGTGGCTTACTGTAGGGCTAACTATGAGTACAAATTGGACCCATCCATCAAGGGCAATCACAAGGCCATCTTCACATGTCTGCAGTCTCAGAGGCAACAACCCAACCCACCCTGTAATGATGGTCAATCACACCACATACACACACACCATAGCTATAGCCAACTTGCTGCAGATAGGTTTAGGGCAAACATCCCCCCCCCGGCTCACCATCAGTATAGGTGGATATGCACAGCTCCCACACCCTTCCCCTCATCATCAGGGAGCAGGTGCATACTGCCTAATTAAAGTCAACAAAAGCAAGTCTCCATGGGACCTGATAACATTCCTGTCTGCATCCTACATGAACTCAGGCATATGCTTCCAGCTCCATTACACACTGTATGCAAGCAAAGCCTGAGCACCATTGACATCCCATCTGCAAGGAAGACAGCCAGTGTCATCCCTCTACATAGGTTCATAGGTTCATAGGTAGGTACTAGGCTATCTGCCCAATGGCATTTATAAGCCTAGCCAGAGTGTGTCGGCTTTCGCCGTCCCATTGATTAATTAACTGAGCCTCTGTCTAGTAGAGCCAATGAAGTGACCCCAGGGGTGTACCTTCTGTTACCCATCCACTCATCAAGGCTTCTCTTGAAGAGTGTTAGTGAGGGGCTCTGCCTAATGTAGTTAGGAATTTTGTTCCAAAGCATGGGGAGTCTCTGTGACAGGAATCTATCCCTCCAGCATGTTCTATTTATTGTTGTGGCGAGGTTTAGCTCACTAGAGCGCATGGCTCGCAGTGACTTGGATTTCTTTAGGTGGAGCATGTCCATCAATTCTGAGTTGGACATGGCTTTGTAAGTCAGGCAGAGATCGCCTCTGAGTAAGCGATATACCACTGAGTACAGCCGGAGTTTTTTCAGTCGGGCTACATAGGACATATGTTTGAGGCCAGTAATGCTTTTGGTGAGGTGATTTTGTGGTCTTTCAAGCTATTGGAAGTGTCTTGTGAGGTACATCCCAAATGGGGCATTGTACTCTATGATGGGTCTGATGAGTGACGAGTAGAGGGGCACTATAACCTCTTTATTTCTAGATGCGAACCCCTTAGTAATTAGATGGGCCACATAGAAGGATTTCCTAACTACTTTGGCAATATGATTGTCAAAGGAGAGATTACTATCTACCTGGGTCCCCAGATCTCTTATTACCTCTTCTGTATTAAGGGGGCTGCCGCCTATGTGGTAATTCATGGGTGTTTTGTTTTTCCCAAATGGGATGACTATGCATTTTTTGGCATTTAGCTTGACGCCATGACTTTGACACCAGGTGTCTGTCTCAGTAAGGCCTTTTTGGAGGATGTCCGTGCCAGCCGGAGAGTCAATTATGGCTCCCAGTTTGCAGTCATCAGCGAACTTGGTTAGCCATAGTCCTCCTGTGTTTGCCTGTACTTCTGAGAAATATATGCCGAACAGTAGGGGTCCCAGAACTGAGCCTTGTGGGACACCACTTGTGACTGGTTTAGAGTCAGACCTGGAGCCCACTATTCTTACCATGTGGGTTCTGTCTGTAAGCCAGCTGGCAACCAATCTTGTGATGTAGGGGTTTATTTTCAGGCTGGTGAGTTTTTCCTATAATACACATGTGAGGAATGGTGTCGAATGCCTTGGCGAGATCAAGGTAGACTGTGTGAACCACCTTTCCCTCGTCTATGGCCTTGGTAACTGTCTCGAAGAAGTCAACTAGGTTTAGTAGGCATGATCTGCCCTTAACAAAGCTGAACTGGGTCGGGTCAAGTGTTTGGAGGTTCCCAATGTCTTTGTTAATGAGTTCCATGATGATGCGCTCCATAGCCTTGCAGACCAAGCTAGTTAGGCTTATGGGGCAATAGTTACCAGGGTCAGTTGTGGCTCCTCATTTGTGGAACAGAATAACCATTGCTGTGCGCCATTCTATGAGCACATAGCCTGTTGAGAGGCTGAGTTTGAACAGCGTGTTTAGGTGGGGGGGTTAGTTCATTCTGTAGTTCGTGCAAGACGCAGCCTGGGACACCATCTGGCCCCATTGATGCTGTGTTTTTGGCTTTCAAAAGGGCTGTTTTCACCTGTGCTTCTGTGATTTCCAGGACACTACACTTTTCCGGTATTGCTGTGGGCCCTTTTGAAGGTGAGAGGGAGGTGAAGTTTGCACTGAATCTATCCGCCAGTATGTTGGCAATATCAGTAGGTTCAGTATATTTTGTGCTATTTTGCACTATCTCAGAGCATATCTGCGACTTGCCACTTAGATTTTTGACATAGCTAAAGAAGGCTTTGTTGTTATCTTTCGAGTCCTTGGCTATTTTTCTTTCGAAGTTAGCCTTGGATGATGTTATGAGGGACCTTAGTTTCTTACTGATACTGATCAGGAATGTATTTCCTTCTTGGGATTTGCTTTTTTTCTGAACTAGTTTCCTCCTTTTGTTGTATAACCTGTTTATGGTAGGGGTCCACCAGACTGGTTTCATTCTCTTAGGGGAGTGAGTCTTGGTTTTGCTAGGGATGGCATGATCCATGCATCCTTGTAGGTGCTCATAGAGTGCAATTGTAAAGGATTCTGCATCTTGGGCAGTGTTATCCTTTAGCGTGGGGGCTGTGAAACTTACCACCTCTGACTTAAGTAAGGTGAAGTTTGCTTTAGAAAAGTTTTTCACTGTCCTTTCCTTGGTTGGGGGTGGTGGTGGGGTGTGGACATCCAGGGTGATTAGTTTATGGTCTGATCTAACCAGTGATGGGTTGACCTCCGGTACGGAGCACCTGTCACTCATGTTGGTGATGACTAGGTCCAATATGTTGTGGCCTTTGGTAGGGGAGTTTACCAGCTGATCCAGGGCATTTGAGTTGATAAATTCCAGGAAGCGCTGAGCCTGGGAGTTTGTACTCAAGTAGTTTTCCTAGTTAATGGTAGGGTAATTGAAATCTCCAAAAGAAAGTCATTAAAGGAAACCGCAACCACGCGAACACCATAGGCAAAATAAATCGCTAAAAATAGATTTTATTAACGTTCATAAAATACACTCTTAAACGTTTTTATCATGCAGTTGCTTGACTTCATCAGATGAAAAACACTGAAATACCAACTCATCTTATATAGTCTTGATGAATTAATTAAACAATTAAACAGTTAGTATTTAAAATGGCAATGTCCATCTTAAAAGGTTCTTCATTTATAAACATATAACAAATTCTTGCATACATTACTATACTTATTGTGTTGATAAAAGTTAGTAAAATTCATAAAATTTGTGAATATTTATATAAAATATTAAATAAGAATGATGAATAATAATAAATGATAATAAATAAGCACGTGTATTGTCTATCATTATATAATACTTTATTAAATAATGTTCAGAAGAGAGTTAAAGATGTATTTGTTACATTAACTTCATGTAAATAACTAATATCTTATTATATATGTGCAAATAATATTTTCATATTCTACCTGCTTTTAACTTGAGAAGTGGAGCAATGGAAATAGTGTCATTTAAACCTGGAAACCTGTTGACTTCTAATGTTATCTGCCAGCAGGTTTCTTTATGTTCTAGTTTAGTTTTCCAGGGTCCTCCCCTGTTATCTCTTGCCATCATCTCGAGAACAAAAAATTGAAATTTGGCAGATATACATACCAGAAAGTGACGATATAAGGCATTGTTAGAATTATTCTTGGCTATCTCATAATTGTGTTCGTAGATCCTCCTTTTTAGGGATCTTTCAGTTTTGCCAATGTAAAATGCTTGGCATTGTTGGCATGTCGCCAAGTATATAAGTCCCTGGCTGTTACAATTAGAATAGGAGCTTGCCCTAATCCACCTGTTTCTGGACATTAAATGAATTTTATCAGTGTTAGAAATAAATCTACACTGTGGACAAGTTCCACACTTATAAATGCCCTTACGTTGATTTAAATATCTATTGGTAACAGGTTCATATTCAAGAATGTTCTTGATGTTGTTCCCTCTTCTATATACAACATTCACATTTTTGTTCTTAAACTTGTTGAGATCTGTTATATCCCTAAAGGCCGCCCACTCGTCATTAATAATTTTCCTAATGATTCCAGAATTTGCACTGTATTGAGTTACAAAGGCCTTACTGTATTGAAAATCATGTTTCAAATGATCAACCTGGCCAATATTTTTCTCTAAAGTACCTGTTCCCAAAATGGGCTTAAATTTAGTTGTTCTACCTTGTATAACCTCTTGTTTGATGTTGTCAACAAACTTATCAGGGTATCCCCTTTCACGAAACATGTCGAGAAGTTTGACACATTTCAAATTGAATTCATTTTCGTCCGAGGTCATTCTTGAGACTCTAACGTATTGTCCTTTGACAATACTAAACTTCTGGTGTCTTGGGTGTGAGCTGTTATAATGGATGTAACTATTAGAAAAAGTAGGCTTCCTGTAAATAGTCGATTTGAAGCCATTGTCCTGCACTGAAAGTGTTACATCCAGATAATTAACCTTATTGAAATGTATCTGGTGGGTAAAAAACAAAAAATCCGTAGTGTTATTTAAATAATTAATGAATTCCGAAACAGTATTAGTTGGTCCTGTCCAGAAAATACATATATCATCTAAAAATCTGGAGTAAAAAGTCCAGTTAGTCTGGTATTTACTATTCAGGGCATATTTCTGCTCCCAGACAGTCAGTATAATGTCCGCATAAGTAGGGGTAAAATTAGCACCCATGGGTACACCAGAAATCTGTTTAAAGTATTCGCCCGAAAAATATAATAAATTATTTAATACTAATTCAGCTAGTTCGAGGGTTAAATAAATATCATTTTCATTCACATTAGCTCTTTCTCTCAAAGCCTCTTCAAGCCACAGTAAACCCTGTTGGTGCAGAATGACAGAAAAGAGGTCTACAACATCTATAGTAAGAAATGCTAAATTGGGGTCATAGAGTTCCGGAGTTACTTTACTCAAGAATTCCCAGGAATCCTTTAACAAACGAGATTCTCTACCCCAAAATGTTTTAAGTTTTTTATCAAGTAGTTTAGATAAAGATGAAATAATAGAACCCTTAGCTGACACTATGGGTCTCAAGGGGGGGTCAATGATGTCCTTATGTATTTTGGGTACCCCAAAATTGCTGGTACTCATTTTCTAAAAATTTATATGTATTTTAATCAATAACATCCTGATGTAATAGGTCCTTAATAGCAAATTTTATCTTTTTATATGAAATATGTATTTCATTTATAGAGACTGATGTATAACGATTATAATCATGTAAAATAGCATACATTTTGCTGTCGTATATGTGTTTGTCCATTAGGACAGTACCACCCCTTGTCTAGTTCCATGATCCTTATTTCTGCATTATGACTAAGATGAATTAATAATTCATGTTCTGCTACAGTTAAATTATGAGAATATCTGTGATTTTTACAACTTATTCTCAGTTTTTTCTCAATCCTGTTCTCTAAAATTTTTAATTGAGGGTGTATAGGTGGATTATATACCCCAGTTCTATATGGAATCGAAGTGTCATAGTTTGTATTGCTTCCTAACAGGTTTTCCAAATTGAGTTTCCTAATGAACATTTTAAGATCCAGAATGACCTGAGTAATATTGTTATTTTTGTGTAGAACATACTTGAAGCCCTTGGTAAACAAATCAAAAAATGTATTAGTTATAAGGATATCACTGTAATTGTAAATGTAATACCCTGCTCTGTTAGCTACAGAAAAGTTTTCTCCTTGGAATTCTATATTAATAGCCACTGTACCATCTACCATTTCCGATATCTGTTCTGATTCCTGCTTGTTTTGTATCTCCCTCCCTGTTGTTGGGGAGGGTGAGCTGGGGAAAAATGGTAGTTATTATTATGTTGATTTTTAATTCTTTCCGATCTCCTAGGTAAAATGTCTTGTTCTAAATAATCCCCTTCATGGTTGTTGTCTACACTCCCCAAATTAGAATTGTTATGGGGAGATTCCTGGGGATGAGACGTGTTTATACCATTCTGACCCTTATCATAGAACCTAGAATGTACCGGTGGGGGTTTGGGATATTGACGCCCCTCTTGGTACTCTTTAATATCTCGGTCAAGCTTTTTATATTTTCTGCGTAGTATCTCATCACATTTCTTATCAACTTGTACCCTTATATCATAATACTTTTTCTTCTCTTGTTCAACAGTAAATAACAAATCATTTGTAACAAATTCATTGTACTTATCAATGTCTTTCTCTAAGCTACGCATATCGTGCTCATTCTTATTGATAATGGCTTGAACTATGTCGAAGCCACACTGATCAAATGCTTTTATAAGTTCCTGGTTAAATTCACTACCTTCTAAAACATTGTTAGGGTATTTAAAAATACGAAGTCTCTTATGGACTATTTTTTTGTAAGCATTCATGCAAGTATAAGTTGTCCAATTGTAAAGTCTTATACCTATAAAGTGAAGTCTGTAAAGCAGCCAACTGGTCAGCGAAAGTACTATTCTCCACTGTGTTAATTCTGTTCCTTCTGTCGATGTTAAAAATGGATTTTGCCTGTATCCACTCCTGAAATGTGGATGGTTGTTCATAATGGACGTTCGTCTCTTGTTCATTACTTTCAGGATGGTTAGAGCGTAACACTCTTGGAGTTGCCCGAAAGTCAATGGATGGTGCACTAGAATCGACTTCCGTAGACCGGGCTGTACCATCCTGATTGAGTTCTCTAGGTGGTAAAGGAACAGGAATGGAACCCATAGAGGAGTTTACACTGGTGCCCTGATGGTTAGGTTTGGGTCCTTGGCTCAAAGGCATAAGGAGTTCTATAAGTTGAGTAAGTTGGCCAGTAAGTTTTCGAATTTCGCCAACCTCCGTCTGGAACGTGATATCCATGGTGTCCGTGGATTTGGTCTCCCCCAACCGAGTCGCCATGTAAAACACCAACATGCCAAAAAGTGACTCAGCTGACTTAAAAAACAAACCAAAAGCTCCAAAAGAAAGTCAGTAGAGGAAACCGCAACCACGCGAACACCATAGGCAAAATAAATCACTAAAAATAGATTTTATTAACATTCATAAAATACACTCTTAAACGTTTCCATCATGCAGTTGCTTGACTTCATCAGATGAAAAACACTGAAATACCAACTCATCTTATATAGTCTTGATGAATTAATTAAACAATTAAACAGTTAGTATTTAAAATGGCAATGTCCATCTTAAAAGGTTCTTCATTTATAAACATATAAAAAATTCTTGTATACATTAGTATACTTATTGTGTTGATAAAAGTTAGTAAAAATTCATAAAATTTGTGAACATTTATATAAAATATTAAATAAGAATGATGAATAATAATAAATGATAATAAATAAGCACATGTATTGTCTATCATTATGTAATACTTTATTAAATATGTTTAGAAGGGAGTTGAAGATGTATTTGTTACATTAGCTTCATGTAAATAACTAATATCTTATTATATACGTGCAAATAATATTTTCATATTCTACCTGCTTTTAACTTGAGAAGTGGAGCAATGGAAATAGTGTCATTTAAACCTGGAAACCTGTTGGCTTCTAATGTTATCTGCCAGCAGGTTTCTTTATGTTCTAGTTTAATTTCCCAGGGTCCTCCCCTGTTATCTCTTGCCATCATCTCGAGAACAAAAAATTGAAATTTGGCAGATATACATACCAGAGAGTGACGATATAAGGCATTGTTAGAATTATTCTTGGCTATCTCATAATTGTGTTCGTAGATCCTCCTTTTTAGGGATCTTTCAGTTTTGCCAACGTAAAATGCTTGGCATTGTTGGCATGTCGCCAAGTATATAAGTCCCTGGCTGTTACAATTAGAATAGGAGCTTGCCCTAATCCACCTGTTTCTGGACATTAAATGAATTTTATCAGTGTTAGAAATAAATCTACACTGTGGACAAGTTCCACACTTATAAGTGCCCTTACATTGATTTAAATATCTATTGGTAACAGGTTCATATTCAAGAATTTTCTTGATGTTGTTCCCTCTTCTATATACAACATTCACATTTTTGTTCTTAAACTTGTAATTGAAATGTCCCAAGATAAGGGTGTTCGGTAGGACCTTCATGTTTTCCAGTGTCTCCAGAAAGGCGGAGTGCTGGTCCTGGGTCATGGAGGGTGATCTGTAGCAGGCCACAATTTGCATTGCAGATTTGCCCGATGTTAGTTGCACATGGATGATCTCAGAGGTATCAGGCTACGCCACTAACCTGGAGGTGTGGGTATCCTTGATGAATATAGATACACCCCCTCCTTTTGTGTTTCGGTCCGTGTTCTGTGGCCAAAATGTGTGGTATGAGTTGTAGCCCAGTAATTCTGGAGTGCTCTCTGGAGCCTTGAACCAGGTTTCAGTTACTGCACAGATGTCGACGTTCTCCATACTTAGGAGTGCTTTGAGCGCATGCATTTTGAGATTTAAACTCCTGGCATTGAGTAGCATAACACTCAGTTTTTTACTTGTGCTATTTACGGAGGTGGGTTTGAATTTTGTGCCTTGCCTAAAAAAGGCACTATGGGGGCAGCAAGAGCCTTGGCCAGTATTTGAAAGCCAAGGGGTGACAGGTGCAAGCCGTCTCTTGTGAAGCAATGCTGCTTGTCAAGCATGTCATCCCAGGCTGACAGACACTGGATCCCCTTTGAATGACACCAGAAGCTTAGCCAATTGTTGAAACTGATAATTTTTTCTTTATACTGAGGTATCATTCTTGGTGAGGGTAGGATGCTACTCAGGGTCAGGGTCATACCCACCTGGGCTACATGATCAGAGAGCTCTTCCATGTCTCTTTTCATGTAGTCCAGGGAGGTACGGCTCAGGTCGTTCACACTAACATGAGCAATGACAGAGTCATATTTGTACTTGTTCAGGAGTGACCTGAGTGCTTGTGTTATGTGGCGGATTCTGGCTCCCGAGAGGCAGCTAACAGTAACCTTCTTCTTGTCCAGCCTAGTGAGTGGGGCGTCAGTGTGCCCAACTATTGAGTCACCTATTACTAGTGTGTTAGGTATGTTATTTTGCCTTAAGGGCTGTGATTGTGCGGCACATTGATTTTGTGTTTTATGTATTGTCTGGTTTGTGACGGGAGGTGCAGGTTTTGTGGGTGTCTGCTTTGGAGCTCTCTGATGCTTTTGCAGGTTTTTATTTAGAGCCTCCAAGTATGATTTTGTGTATTTATGTGTATCTTTTGCCAGTGCTGGTTTAGTAGTCTATGTGAGGCTGAAGGTGTGGTGCAAGTGTTACCCTTCTCCTCATGACTGTCTGTTCCAGTCTTGGGTGGAGATACCTTAGCCTCCAGTTTGGCTATATAATTGCATCTCTCACATATGTTAGTGTTTTGTGGTAGGAGGAGAGGGCTGTCTGTGTACATGAGGCAGTTGTAACATTGAATGATGATTGGTGGTTTATGCAATGTACTGGTCCTCATTGGGGGGAACGTGACACATCAGGACCAGGATTGCAATTGAGATTAATACTGTGCTGATAGATGACAGGGGTATGATGTGGTTGTAAGTGGTGGCTAATGATAGGCAATATTGATGTGCTGGCTCTTTAAATAACTTTGAGCAATGTCCTGTGATGTGTTTCCCTGTTTATGTCTTCCAGGTGGCATGCAGCATCAGCCAGCAAAGGAGAATGCAGCTATCACTGATGCAAGAATACAGCACCATGTGGTACTGTTCGGCCAGAGCTGACACAATGTGCAGGAGGGGACTGCCCTGTGGGACAACCTTGCCCACAGAGTGAACACCTTGGGCCACCATGGGCGCACATGCAATCAGGTCAGGCATGAGGCAACTGACCTGATACGTTGTACCCAGTAAAGGGCTGCTGCCATGGCCAGTGACCGTACTGCTACAGGTGGGGGGGGGTCCAGCCACACAGGCCCCACTTACAGCAACAGAGGAGCTCCTTGCCAACCTTGGGGCAGCCTCTACACAACAGCCAACACATGAAACACATGACATGGAGGTGGGTGGCACTCAGGCAACAGGCGAGGAGCATCCAGGTAAGGCCAAAGTGCATATCAATTTAATCATGTAGCAGTCATACCGTCTTCTATAGTGTATCGAGATGCATATGTCAGTTCAAACTGCATTTGTGGGTGGGGTTTAGTAATGTACACAAGTGCACATCTATGATGAGAGACAGCAAATTGTGTACTGTACCTGTGCAGAAACATAGCATTCATCTTGTACCAATTCCAAATGTGAGTCTGCTGACAATACCTCTCCCCCACAACTACATAGGTCCCTCTGGTCTGCTTGTGGGACAGTAGCCTGATGCCAGTGAGTATGGGATTTTCCTGTTATGGCTCACCAGTATCCCAGGCATGGTAAGGTCATGCATGTGACCATGCACACAACAGTTACTCTCAGCCATTTTGCAATATCTGCATGTTCACCTATGGTGGGGTTAACTGCATTGCATCATAGTGGTCATCACAGGGGCCTATTTGCAGGAGATGTCACATATCTGTCACATACCTCACACCCTGTCATTGCAAGAAATATGGGCAAAGACTGACAAAATGGGGGGATGAAGGCCCAAAACTAGGGACATAATTTATAAATTAGTGTTATATAGTGCATATAAATGGTGTACACACAGCTGTTAGAATGCCAGGTATTTGTGATATACAAAAATGTGAGCACAATAAAACATTTCCAAACCCTTCCAACCTTTTATGTGACCTGTAACCTGTACAATTAAATTGTAAAACAAACAAATCTGTTAGGGGAACAATTATGACACATAAAAAAGAAGCTAGATGCATACGTGTGCACAGCCTGAAGCTAATACTGTGCTGAAGCAGCTTTGAATATTATTACAACATTATATCTTCTTGGGTACACACCTGCCACGAATTACAGAGACTCTTTGATTAACAGCAAATAATGGTCAGCTGTCCTACCAGGATTATCCTAAATCTACCCAGTTACCTGCTATAGCAACAGCCATAGTTTGCATGCAGCTTAGAAGCATCAAAGGGATCTCATTTGTGAAAGGTATCAGTCCAGAGAAGGGTATACACAAATTTCCGCAGCAGAGCATATACCATGGGACACAGTGAAGACAGTCATCAAATGGTGGTGGAAATATGGGGCAACAGTGACATTGCAAAGAACTGGACATCCCTTCAAATGTGTGGAAAAGACAAGACCCAAACTGGTCAGGAAGGCTGCAGGAGACCTACAGCAACACTACAGGAGTTGCAGGAATCTCTGGCAAGTACTGGTTGAGTACTACATGTGACAACAATCTCCCATATTCTCCACATGTCTGGCCTATGGGGTAGGTTTGGAAGATGGAAGGTTTGTTTGGCACAGGAGCAACACTGTGCATCACCAAAAGAACACCATCCTCATGGTGAAGCATGGTGATGGCAGTGTCTTGCTTTGGGGTTGCTCTTCATAAACTGGAAGTGGGCCTTTAGCCAAGGTGGAGGGGATTAGGAACAGTTCAAAATACCAGTCCCATTTGGCCCACAATCTTCATGTGTCTGCTAGAAAGTTGTGGATGGAGAGGACTTACACATTTACACACAACAATGACCCATACCATACATCAAAATCCATAAAAGAATGTCTTCACCAGAAGGCAATCAACATTTTGGAATGGCCCAGCCACAGTCCGCACATACATCCAATAGGAAATCTGTGGGCTGCCCTGAAGAGGCCTGTGCAGAAGTGATGCCCTCACAATCTGACAGAGTTGGAGGGCTTCTACAAGGGTAAGTGTACAAATATTGCTAAGTCAAGATGTACCATGCTTATACACACCTTCCCAAGAGGACTGACTGCTGTTATGAAATCAAAAGTATTAGTTTAAAGGTGTGCACAGTCATGCAACCATCCTATTGTATGTATTTCAACTTCTACATGTTATCCCTAACCGAGGTGTTTGTTCTTCAATTGGATTGTACAGGTTATAGGTTGCATTAAATGTGGGAAATGTTATCACATGATTTTTGTGGTCTTATGTTATATAGCAGACAAACCTGACATGTTAACAGGGGTGTCTACACTTATAATATCCACTGTAGGCTTAGACGTATGTTAGTGTAACCGGTTCTGTTGTAACATACATGTACTGCGAGTTTTGAAGTGTGAGACTCAAAATATGTCATTAATTAGTGGCAACAGTCCTCATATCATCCCAGTAATGTGTCAGACAAACACAGGCTTTATGACAAACAGACCAGAAATATAAGCCACACATGTAGACATTCAGTGACACCGCACAGTTGAGAGGTATGTTCTGTAGGAGTTGCCACTGAGCTATACAGATGAACAGCAATTATATGTACATGGGTGCAGTGTGTACTCCTTGAAGACCCATCACCTACTAACACTACTCACATATCACAGAGGTGTATATAAGTAGTAATATTAAGTGGAAATGGCGGCACTGCATGATGTTGAGGGCCTGTTCGGGGTGTGTATGTAGTGGTCTGACTGTGTTGTGAATGTCACCAGTTGGCTATTGTGAGGTCTGTGTAATGCCTGTCTGCCACCTCACCTGTATGTGTGTGCATGTGTGTGCATGTGTGGGCGTGTGTGTTCGTGTAGCAGCAAACAGTACAGTGCAGGTGTTAATTTACATATGTTGTCTTTCTCCCACAGGTGGTCATGGTGGTCATAGTCCCTCCCACTCAATATCTGATGTCAGTGTCTCTGCATACTCTGGCAATGATGATGGTCATATTCAGGCACATGTGGTGTTGTCAGAAGCTAAATCTGTGCCATTGGTTGGCATTCCACAGTCATCCACAATGTCCCCACATACAGTCACAATGCCCACACATGGTCCATCCCCAGCAGCCACAGATGATGGAAAGTTGGCAGGTGGTGGCATGGAACAGGTGTGTGGTGACCATGGCAGGTGTGAGTTTAGACACTGGCCTTAGCCAGAGTGCAGGAAAGGTCCCACACAGGCAGATGGACAGCTGTGCTCACAAGAGGACTGCTGCTTGTCAAGCCGCTCTTGCCAATGCCACAGCAGGTGTCACTAGATGCATGTTTCAGGCTGTCATGGATGCACAAGTACATAGTGAATGCAACACCAGACAAATACTCAGGGTGGTAGATGCGACTCTTCCTGATTTATGTGGTGACATACATGACCTTGTTGCGGCCACACGCCAAAATACTGAGGTCATGAATAGATGGCGGGGTGAGACCTTGACGATCCTTGACCATGGCATGTCTGTGCTAGAGCGTGTGGTGGGAGATGGGTGTCAGCTACATGGATGCAGGGCAGCACCATCAGCTGAGAGTCTGCTGGGCCATGCAGCTTCACACTCCTGTAGTGCAAGTGACACCAGCACTACCGAAGGTGGGTTGCTGTTCACATCACAATGGAGCAGGTCATGGGCATGTGGTCCTGGCCGGTCCTGTCAGGGACACAGATGCAGCAGACAGCAGCCACCATCAGGAAGCAGTACTGTATCTGGCCTTGGGCCTGGTGGTGCCAGTGAGACCCCTGGCAGGACCAGTTCATGTGTCTGTGGCCAGAGACAGTGAACTAGATACTCTGCCATGTACAGTCCACAGCTGTCCAACATAACCCTGTGTAGGGCAGCCACATGGTGTGACTGTGTGCATACATACACACACAAATCTGTATCACAGGCAGGTCACCTCCAGACACACACAGCACCTCTGCACAGCCCATCTGTAGGATACCCCTCCAAACACACACACATGGATGTCAACCGTATGGCCCAGCCTAGGCCTCTGGCAAACCCACACCACACACTGTACATATGATGATACCTGTGCCACATCCCTGTCATCCATACTATCGATGCAGGGACAGGCTAATATGGGTCTGATGCATAGGGTGAATATAGTACAGTGTAGCTATGTAATACTGTGTAAGGTGCTGTCTGCTTCCATTTGTTATGGGAACACATAGGGTCATAGGTTCATAGGTTGGTACTAGTCTAGGGCCTATACAAGCCTAGCCATAACAATTCCCTGGCTTTTTCTTCCCACATTATTTACTTCCCTGGACCCCTGTCTAGCAGGGCGGCTGACGTGATCCCTGGGGTGAATTTCCTTTCTCCCATCCAATAATCAAGGTTCCTTTTAAAGAGGGCCAAAGAGGTGTTCTGCTTGACATGTATGATCTGTCTGTTCCAGAGTCTGGGGAGTCTCTGGGTGAAGAACCTATCCCTCTAGCATGTTTTGTTCATTGTGATGACAAGGTTTAGATCCCTGGAGCATGTGGATCTGAGGGATTAGGATTTCTTTAAGTGTAGCATGTCCATCAGCTCTGGGTTTGACATGGCCTTGTATGTTAAGCAGAGATCACCTCAGAGTAGACTATATGCGACAGAGTATAGTTGGAATTTCTTAAGGCGGTCAGCATAGGGCATCTGCTTTAGGCCTGTGATTTTTTTAGTGAGGTATTTCTGTGGCCTTTCCAGTTGTTGCAAATGTCTTGAGACGTACATACCAAATGGGGCGTTGTATTCTATAATGGGTCTAATGAGGGATGAGTACAGTGGAAGAATGACCTCCTTTTTTCTGGATGAAAAGCCCTTAGTGATGAGGTGTGCCACATAGAAGGATTTCCTGACTGTTGTGGCAATGTGGTTATTGAAGGTGAGACCACTGTCCACCTGTGTCCCTAAATCTCTTATCACACTTTCAGTGTTTAGTGTATTGCCACCTATGTGGTAATTCACGGGTACATGTTTTTTCCCAAAGGGGATAACTATACATTTATTGGCATTGAGCTTGAGCCCATGGCTCTGGCACCAAGCATCTGTTTCTGTAAGGCCGTTTTGTAGAGTATCCACATCATTTGGGGATTCAATAATGGCTTCCAGTTTGCAGTCATCTGCGAACTTTATTAGCCAGAGTCCCTTAGTGGTGGCCTGTACTTCAGAGAAGTAGATGCCAAACAAGAGAGATCCCAGGACTGAATCCTGAGGTACTCCACTTGTCACTTGTCTGGAGCTGGATTTGGAGTTAGCTACTTTGTGTGGGTTCGGTCAGTAAGCCAGTTGGCAACCCATCGGGTGATGTAGGGATTAATGCCTAGCTTAATAAGTTTATCTATGATTCCAGAGAGGGGGGTGGTGTCAAAGGCCTTGGTGAGGTCCAGATAGGCTGCATGGACTGCCTTACCCTCATCCACGGCTCTGGAGACTGATTCAAAGAAATTAATCAGGTTCAGGAGACAAGATCGGCCCTTCACGAACATAAAGGTGTATGTTCCTTATTAGCCATGATGCATTATTGCTATTAGTACCATTGACTGAATGTAGTCTGACATGCTGTATTCTGTTTGTTTTACAGGTGTCTGTGTGTCTCTTCAGGCTGCGTCCCTGCAGACATTACCAACGTGGCGTATGGCAGAGTGGAAATACACCCACTGTTTCATAGCCAAGGTACAGCTTTCTATGTATGTTTACCAGGTATATATGCATGCAATAGTGTGTGCTGGACACTGTTATCAGACAGTGTGACCTTGCGTACATACCTCTTGTCAGAGACAGGTAGCCTTCAGACATGTCACCTAAGTGTTGTGTAGTACCACAGGCTCATAAATGTGGAACAGGTTATTGGAGTACTGTCAGTAGGTCTCTCACCAGCTTAGCCATTAGATTCACTGCAACAGATTCATGTGTCAGCACCTGTTGCCACTGCCATTTCTTTCCCATACACTCAACCCTAATGCAGTTGGTGAGGGCATGTGGTATGTATTCCTGAGTTCACATGGTGGAACAGGGAGACAAAATGGTATATCCTTTGCATGCACACAGTAAAGACTGACACAGGGGTTGTGCATACAGTGACACAAACACAGTTGGCAATAGACAGATTTGTAAACCTACATATCCACTTTAATGTACTATAGTGCTACATACACATGACATGCCCCACATAGATTATATGTGTGGGACATAACTCACTACCTCTTACAACATGTAATGTTGTGAATGCCTTCATAGATGGCGGAATAACCCATGAGAAATAGCAACTGGAGTCATCTATTGATCATACAAGCCTGGAAAAGTGATAGGGTAATAGACATTGTATCAGCATGATGTTTCAGTCAGGTATGATATCTGATGCTGGCATGTGTGTCAGTACACTAACTCTGACCTATTTGACAACAATATCACATACATGGCCATTATTAGGGGACACAGACCACAAATTGGTTGCAAACATCTAGATATTCCGTAGACATCTGTACAGATGACTGGTATGGCCTGTACAATGGTTTAACATGCTGCATGTGAGGCAGATGCATTAACATGATATATAAAGTAATGCCATTGGGAGATGGTAAACAGGCGTGGATGATACACACACCAAAATGGTATAATTCACACAGGATATGATTCTCAGCAAAACACACAATTGCTAGTATTAATATTAGAACCCCTACCTATCAAGGTATTTCTACTATAGTGTTAAGTAGTTATCAGACATGCCATGGAACATATATGAATTAAGCTTGTCCCAAGGTACTTTTAAGGTGAATGACATCAGCAGGCCTTGTAAAGTAGGGTGATGGGAAGTGTACAGGGTGGTACACAACTCAAAATGGTATAACCCACACAGAATATGATTTTCAACCCAAACACACACACACACAGTTGCCAGTATTGAGATTAGAACCCCTACCTATCTAGTTATTTCTGCTATAGTGTTACACAGTTATCAGACACGCCACAGAGCTTATATGTATTCACCTTGTCCCAAGGTACTTCTAAGGTGAATGACACCTGCAGGCCTTGTAAAGTAGGATGATGGAAAGTGTACAGGGTGGTAAACAACTCAAAATGGTATAACCCACACATGATATGATTCTCACACACACACTTACTTGCCACTATTGAGGTTTGAACCCCTACTTTTCTAGTGAGTTGTACTATAGGGTTACACAGTTATCGCACGCGCTACAGAGCTTACTGGGCTGACTACTGGCCAAAGGTGCTGATAAGGGGAATGACATTAGAGGACTGTTAAAGCAGGGCACTGGGTGGAAAACTTATCAAAATACTTCTTACAAACATACACACTTACACACCCACACACACATTTACCGGATCTGAGAGCAGAACCCCTGCCTATCTAGCGATTTGTATTATAGTGTTACACAGTTATCGCCCATGCTATGGAGCTTACTGGGCTGACAATTGGCCCCAGGTGCTGATAAGGGGAATGACATCAGCAGGACTGATAAAGTGGGGCACTGGGAAGTGTTGTGGGTGGGAATGGTGTAAAACTGTTTCACCTACAAACAAACAAATACACACTCCCTCACTCTCGCACACACAGCTGTCTCACAAACACACACAGTTGCCAGCATTGAGATTAGAACCCCTACCTATCTAGTTAGTTGTACTATAGTGTTGTGCAGTTATCGCATGTGCTACAGAGCTTATAGGGGTGATAGGTGTCCAATGGTACTTCCAAGGTGAATGACAGCAGCAGATCTTGTGAAGTAGGGCAATGTGAAGTGTACTGAGTGGGAACAGTCTCCTAATAGACCTACAGACGAACACACACACACACACACACACACACACACACACACACACACACACACACACACACACACACACACACACACACACACACAAACACACAAACACAGGCAGGTCATGTGATATTATAAACTCAACCTCAGTAGTATTACACAGTGGGGCTCACCTTTTATGCTGGCATGTGCAACTGTTTACAGTTGGTATGCCACTGTCCACAGCAGAACATCACTGTATGCCATTCAGGGTATCCATGCATGTGACTCACTCTGTGTCCCCCTGTCTCTTTCTCTCTATCACTGTCTGTCTCTCACTTCCCCACATCTATGTGTGTGTGTTAGGGTTACCACCTGTCCCACTTTGCGAGGGACAGTCCCTCTTTGGGCAGTTATGTCCTGCAAAATATTGCATGAATGGCAACTGTCCTAAAATATTAGGGCAAAATTATTTCCTATATTTTATGTAATAGTTGCATAAAACAGTTATTCTGTATCTGAAACACCTAAATGTTATAAGAAACAGAATAAGCAGCTAAATGCTACAAGAATAAGCTTTTATTTAGGCAAATAAGTGAAGTTCTGTCCCTTGTACTGGCCGTGGGTATGTTTTGGCCTGAAAAATCTGATGTTTGTACCACAATTGTCCCACTTTGGCCATCTGAAAAGGTGGCAACCCTAGTGTGTATGCTTGACATATGTTATCTGTTGCCTATATATATATATATATATATATATATATATATATATATATATATATATATATGTATCTGTGTATCTCATACAACAGATGCAGATATATCACATATGGAGCCACCTGCAGCTAGCTAAGGGTAATCCGGTCTGAGGTGTGTGTGTGTGTGTGTGTGGGGGGGGCAGTTAAGGTGTACATAGCTGTCTGTATGCACAGACGTATATACACAATATATATACATATAGTCAGATGTGGGTTTCAACATGTCCTGTGATTTTCTAAGTGTAGGAGCATGCCTAATGTGACCTCCTATAGTTAGTGTGGGACTCCATTCCAGAGATAGGTGTACTCCAGTCCAGGCTTTTGTGTGCTACAGCTATACCTCTCAGGAGTACACAGGACTTTCCTCAGCATACTGGGTTTGTTTAGCAGACATTTTCAGACATATCTGTAGTCTGACACTGCAATGTATTGTGTCATTAGCTAGTGCCAGACATCCTCAGATCATCACAGTGCTTTACCAGAGGAATACTAGTTGTATGATGCATAGAACAATATTATGAGGGCAGCTATGTACATTCTTACCCAACAAAGCCATTTGTGAGGTGTGGCTACAGCCAGTTGAGTGATTTTGTGCTGTGTAAACAGTCCAGCAACTTGGTGATGTACTGGCTGGGGATCTCCTGCTTGTGTGGTATCTTTCTAACCTGAGATGTCATATCCTTGTGTGGCCATACCTCTCACCTGTACATTTTTTGGCAGGTAGTCCGGGTGTTTGGCTAGAGGTTTCATCCTGGCTATGTAAACTTGTGTTTTTATGGCAAGTTAGTTACATATAATTGAAGAGTGATGTTACAAAATAATGACAGACATTACTGTTTCAGACTACATAACCTTCAGACAATTCCCACTACTGCAAACCCCTCACCCTACCAACTTTCTCAGTATGTAAGGGCGATATTTACAACACATGCCTATCATTGTGCCTTTGTCCCACTTTTATTTCTGCCCTTGTCCAGACATCTTGCTATCAGAGGTTGCGAGTTATGGGGGTGGGTACAGAGTGCATTCTACTGTGTAGGCATGTCCATTACATGTAAAAGCAAACATAAGAAGAAAAGGATTATTGAAAATAACCTCTGGCAAAAGTAACAAAAAGCACTATATTACCAAAAGCCTTAGCACCTCAGCTACACATCCTTCAAGATGTCCATTATATGTGTAGCATATTCTACATAGCACTGTGACTTCCAGGTATGTCAGTGACAGAACAATGAGTGTCACTGACATGCATAACAGTTGGCACTGCAGTTATCTGCACATGGCCCTGTCAAAGATGGCACTGTACCTAGGGCACTGCAAGACGAATGCCAGGAGAACGTGCTGGCCAGATCCTGACAGTATTAATCACACATACACATAGCTCATTGACCCCTGCATATTGTGGACAGGCAACATGTTTTCATGTGTATTAGTACAGCCCTGACAATGTGTGTTATGCTGGTATTTCCCTGCAAACATACATGTTACTGCATTTCTGTGGGTATATGAGGGGCACACCTGCCAACTGTATACATTTTCACAGACTGTGCTGATATTTACTTTACATTTTGGTTCCATTTACCATACTATTGTGCCTTGTTTTGGGGACTAGAGGTATATCAGTAAATAACACAGGTCAGATTGTAATGGCATACATTTGAGTTTTAGACTTCTTACCCTTCATAGCCTTATTGCAACTGTGAGTCCTGCTGTGCTATCACTGTGTGAGTCTGTAGGGGGGTAATTCAACATTGCCACCATTTGTGTGCCTTTACCAGACATTTCTCGTTGCTTTTCTGTGGCTAACTTGCTGTGTGGGTGTGAGGGATGGGTATGGGACCCCCACACTGACATCCATGCCTGTGACCTATGACCCCTCCACAGTTAGTTGTCCCCACACATATACTGCAGTGGGATTTGCCACCTTGGGTACTACTGCATAGTGTGTGGAGGCCAGTTTTGGGCAGACATTTCCTGGTGTCCCACATAGCTGTCAGTTCGCTGCTGCTATCCCAGTAGGCACCCCATTCCCTTGCACACATGCAGCATTATAATAGATATGCTAACAAAACATGTTCCATTCATTTATTGTTAAGAAGACTGACTTACCTTGTGCCTGCGGCAGTTGTGAGGATGGTGCTTGAGGGCCACCTATGTTGGATGTACACAGTACACTGCCTATAGATGCTAAGTTACAGATAATGTGATGTGTGTGTCATCCATTTTACTGTGTGTGCCAGTCAGAGAGAGGCGTCAGTCCCTGAATCCCTACAGTGTCAGTGTGTGTGCTATTATTGCCTCTTTGCCAAAGCCTGAGCATACTGGGCATGCCTCCATCTGCCTATAGCAGCAGGCTCAAAGTCCTCCTCATCTGAGTCCCTCTGTGCCTGTGGGGACCTTAGCAATGGTGGTGGGCATTGTGGCCCTTCCCCATGCTGTTCCTGCTGCAGCTGTTTCCACAGGATCATATTGTGTAGCATAGCACATACTATGAACATGTGTGCACATGTGGCTGGAGAGTACTGCAAGGCTCCACCAGATATGTCAAGGCAGAGGAACCGGGACTTCAGCATCCCAAACACAAACTATATAATGATCCTGGTTTGTGCATGTGCCTCATTATGGCGTTCTTGTGTGGGTGTGTGTGCATTTCTGATGGGTGTCATCATCCACGGCTCCAGTGCATAGCCAGCATCCCCCAACAGATGGCCATACGGGATGCCTCCACTGGCAAATGCCTGGTACAGCTGTGACGAATGCCAGTTGTGGGAGTTGTGATAGCTTCCAGGGCTTCCAGCACACACATTCATGATAATGCCCTGGGCATTGCACATGACCTGGCAGTTGATGGAGGGGAATCCCTTGCGGTTTAAGTAGACCCTACCCTGTTGACTGGGTGGTGCTTTGATGTGGATGTGCATGCAGTCCATTGCACCCAGTATCTCAGGGTATTCTGTTACATGATGGAAGAGACACATATTGCTGGTCCTCTCCTCACAGGTGTTGGGGAAGCAAATGTGCTCACCAGCATGTGGTAGCATGGCATCTAGGAACTGGTGGAGTACCCTGGATGCAGATGCCTGTGAGAACCCCATGATGTCCCCAGTATGTCTTTGGAAAGCACCTGTAGCTAGTAGTCATAAGGCTACATATACCTTGGTGTCCACTGGGATGGGTTCCCCTCTGGTGGCTCTAGGTCTAAGTTGAAGCTGGCACAGCTCGATGATTTGCTGAAGTATGTCTCTGTCCTCCCTGTAGCACTCTACTATCTCCAGATCATGTAGCCCTTGGTAAGTTATCCTGGGTCTGAACACTCTTTTCCTCCTCCTCGGTCTGTGGGGGTTGTCAGCATTATCCTCCCCCCGCATCTAGCATATACCGATGGATCAAAGCAATGGCAGCCCTTAACATTTTTCTGGTTAAAATTACCCTGCATGTATACACCAATGGTGCAGAATTTGTGGGAAAATCCAGACTGTAAGGTGTTTCCATAGTTTATACTGTTGTGCTACAGATGCTGCCTGTATGATTGGCTGACTATGATGCAGTCCACCTGCTAGCTATGTAATTTTTACTTGATTGCTTTTATTCTGCTATTTCCATTTTTTTTACCTTTTCTCCCTTCCCATTTCCTCCCCTTTTAAGCCCCGAGGGCCACCATGCAAACCCAGTGCCCAAATGTAAACAGTCCTGCTATTTCTGTTTTTTATTTTTGTTTTAGACCCAGTTCATGCCACACAAACCCATTTAGCTAATGTAAACACAAAGAAATGGCCATCCCTGGATGCAAATACACTCTTCATTTCATGGAATAAGCCAGTACAGCCTCAGACACACCCTCTTGCTTAGCTGTGCTTAGCTAAGCTTATTGGGGGGCCATAGGGCTCCAATGTGCTTACACCATGCATGACACACCCCATTTTCATGTCTGTTGCTCCTCCTGTATACACGATCATGTTATAGCACCTACATGGTTAGGTGCAGTTTGGCACTAAGTATATTTTTATGATTCAGTAAATTTCCCCTCATTTTCATACTCCCACTGCCTTAGCCCATAGTTACTGCACTACCCCAGAACCTTTCCCCTTAACAACCACTGTTCCCTGGTATTGTTTTCTGATTCTGCATGCCATAGACTATAATGGCAAAATGCAGATTTCCCTTAAAATTGAGTTTTCACATTTTTTTTCTGCACAATCCCATTTGCTCGCTACTGCCCTATGCTTAAACATCTAAGATCGGCCAAAAAAAATTTAATTTTTATAAAAATGAAACACGTTTCCATGCCAATGGCCATATATTTGGCCGTTGGCATGCCTAGAGATTATAATACATGCTATTATTTGAGCTGTCATGCCTCTGTTTTAATTTTTGCAGAAATGTATTTGGCTAGTAGCCGAATATATTTCTGCAACTAACACTATTCTTGCATGGATGCCTGCCTGCTTGCTGAATCAGTAATTCAGCTCATTTGCATGGTTTTCACCAACAAATGAGGTAATTAGCATTGTGCAGTGGTGTCCATGCAGGAATAGTGCAGGCAGGCTCATGCATGTCAAAACAGTAGTTTACTGGATCACTCAGTGGCCATATTCCATGCAGAAGCGGCTACACTGTTCCTGCATGGACAAAATAGCTTATTGAATCCCAAGAAATAACTATTATGTTTGTAGTATTTTTTAAACAGCTTACAATATCTCAGCAACCACTGAAATTACACTTATAGTGTCAGCAATATTTTATTCATCTAGCTGAGAGCTTTCATGTGAGCCTAAGGAGTTCTGTCAGTATTACTTGGTTGTTGAGATATTTACAAAAATGTGAAAATTACATCTATATGAATTAATATCATAAAAACAACAGTTAATATCTCTGTACCTGCACTAGACAGCGTTCAGATATTAATGCAGTTGAGTTTGCCGTTGTTTTAGGTTTAAGATAAAATCTTTTAAAACTTTGTACATATCATGATTTTGGAATTATTGATGCAAATATGGTGAAGAAATATTTGATGCCTAGAGGCATCAGTAGGAGTTAACTGCAGATGCACCTGGAGGCATCATATGGATGTAATGAGTTAATGATCTAGTCAGAGGCATGTTTGCAGTTTTTATGGGGTGTACCAAACAGCATAGCTCTTTTTTTTTACTGTTGAGAATGTGGCTGTATTTCTTGAGCCAGATAGTGAGGGTGATGCAGTCCTGTTCAAGTTGGGTTTTGATGGTGTTGGGTGAGGGGTCTGATCTGTAAATGAGTATGTCATAAGTATAACGTATAATGGAATGGGAATGCATGCCCAGAAAGAGATTGCCAATGAAAAGATATAAATGTATGGGGGATAAAATAGACCCTAGATGACCTCATTTGGAAAAGGGACAGTTGGAGAGGAGATTAATCCAATCTGGACTTTGAAATATCTGTCAGAAAGGAAATGTCTGAGCAACATTGCGGCTTTAGGGCTGAAGATGGACTGTAATATGGAATGACACTAGTAGACTGTGGTCTACTATTTTAGCATGTTCATATGTAGTTACTAGGCTATTGGCTCAAGAGCCATTTAAATTAATTTAGCCTGGTATTTAATGCTTTTGTTAGGTCCACAAAGATAGCTCTGGTGGGGTGGTAGTAATCTCTGTTCAGAAGTATGCTATCAGTAAATGTAAAGAGGATGGACAGTGTCCTGCAATCTATCCAGACTCCAGACTGCTAAGGACAAAATATATTTTTGCATGTGGGTGGCAATTTGAATATAGATTAGATTTTTCTAGGATTTTTTCCAGTAGTGAGGTGGATGGCCTAAAGGCATTTTTCTCAGGAAGCGTTAATACTTTGGGAACTAGTGTGACTTTGGTGACTTTCCAAAGTGTTGGCATTATAGACTTTGTGAGGAAAGAGTCTTAGTATTTCTTTTAAAGGATATTAATATCTTTTTCATGGATCCCCTATAATTGTATTTTTTTTATAACAGAGATAATTGTCAAGGTCACTTGGTTCTTGTGTTTCTTAACAGCTGCATTATCTCCTTGAGGCAGCAGTGGTAATAGTATCTGTCTTCATACCTCCAAGACTAAAGTTCAGTCTGGACCTCCAGTTATACTTTATGTCAAGTCTGTACGTGTTCCTATGTCTGCTGGCTTCTCTCTTTTTCTCTCTGTCTCTACTCTGCTTCCCTCTGTCCTCCCAAAAGCATTCCTGATGACTGTCTATTCTAAACACACCAAGCATATTGCATTTACCCTTGGTCACGAGGCTTGGATCATAGCTGAAAAGGGTCTGTAAAGGATTAAGTCACTTACATGTTTTGTAAATAAATTAGATAAATTAATACACTAGATTACCATTAATCAGACTGATCATAGTACATCTCATAACTTGATCTACTCCACCTAAGGAGATGGAAGGACTGAAACTATCACCAAACCCATTAATATTGTCCAGGTCCTTATCAAAGACCACTGAAATACAAATCCTCCGTCCATTATTTTAAGTAATTTCAGTCCCCTGAAATGGGATAATGAGATGTCTAACAACACTGCAGGGATGTGTGCTTTTGTTTGTGTGTGTGTGTGCGTATATAGACACACACACACACACACACACACACACACACACACACACACACACACACACATAGGTACACACACACACACACACACACATATATATATATCTATATCTATATATCTATATATATATATATATATATATATATATATATATATATATATATATATATGCATTCCGCATGTATGGGCCATAACAGGTGCTGTATTTTCCATTCATTAATTCTCTGATTGCCTGTGGGATCCATTTTAGAGTTGCTGTAGTCTATCACAGCATTCAGTCAGTGCAAGGCAGAGTGAGATTAATTCTAGATTCCAGATAGAATGTAAGCTCCCTGCAGGATGCATAATCCACACTCTCTCTTGCACAACACTCATACAGCCAGGAGCAGTTTGGAGAATCATCAGGCCATCTACAGCAAGTCTTTGGGGTTTTGGAGAAAAATGGAGCATCTGGCAAAACACACAGGGACACAAAGCAGATATGCAGGCTCTATATGTTTGGAACCCTAGTTGCAAACCAAAGTGGAACATGTAGAGCTGTGAAGCAGCAATGCTTACCTCTGCAGTACTGTGCCACCCTATATTCTTTAATAAGTTTGATTTCTAAGTGTTTCTTTAGCTGTTCCAGAGACTTCCCATACTCTGGAACAAACTACCCATTCATGTCAAGCAAAGCTCCTCATTGGCCCTCTTTTAGAAAAATCTTGACAACTGGATGGGAAATAGAAAATTCAAACCAGGGATCACTTCTGCGGCACTGCTCGGCAGGGGCACAGGAAAATAATTTTCATGGGTGGCGAACGTCAGGGAACCTTTTTGACTAGGCTTATATAGGCCCCAGGGCTAATAGCCTAGTACCTACCTATGAACCTATGATACCTGAGATCAGGCAGAGAAATGGAGCCAAAGACTCAATGAATCCTTCACCTCCTTCACATCTGCTCAGATGCTTAGTCACCTATACACCGAATAACCCTCTTGTTATCAATGAATGTCCTTGAACACAAGTTACTAGGATACAGATAGGCAGTTGCAGTTTACCAGAAACCTTATTAAGGCTTTCTCTTTTGAAATGCAGACATGTACACAATGCATGTTGTCTAATTGGGAAAACAAATTTGCTTTCAGTTTCTCTGCCAGTGAAATGTTATTTTTATTAGCATCATTTCTTCCCACACTATACATTATTTCTTTCAAAAGAATTTCAGAAGTTCACACATCATAATCTAATACTTTACTCTTTAAGATTAAAAATACAGAGGGACCTTGAAAAAGAAAACATTTTTGCTGATGTGACTGACTTAATTACCCTGCAATTACGTGATATACAGGTTTATTGTCCTCACATGCCTCAGTACTCTACTTATCACTCTGCAGAGTGTTTGACTTTTTGCAGTTTGATTTTTCTCCCTCTTTACCATGTGTGTGTGTGTGTGTGTGTGTGTGTGTGTGTGTGTGTGTGTGTGTGTGTGTGTGTGTGTGTATGTGTATGTGTGTGTGTGTGTGTGTGTGTGTGCATGTGTGCATGTGTGTGTGTGTGTATGTGTGTGTGTGTTTGTGTGTGTGTGTGTGTGTGTGTGTGTGTGTGTGTGTGTGTGTGTGTGTGTGTGTGTGTGTGTGTGTGTGTGTGTGTGATAATATTTCTGATATCTGTTTAGACTGATAATCTTCATCCTTTCATCTCTGATTAAGTTAACATTCTCATGGAAAAAGAAAAGGAGACAGGATGTCAATCTCTGCCTAGATATTCACCCAAATTGGAAAACACTGGGGTCAACCGGTGATGCAAACAGTAATGAATCGGTTAAACTAATGTTATTAAGATTCTTCAGGTAGCATGAACATAACTGCATGATTGACAGAGTTTCTAACAGTACCATTTCACGAATAGTATTACTGTGTCCATTATTTTCGACTATGCTTCATACCTCTAGTAACTAATCTGTTGTTTGTATGTAGATGCGGGGACAGGTATTTGAAAAGAGACAAAGGATTTTATTTTAAATATGTTTGCTGACTGGGTAGGTGGGCAAGTCCAAGGACCCTTTTCAGCTATGGCCCATGCACTAAGGCAGAATATACAGCTGACAGAGTTATTTTTGTAAGACAGAGACAGTTTAGAGGATAAAGGCAATAAAAGAGTAATGTGTATCACAGAAAAGACTGTGTATCGACTACAGGTATGTTGCACAGCTACATACAATTATAAATACACATATATTTTGTCATTGTGTTGAGAAAGCATCATGTACTTTGGATATTCAGCTGCTTATTGTATACTTAGTCATCCCTATTGGCCCCTCCCCACGGTCGAGTGAATTTAAAGACATGCAGGTAGGTGTGTGAGTGTGCCGTCTTTGAAGGTTGGGCTAACTCGACACCAGAAAACTTCACTGCCAATCATTAGCGGACCAGAGTTCCGCTGTGGCGCCCCCTAACCAAGAAAAGCTGAAAGGCAGTTATACTCCTAGGATCTATGACAGTTAATTCCTCAATAAACACATTTACAATAAATAAATAAAGTATTCCCCAGGATGACTATTAACTTGCTCAAGCTGTAGTTCTTTTTTCATATCTACACTTTCCCATTATATCAGTGGTCATTGTGGTCACAATATTTCAATAGGGAGCCAGCTGTTGTACTAGGAGATCTTTTTCAATCAAGTCAAACACATTGGCATAATCATTTAAGGTAAATTGACAGATATTCCATGTGACACCGTTCTTATTGAGTAAGTCGTTCCTGGTAACCAGTGTACCCTATTAGCTAAGAAATGGGTCATTTTAGTTCAAAATTCATTGCTGTATAATTTAACACAGATAATGCCTTTGATACAATCTGTATCAAAGTGACTGTCTTTTTTTTCTGATGTGACTGCTTTCTTTTTATGCTGTGGAATAAGTCAATGGTAGAAGCAGGGGAAAGGATAGACATGGCTGTGGTGAATACGTATTTTAACAAGAGGGAGGAGCATAGGGTAACATACAAGAGTGGAGGAAGATGCACACAGGTGGATTATATCTTATGTAGAAGGGCCAGTCTGAAGGTGATTGGAGACTGTAAAGTGGTGGCAGGGTAAATTGTAGTTAGGCAGCACAGGGTGGTGGTTTGTAGGATGACACTGGTGATCAAGAAGAGGAGGAGGAGTGTGAGGGCAGCACCAAGGATCAAATGGTGGAAACTGAAAAAGGGTAATTGTGAGGTGGAGTTCAGGGAAGAGTTAAGACAGGCACTGGGTGGCAGTGAAGAGTTACCGAATAGCTGGGTAACTACAGCAGAGCTTGTAAGGGAGATGGCTAGAAAGGTGCTTGGTGTGATATCTGGACAGAAGAAAAGGGACAAGGAGACCTGGTGGTGAAATGAGGAAGTACAGGAGAGTATACAGAGAAAGAGGTTGGCGAAGTAGAAGTGGGATTGTCAGAGAGATGAAGAAAGTAGACAGGAGTATAAGGAGATGAGGTTCATGGCAAAGAGAGAGGTGGCGAAGGCTAAGGATAAGGTGTATGAAGAGTTGTATGAAAGGTTGGACACTAAGGAGGGAGAAAAGGACCTGTACCAATTGGCTAGACAGAGGGACCGAGCTAGTAAAGATGTGCAGCAGGTAAGAGTGATGAAGGATAATGAGGGAAACGTACTCACAAGCGAGGACAGTGTGTTGAGCAGATGGAAAGAGTACTTTGTGGGGCTGATGAATGAAGAGAAAGAGAGAGAGAAGGTTGGATGATGTGCAGATAGTGAATCATGAAGTGCAGTGGATTAGCAAAGAGGAAGTAAGGATAGCTATGAAGAGGATGAAGAATGAAAAGGCTGTTGGTCCAGATGACATACCTGTGGAAGCATGGAGGTATTTAGGTGAAATGGCAGTGGAGATTTTAACTAGATTGTTTAATGAAATCTTGGAAAGTGAGAGGATGCCTGAGGAATGGAGAAAAAGTGTTTTGGTACTGATTTTTAAGAATAAGGGTGATGTGCAGTACTGTAGTAACTACAGAGGGATTAAATTGATCAGGCACAGCATGAAGTTATGGGAAAGAGTAGGGGAAGCTAGGTTAAGAAGGAACGTGATGATTAGTGATCAGCAGTATGGTTTCATGCCAGGAAAGAGCACTACAGATGCGATGTTTGCTCTGAGACAGTTGATGAAGAAGTACAGAGAAGGTCCGAAGGAGTTGCATTGTGTCTTTGTGGACTTAGAGAAAGCATATGACAGGGTACATAGAGAGTTGTGGTATTGTATGAGGAAGTCAGGAGTGCCAGAGAAGTATGTAAGAGTGGTACAGGATATGTACGAGGGTAGTGTGACAGCAGTGAGGTCTGTAGTGGGAATGATGGATGTGTTTAAGGTGGAGGTGGGATTACATCAAGGATCAGCTCTGAGCCCTTTCTTATTTGCAATGGTGATGGACAGGTTGACAGATGAGATCAGACAGGAGTCCCTGTGGACTATGATGTTTGCAGATGACATTGTGATCTGTAGTGAGAGTAGGGAACAGGTGCAGGAGACCCTGGAGAGGTGGAGATATGCTCTAGAGAGAAGAGAAATGAAGGTGAGCAGGACTAAGACAGAATATATGTGTGTGAATGAAAGGGAGGATAGAGGAATGGTGAGGATGCAGGGAGTAGAGGTGGTGAAGGTGGATGAGTTTAAATACTTGGGATAAGCAGTTCAGAGTAATGGTGAGTGTGGAAGAGAGGTGAAGAAGAGAGTACATGCAGGATGGAGTGGGTAGAGAAGAGTGTCAGGAGTGATTTGTGTCAGATGAGTACCAGTAAGAGTGAAAGGGAAGGACTACAAGAGGGTAGTGAGACCAGCTATGTTATATGGGCTGGAGACAGTGGCACTGACAAAAAGGCAGGCGTCAGAGCTGGATGTGGCAGAGTTAAAGATGGTAAGATTTGCATTGGGTGTGATGACGGTGGACAGGATTAGGAATAAGTATATTAGAGGGTCAGCCCAGGTTGGAAGGTTTAGAGAGAAAGCCAGAGAGGCAAGATTACATTGGTTTGGACATGTGCTGAGGAGGGATGCTGAGTATATTAGGAAAAAGATGCTAAGGATGAAGCTGCCAGGTAACCGGAAAAGAGGAAGGCCTAAGATAAGGTTTATGGATGTGGTGAGAGAGGACATGCAGGTGGTTGGTGTGACAGAGCAGGATGCAGAGGATAGGACGAAATGGAAACAAATGATCTGCTGTGGCGATCCCTAATGGGAGCAGCTGAAAGAAGAAGAAGAAGCAGGGGAATTATTTGCTATTAAGTCCCTGTATTTTTTTTTTTCATTTCCCTTTATACCCACTGCTATCTATGAATAACTTTAGAATTGCACATCCCTAACAGAGTATCCTTTGTATCACATTCAAACATGGCCTGATTTTCAATGCAGAATATTACGGGCAGGAGAACAATTACCTAAAATGTTTCATTCAGCTGAGCAAAATGCCTAAAAAAATCCTTCCCATAGACAACCTGAATACCTGCATTAAAATGTACCATAGCTCAAGGTCTTAGATTATAAATAGCTTGCATCCTGCAGATCGGGACTGGTTCTCAGTGCCAACATATTTGTGAATCTACAGTTCTGAAAATTTGAAAGAGTTGCTTAACCAGACCTAAGTTTCCAGGTCTGTTTGAAAATAGTTGCGTGCATGCACTGAATAATGTTGCAAGCAAAAGCTAACTAACAAGTAAATGGCATTACTTTAGTGCCTGCTGCCAAGCATTCTAATGTATTTAAGATAAAACAATTGAGAAAAGTCAAAATTCGTATTCATTTGCATCTTAAGGATATGTTACATTCATAAAATACTAGGAAACTTGACATAAATGCATGTTTTTGAAACAATGTTTTATAATGATCAATGCTTATTTACACATATTTACATTTAGTACATATTCAGAATTTAGTAAACATGGAGTTTCATGAACTTAAATATTACAGCTCATGCTAAACTGTTCTTAAAATTCTGCACTACACTGCTGTAGCAACTCACTACAGAACAGTTTATAATGTCTATGCATGTGCTTTCCTTTATGTAACAAGTTGCATTTTTTGTTCGTGTAAATGTGAACAGGCAGAGCAAAATTGCCACTTTCATTTAGCAATTATAAGCTAAGACTGATTCTCAAATGCCTTTGTTTAAATCTCAGATCTATGAAAGAAAGTAGATCTTTGAAACATTCTTGAAAGCACACTTTACTTGTAGGCTTTATATAGAAAAGTAGACTGATAGCCATAGTATAGCTAAGATTTTTTTTGTTGGCAGTTTAATTGCATGCCAAGGTCATAGAGATTTATAACTATAGCTATACATGTTTAAATTCTATAATGTGGCTCAGAATTGTTCTATGGTACTTCTATCTAGTAGTTAGCACAGATGGTTAAGGCTGTGAGCTGTAATTCCTGTGGTATAGGGTTTGATTCCGCCTTCTGTGTAACCTTGAGCAAATCACTATATTAGACAGTGCTTAGGGACAGCTTGGAAGTTAAGCTAGTTTCCTCAATGGTCCCCTGGACTGCAAATCTATAAACATGTAGGACAGAGACAGTGCCCAAATGCCCTAGCCTGCAGGACGGTCTCCTTTTAGTAGTCAAGTGGTATGACTCCAAAAACATTCATTCACAAATGGAAAGAACAGGAGTTAAAATCATTTAAGAGTCACTTGAACACCTAATAGGATAATGAAGATAAGCCTAAAATGGCCCTTTAGATCATTTAGCCTTGTATTGACCTATGAATGTATAAGAAGGTAATCAGCATCTTGTGCAGTTATCATGCTCACATAGATTTATTAATTACATCTGAGCAGTTAATGTGTTGTTTCTTTTCATTTCAAGTTTATAGGCAGTGTGACAACCCGCAACTGGACCAGTAATCAAGGATCCTCAATCCTCACCACTGGCAAAAGTGGGGGACGTACACTGAGAGGATGACAAGTACACACACAGTATTTCCAGATGCAGCTCTCTGCATCAAGTGCAATTTCCCTTAAGAGCAAACAGAGACCACAGTCAGTCCAGAGCTGGTTTCCCCCTCTTTCTATACATCCCCAATAAGATTCCCCGCTGGCACAGCGATAGAGTTGAGATGGCATCTGAGCGACCAAGCCAAGACCTTCAGCGCTCTCTCTCTCTGTCCAACCAGTGCTTTGTGTCCCTGCCCAAGTAGCTGACACACACACTTTTTGAGGTTTGATTTAAACACACACACACACACGCACACACACACACACCTGAGAAAGGCTGACACAGGTTTACTAGATATGCCCCTTTCTGCTCAGACTATAAAGTAGTTACCACTGCCACCAGTCAACTCCTTATCAGCTACTTTAATGCCTTTAGCAAAGGGTGTCCAATCTTACTGTGTAATATTAGTATTAACAGAAATTCTAGTTTGACCAAGAGCAAGGCTATTAGGAGTGGCCCACACATCGTCACCAAATAAATATGTAAGTACTCTCAAAACGTAAATATCTCTACACAGCTCAACCACAATGGAATGTTTAAATATATTTAATAATGCAATACTATATATATATATATATATATATATATATATATATATATATATATATATATATATATATATATATATTTTCACAGTGACATCAGAGTTCAAAACCACAGGAAATATTTAAAACAACATTGCAGGGCAGTCTGAAATAAATAAAGAAAAATATCTAAACTAAGCTTTACTATATTCCTGACTGAATCTAAGAGAATTATACTACAAACTAAGAACTTACTAATAGAGCAAGGCAGCTGTGGTGAATGGATCTTCTAGTTGTTGTCAGGTCCAAGACAGAATGCAGAATGCTCTGTCTCACTAAGAGACTTCTCAAATTAATATCTCAAATATTACTGTTGGGATAGCTTGCAGAATGACATCATTTCTTGTCATCTGACTCTAGTTCCCAAGTGAAACCCCCATTGCTTGAAGCTGGCAATACTCAGCATCTACCTGTAAAAATACATAGACCTCAGATCTTTGGCAGATGCTTGAAGTCATAAAACAATTGCATTCTTTCATGCTTTCCGAGGTAGTAATTAGTTCAGTCTGAATACAATACAGAAAGCTTTTCAGCATAGATTGTGTGTGTCTAGCTATCTTGAAAACTGAAAGATACCATCTTTTATTGCATAACCAATAAAGTAATTTAATTTCAGCTATTTTCTTAAAATTTGCTGAACTGAAGTTCACTTCCTGTATTCCAGTTTCCACTATTAAAATATATACATTTAGACAGCTACAATAGTGCATTTACTTTTCTGTTCTCTTCCAGTAGGGACTGCTCTGGTTACATTTCAAACAGCCCTTTGCAAATACCATTTTCAACACACACACATCTGTACAAGCAGTTTGATATACACATGACAAACCATTCTAATAGATTTGTAACACAAGCATCTTGCATACATCATTTTGATAATCACCAATGACATATAATTATTTACAAAATTCCAACTAGCTGGGATGGCAGTATCTCCTTTCATCACAGGCAGAATCAATGCATTATGTGGCATTAACCCCAAAATCCCTATGCAGGAAAAGACAGTAAAAGCAATAATTCTGCCTCAGTTTGTTATATACTGCATGGATCCTTGTGAATCATGGGCACAAACCTCAACTGGATGCCCAGCATTTGCCATAGTCTAGAAGCACTTGGTGCCTATGAGCAGACTGAAAAGAATCATAATAACACTGAGCATTCTGTACACTAGTCACATTTCAGTGGCCTGTGGCATGTCACTAGATTCTGCAGGCTTTAGCTAGAAAAACACTCTATTAGTATCTGACTAACATTTCTGTACATGCAGATACATTTATCAAGACAGACTAAAACCATGCAGAGTATGCAACAATGTAACTGTTCACAGGTCTGCTGGGCAGCCTAGCATCATTGCTGCAATTGATTGTACCCTGAAAACAGTCAGCCCATCTTACGGTACACTTGATGCTGATTAGTATGTGAATTACACGAGCTCCATTCTGTAAAGGTGCAACTGGTTTGTGGCCATTGTGAACATTTCCCACTATGTGTGAAAATAACCCAAGCAGCCACCATGATGTCTACATCAGTTATGGGTATGGCCTATACCAGACCTTCTAAGTGGGCATCATGTCATGTTGACCAGTGCTGTATAATGAGGCAGATCCATTGCAATCATAGCTACTTTTAGTAGTACAGAATCCCAGCAATATGACAGAGAGAGAGAGAGAGAGAGAGGGAGAGAATATACAACTGGGTATACCAAGAGATCTGTGACATCATTAGGCATATACCTACACAGCTAAATAATGACTTGCAATGGACTAATGATTCAGGTGGTGCTGTGCAGGTTGTGCTGTGCAGTATGCCCCAGCAGAGATGAATACTACTGTGGTAGAATGGTGTATTTTACAAAGTATGATCACACATCATGGTAATAGCAGCTTCAACACCCATATGAGAATATCCAGCAGAGGAAGGCATTGCTGGGACTGCTGTCAGCAACAGACACCCAAGTAACATCCAGGTACATCAAATGAGAGTCACTCTCATTGAATGCTTCTTTGTCCTGAATAAGTTGAGCATGTGTGTGCGTGTATGTGTTCTCATCTGTACATGTGTGTGAAGCTGTATATGATCTATGTAGGAAATGTAACACAAAATAATGTAAATAAAAAGTGTTCCTAGCCATCTGTCAAGACATCTAGAGCAACACCATTATGCCTACAACCTAGTAACAGGTGTTATACAGCAGATCACCTCTGAGTCCTCAAAACTGGTCATCTCCTAAATCAATTTCACATTATTACAGCTTTCAAGTGGAATACATGCACTTAAAGTTATACATTTTGAGCAAATGTACCACAAATTAAAGCAATGAAAAATATATATATTTTTTGCAGAGTGCAGGCCCTATACCCCCATGTGCACCCCACTCTTCTTATTTTATTATTCTGACTCTGGGGTGACTGCACCTTGAAGAAAGAGCGATCAGTTGTACACAATGGGACAAAATGATTGTGGAGAACATAAAACAAGCATCATCACATATTCATAGATAGAGCATTCCCTCATTCAACTGTTCCCTCAAACAGCCGTTCCCTCATGCAACTATTCCCTCAAAAAACTGTGACAGAAGCAATCTTGTATCAAGCAGTAGCATGTAAGCATTTTTTTATTTTATTGCAATGTGTTTTGTGATGAAGCAATATGATTCAGTAGTATTTATCTTGATTTTCTGCTTACAAATTTTAATACTGAATGTGTGGCAAACTCCTTCATTGTCAACAGTGACTATTTATGAGGCAAAATGAGGAGCTTTTGATAGGAAAGCATCCATCAGGAGATGCACTGGGGTCCCATACAAGGGTGGGGGGGGGTATTTACAGTCATGTACTTATACTGCTGCCATCAGAGGCAAAGTGATTATACAGCTGTTGGGTAACATACCAATGGTTGTAGACAAGGAAGGGTTCCAGCCAATCACTGACCCTGTGAGATTCAGGTGCAGTAGCTGTGCACTGTAGTAAGTTGAACATGAGTTCTACAGGAGGGTCCTGAGAGTAAAATACTATAAATGAGTATCAGTTCTAGTGGACATGATGTGCCCCTCAGGGCAGAGATTTAGATTACTGGATATGTGACACTGCATTTTGGTGATGGTAACAGTATACCTGTGTTCAGTCCACTCTTCATCCACTTAATACCATGCAATGGCGAGGTGCTATCTATGTCCAGTGTACCACTCATTGCATGCCAGGGTGTGAGTTATCTAATCCTCGGTGCCAGCATTCATCTATTGTAGCTCTACATAATGTGCCACAGCATTAGCAACAGGCAGCTGGTGGTAGCATCACTGATTATCTCTACAACAAATGTCAGCAGCCATGTTCAGTGGCACTTGGAAACACACTGGTATAGATAGTTTCCAGGCATGTGGTCCAGGAGATTATTAATGAGTCTAGCCAAATGTCTTATTTGCCCCAGGGCAATGTCTGGTAAGCTACTTGCTCAGAGTCACAAAGCTGGCAAAATAGAGGTTGAAGAATTCAATCTCTACACCAGAGGAAGCAGCTCATTAACAACTTATAACATTAATCTTGTACACTAACTAGACAACCACTCAGATCTACACCGTAGCAGAGGAAGACATCATGTATCTCACTGTCTGTTAGCTGTGGATAGGCTGCACCTCTCCCATGTGTGAGTTTGCAAAAATATAGTCATATCTACCATTGGTAACATCCCTTCAGAGTAACAGCCATTACATAGTCATACATTTTTTTATACTACTGAGCCCATACACGCTTCTATTACTGAATGAACCTTTCCTAGGCACTGTAAGCATTAGTCCTAGCTGTAATGGTGGCCTCGTCTGCAACATGTTGGCTGCCGCGCATACTTACAAAAGATACTCTTATGACAAGGTGCACTGTTTCAGCACAGGTCATGTATTTGGTAAAATAGCCATTTGATTCCTTCCCAAGTCATCTTATGCCACTACAACGGATCAACATGTCCAACTTAACCTACCCTTGCTGATGCTGTGTTGGACATTATACTGATGCATTTCTTTTTCAGTAAAATGCACTTTCAAATTCCATGGACTTACCTTTCCATTGCAAAGGAACACTGAAATGAAACTAAAGACCTACTGTCTGATAAACTGTGTATGTAATAGTGATATCCATTGCACAATATTGTACAGTACTCACCACAGTGGTGCCACATAAATGGAAAATAAAATGCTGCATTAATCTTTACACATTTATTTCAGGTGCATTCTGATAGTTCACAGTCGAGTTTGTATGAACAGGTTGCACTGTGTCCTTAATGAGATGCAAACAGGGGCAATACCTATGCATACATAATGACAGCTATTTACTGTATCAGTCCCTGAAATGCACACCAGGTAACCAGGTACCACACTCAATGTGCATTGTGTATCCTAAACATTTGCACACCATTGTGTTATAGATTATGTCAGCACATGCATGCACTGTGCAAGCCATATACAACTGCATTGTGCTGGTACAATAAATGCTCAGTTAACTGGTGCCCATGGGGATTGGTAGATGCTAGATAACTGTAGTTTCTGGTTGCTTGAGAGTTGCAATTAAAAATAGGCCTGACTAATACTGTACCCTATACTATTCATTTGGTTTGACTTGTTCTCATGTTGGGGAGAGAGAAAATTTATTCCTATCTTCCTTTTTAAAACTCTAAAAATATAAAGTATGTTTCTGTGTGTGTGTGTGTGTGTGTGTGTGTGTGTGTGTGGGGGGGGGGGGCAAAGTGCAACACATGAAAATTGTGCTGTATTTGTTCGATTTTTTTTTTTGGCCGATTACTTGAGAGTGTCAGTTGCTTCTGTTCTGGTTAACTGAGAGTTTACTGTATATGAAGATATACAGGCTCTTCTCACAGACAGATGACATTGCTCAGTCAGCCATAGTATGAGTACATCTATTCTTCCTTCCATATATTGGAACAATACAGGCAATCAGCATGTTACTGCATGTCTTGATGGCAACCATGTCTCATGTGTGCTCTGAGTACTATGTCTATGTGGTACTTGAATGGCATGTCATTGATGCAAAATGTATTTGCAGGCATTAAAATGATTTATGTTGTAGCACATGTCAGCCTGCTATATCCTATCTTGTTCTCTTGTTTTTTAGGGCATCTTGTATTTTTGGTGTAGAAATGAAAGTCATTGTATAAAATGGCTGTTGACAAAAAGCATCCTGACACCTAGAATATTTAGGAACAGGAGGTCTATTTGACACCTTCACTCTACAGGTCAGATGCTGATGGGCCAAATGAGGATTCCACTATGAGCGGTTGTTGAGTGATGGACTGAAGAACATGAGTTTGGCACCTGCTAGTGAATGCCTACTGTAAAACATCATGAACATACTAGTGTATATCATTTTATGGTGGCGATTAGTGTCTTCTGTTGCCAGATACCCCAAATGTGAAGTAGCACCTGGAAGAGGTCTACACACCAGGATGGAAGAGGGTACAGGCAGTAGATGGTAGGGGATAACTACTCTCTGAATCTTGAAAAGATTTTATCAAAGAGAAGGTGGTAGACCAATGGAACCGATTACTGGAATGTATATTGGATACAGAATCCACAGAGATATACAAGAAGGTAGCAGGTAGGTCAGGAAAAAGGGTAAATGGGAGCTATGGAAAAGGGAGATATGTTAAGGCATCCGATCCATCCTGTCTACTTATGAAAACACCCCCCAGCATAATGTGAATTGTGTGTTCAAAGGTGGGTCTCCACAGAGTCTAACATCAATAGCTCTCCCTGTTACAGGGCCCCTGGAAATGTGTCCTCACACCAGTGTGTCATTTCACTTGCTGCTCCACCATCAAAGTTCCCCTGTGAATTCATCACCATACCAGGGTGACTTTTTGCTTGCTGCTCTACCATCAAAGGGCTCCTGGAAATGTATCACCATGCCAGTGTTACTTTTCACTTGTTTCACCATCACAGGGCATCTAGAAATGCATCACTGTTACACCAGTGTGACTTTTCACTTGCTGCTTGCTTCATCATCACAGGGCCCTGGGAATGCACTATGGCACCAATATGCCTTTTCACTTGCTGCTGTGTATGGCATATTATGAAATGCAATGGCCTTATTTCATTGTTCATCTTGTAAGGAACAAGATGAAGATAACTTTTTATCATTTCATTTATATTTTCTGTCAGCATTACACAACATTTACCATAGCAAAAGCACTTTATACATATTCATGATTGCTAATCATGAATACGGCACTACCTGTAGCACACTAGCTACAATGATATCACTACAACTGCTTACTATTTATATAGGATGCACTGCAATTGAAAAAGATACAGGCAAAGGATTACCTCAAATGAACTAACAGAGGTCCAGGTCCAGGAACGGTTGTGTGTAGAGACATCATATAGGTATTGGTAGACATATATGATACAGAGATAGAAATGGAAGAGTGAATGGGCTTTCATAGGTTCATAGGTTCATAGGTAGGTACTAGGCTATTGGCCCTAAGGCCTGTACAAGCCTAGCCAAAAAGGTACCCTGGCTTTCGCCACCCAAGAAAATTATTTTCCTGTGCCCCTGTCAAGCAGAGCCACAGAAGTGCTCCCCGGGGTGAATTTCTTTTTACCCATCCAATCATCAAGATTTTTCTTGAAGGGTGCTAATGAGGAGCTCTGTTTGACATAGATAGGTAGTCTGTTCCAGAGTATGGGAAGTCTCTGGGGCAGGAATCTATCCCTCCAGCATGTTCTGTTTATTGTGGTGACAAGGTTTAGGTCCCTAGAGCGTGTAGCTTGGAGAGATTGGGATTTCTTTAAGTGTAGCATGTCTGCGTAGGGCATCGGTTTGAGGCCAGTAATCCTCTTTGTGAGGTATTTCTGCGGCCTTTCCAGTTGTTGTAGATGTCTTGTGAGGTACATACCAAAAGGGGCGTTGTACTCTATAATGGGTCTAATGAGTGATAAGTAGAGGAGGAACGATTACCTCTTTTTTTCTGGATGAGAAACCTTTTGTGATAAGTTGTGCCTCGTAGAAGGATTTCCTGACCACTGTAGTGATGTGCTTATCAAAGGAGAGACTACTGTCCACCTGTGTCCCAAGGTCTCTTATCACACTTTCAGTGTTAAGTAGACTACCATTTATGTGGTAGTTCATGGGTACAGTGTTTTTACCAAAGGGGATGACAATGCACTTTTTGGCATTGAGGTTGAGGCCGTGGCTTTGACATCAGGCATCTGTCTCGGTGAGGCACTTTTATAGGATGTCCACATCATTAGGAGTTTTGATTATGGCTCCTAGTTTGCAGACATCTACAAATTTAGTTAGCCAAAGACCTTCTGTGTTAGCCTGTACTTCAGAGAAGTAGATACCAAACAGGAGAGGACCCAGGACTGAACCCTGTGATACTCCACTTGTCACTGGTCTGAAGTCTGATTTGGAGTCTGCTACTTTTACAGTGTGGGTTCTGTCAGTAAGCCAGTTGGCAACCCATCTTGTGACATAGGGATTTATCCCTAGTTTAGTGAGTTTATCTATAATTCCAGAGTGGGGGATGGTGTCGAACACCTTGGTGAGATCTAGATAGGCTGTGTGAACCACCTTACCCTCATCTATGACTTTGGTGACTGCTTCAAAGAAGTCTGTCAAGTTTAGGAGACATGATCTACCTTTTACAAACCCGAACTGTGTGGGGTCCAGAGTTTGGAGATCTCCAATGTCTTTGTTTATGAGTTCCATGATGATACGTTCCATTGGCTTGCAGACCAGGCTCATCAGGCTAATGAGGCAGTAGTTCCCGGGGTCTGTCGTGGCTCCCCCTTTATGGATTGGGATAACCGTCATGGTGTGCCATTCAGTTGGCACAAAGTCTGAGGTAAGGCTATGACTGAACATGGCACTTAGGTGGGGTGCCAGTTCATTCTGTAGTTAATGTAGAAGGCAGCCTGGGATGTTGTCAGGTCCCATGGATGCTGCATTCTTGGCTTTGGAGAGTGAGGTTTTTACCTGTGCAGCTGTGATTACAGGAACTTTGCATTCTTCTGGTATAGAGATTAGCCCTTTAGGGGGTGAGAGGGGGGTAAAGTTAGCACTGAACCTATCTGCCAGGATGTTGGCAATATCAGTTGGTTCTGTATATTTAGTGCCATTGTGCTGTAACTCAGAGCAGATCTGAGTGTTGCCATCGAGATTCTTGACATAGCTATAGTATGCTTTGTGGTTGTCTTTAGAATCAGTGGCAATTTTGTTTTCATAACTTGCTTTGGAGGATTTTATGAGGGGATCTCAGCTTCTTACTGAGGCTGATCAGGGAGTTCCTCCAATCATGGAATTTTACTCTTTTTTGCAACAGTTTCTTTCTTCTGTTGTAGAGTTTGTTTATGGCAGAAGACCACCAGATTGGCTTCCTTTTTTTGGAGGATAGCATCTTGGTTCTGTTAGGGATAGCACGATCCATGCACTTGTGTAAGTGCTTATAAAGTTCATTTGTGTAGGATTCAGCAGTCGTACCTCTATTGTCCATCTGCATGGGTGTCGTGAAGTTTGCCACTTCTGTCTTAAGAAGTGTGAAGTTGGCTTTGGAGAAATTTTTTACACTTGTTTTCCTAATGGGGGATGGGAGCGGGATGTGGATGTCTTGTGGTTGGATCTGACCAACGAGGAATTGACCTCTGGTGTGGAACACTGGTCGCCCATGTTGGTGATGACCAGGTCTAGGATATTGCTGCCCCTGGTGGGGGTGTGGATAAGTTGATCCAAGGCGTTGGAATTGATGAATTCCAGAAAACGTTGAGCAAAAGAGTTGGTACATGAGTAGTTTTCCCAGTTAATGGTGGGGTGGTTGAAATCACCCATTATTAGGGTGTTGGGTTGTACCCTAATATTTTCCAGTGTATCAAGAAAAGAGGAGTGGGAATCCTGGGGCATGGTGGGGGGTTTGTAGCAAGCTGCAATCTGGAGTGCGGTCCTGCCCAGAGTTAGTTGAACTTGG
This sequence comes from Protopterus annectens, assembly GCF_019279795.1. Taxonomy (NCBI): domain Eukaryota; kingdom Metazoa; phylum Chordata; order Ceratodontiformes; family Protopteridae; genus Protopterus; species Protopterus annectens. The sequence continues at coordinate 309,516,978 of NC_056741.1, read as the reverse complement.
GGTAATTTCAGATGCATTATGCTGAGAAACTAGCTTGGAGGTGTGGATATCATTAATGAATATGGACACGCCTCCACCTTTAGTGTTTCAGTCCGGGTTAGTTGGTCGAAAGGTGTGGTATGAATTATAGCCTGGTAATGCAGGAGTGCTCTGTGGAGCTTTTTACCAGGTCTCTGTCACTGCACAGATGTCAATGTTCTCCGTTTTAAGGAGTGCCTCGAGTGAGTGCATTTTGTGGTTTAGACTTCTTGCATTGAGTAGCATTACCCTCAGATTTTGCTTGCTTGTACCTGTTACAGTAGTGAATTTGTCATTTCAACCTTGCCTAAAAAAGGCACTATAGGGGTACAGAACAAATACTTGAACTGATGTCCAAAAAGGCAGCAATCTGATGCTAAATGCACTTCATGAAAGTCAATTTGTCAGCCCAACAGTGTAGTACAATTTTATCTGCAGTGTTGACAACTCCAGTTTATTTAGCAAAGTTTTAATAGTAGTGACAGGCCATGGAAGGTGAGGTGTGGAGAGAATGGGAACCTTGGTTCTAGCTAGTTCTCCTGTCAGAAAAGGGAATGCAGGATTTGTGGACACCTCCCCCCCCCTCCAAGCCTGGCCAACATCCTTAGGTAGAAATAATCTTTATCTCAGACTTTTTTTTTGGGGGGGGGGGGGTTGTTAGCAACACATTACAAGAGAGTAAACACTTGCAGGTGTGTATCAAACTGAACTAGTACTACAAAACTGTTCACGGGGAAATAACAGTCAACTTTAGGCCAAAGCAAATAAAACTACCAGGACAGTCACGATCCTAGATCTTACTCTTTCTTGATCACAAAGGGACAAAAGATTGGGTAGCAATAATCAGTTATAAGCACTGGGGGGTGGGGGTTAAGAAAGCCTTTCAAAAGTAACAGCGTAATTTTTTCACAAAAGCTGTCCTGCACTATTTTTATTCTTTAATGCCCTAGCAGAGTCCCCCAAAATGGAAAATGAAGGGTGACTATTGTGCAGAATATTAACCTGTTCTCCACCTTTTACACTCTGAAGAGTTATTTCCTCTAAAATTTTAGAGCAGCAGCCTTGTTAGGCATTAACTATCTCTGTGGTATAATCCCATCTCCCTCTTAAACCTACACATATGGCAACCAAGTCCCAAGCAAGTCCCTTTGTACTTTCTACAGGGACTTTTCAGAGACAAAATGGGGAACTGCTGGATATTTTTCAGGTGTTTAGACTGTAGAAACTATGGATGTTCCTTGATATATTGCTTCAACACTTGAATGAATACGCCTGCTATCCCAACACCCCAGGGGAGCTAGCTACAGCATACAAATTATTTGCTGCATCTGGATTCTGCCCAACATGAATAAACATCAACAGAAAAGTCAGTCAGCAAACCTCAGACCTTCCAGAAGTACAACATCAGGACCAGCAATGATTGCCTCAGCATCCACCAACATTAACTTGGGTGACAACAGACTGACAGTGGTAGTAGAGGCACCACAAACCTCCAGATGGTTTCATGCCCAGTATACAGCAGTACAGGTGAAGTGGCAGCAGCTAGTCCATCTCAGTGAGACTTGATATACATAGTACATAGTGGCAATGTAGTGTCACACAGAAAAAGCGATGCATGCAGTGTCAGGTAACAATTATGCTGGGCAATATATGACTGAGTCACATTGTGCATTGGACAGCTGTATGTAACACCACACAGGGTGGTGGCATTGGTCACAGCCATGATCATTTGAACATGTGCTTGTTGACACAAGTACAGATGACCATTTAACCTTTCATCCAGTGGGGGGGGGGGGGCTACAGGCCAATGCAGGCACAGATAGGGGTCATTGGTAGGTTAGGTATCAGTGTGGAATATGCTTTCCTTATTGGTGGGGGTGGGAGTCCCACTCCAGGACAGTGCCATGGACTGCCTGCAATGGAGGATTATGGGAGTATCAGTATACAGCCTTGTGGTACAAACACAGAACTATGAAGGCTGTTGTGCAGGTTCACTTGCTCCCTGAGACAGGTGGCAGAACAGGATGAATGAAACTGGTATGGTGTATGAACACAAAGCAGCACTCTCTGAATGGGCCTGCATCATGGCTGACCCCACCTTCATTCTGGGGCTAGGTATAACTCACCACAGCTAGAGCAAACTGTGTACTTTGCAATGACTGTTTTGAACTTCCAGCATGGGTATGCACATGCATCTGTCCAGTGGCCAAACTATGGTGCAGAATACTAATAGTGGCAATGGCTGTCAGTCTTAGGGAGGTGGCAGTAGTAGCCATTTGTCTGCCATGAAACACAGAAGGCCAATAAGAGCATTGTGCCATTTTCTCCCCTGGCCATGCATAACACCAGCCAGCTCTATTTTCATGTGTGTGTTACGAACTGTTACTGGATTACAGCTCTCCACATCTGTTGGGACTGAAAGTTGCATGCATGCCAAGGGCTAGCTGGGACAGTGGGGGAAGCCATGTGTCACAACTAGGCTATCTTACTGTGAATATAGGAATGTCATAAGTAGTGTGATCATCCCCCTTATAGCGCTATCACTGGCTGTGGCTGTAACACTGAATAATTTCAGTATGAAACATTGTGCATTTTATTGGGTGTGTTAGACGGAGTCTTTATTATTACCCTGACCATTGGGTGTATTCCCACCTCGGAGTGATATGGGCAATTCCAATATGTCCTGAGACTGTGACTTAGTATGCATGTTGGTGTCATCATCTGATCTCAGTAGGCACAGGACTGCCCTCAGGCTGTTGCTGTTGCTCAGCCTCTATATGCATCACTGTAGAGGTTATGTTCCCTGTAAATGCAAACACATAACATATTATGTAATTACTTTTGGTCCACATGCCCACATACATTGTGTGCATGCTTGAGACAGCTGAATCCCCATAGTTTAAATGTACACTTACTTTTGGTAGCAGTTCCCTTTATCTGATATCCAATATACCTATGAGGGATAGTGGAGGTGGTTACTAGATGCAGTGGTGTGTGGATACACAGAGAGTATGCCCTGTTTAAGTATGCACCTGTCTGGTCTCCATGAGAGATATATTGGATCTGTTTACCCCCATACCTAGTGTCAATATCCAGGTATGGTGCATGCTCCATCAATATTACCTTGTGCAGTTGCCAGAAAAGGTTCCTTTGAGCTTGATAAGGGAGTACTATCTGCAGCAGTGCACTCAATAACTATGTCACTGGCCTGCATTATAGCCCTTCATATCATGTTGTTGACATGATTCTCACATTGCTGTATGATGTGATTCCTCCCACCCATTGCACTGACATAATGCACAACAGATTCCCACATTCAGTCACACAGGGGCTAGCAGGCATGGATCTAAAACAGGTGTTTGCATGACAATAGCTCACTACACATTTACGTGTTTGGTACCACTTTGCTCTAGCAAGTGTTTTAACTTGCATTTGCCTGATCCTACTTAGTTAGCTATCCCTGCTATCACCTGACCATAATAAATTACATAACCCTAACAGAGTCTTAACTCTAATCCTAAAACTCCCACCTGGTCCTTATCTTTAATCTGAATGCTCACTCCATAACATTATCCCTAAAATTCACATCCCACTCCATAAGCCTAAAGTCCTTGGTTGCTTCTTAATCTAAAACTCCACTCCTCACCCTAAACCTAAAGTCCCCAATCACTCTTTAAACCTAAAAGTCCCTCCCTACTTCCTAATCCAAAAATCTCTTCTTGCTCCCTAACCCTAAAACTTTCCTGCCACTCCATAAACCTAAATCACCCTCCTGATCACTGTTCAAAAGCCTGAGTTACCCTTTCACCTCCCCCATACTCCTGCCATGTCTAGCACACGTACCTGGCTTAAACTCAAATAATGAGTTTGGGTAAGGTGTGGTAACTTTATTCTCTCCCCATGGCTACTACACCTTACTCAAACTCAATTTTCAAGCTTGAACATAAGTGGCAGCTTGTGCAAGCCATAAGATTCTTGAGCCCCTCATTGTGAGATGGTGGTCCTTGAGAACCTTGAACTCCAGTGCTTGTCACAGATTCAGTGGACATCCCCTCTCTCAAACTGCTGCTGTCAATTGGTGCTGGGTGCTTTAACAAGAATTCATTCTCTGCTGGTCTGAACCTGTCCAACCACTGCTGTCCATTCCCTTAGGAGAATAATCTTAACTACTGGAGGACAAAACAGCATAGATTGGAAAGGCATATGTGGGTGAATATTGGTAGCTATATCAGAGTGCAAGGAGGTTGGCATGTGTGTACATACTTGGGTATGCCAGCATGGGTGTAGTGTGCAGGTCTCCTATGTTCTGCTCACTGCCTAGAGCTGCATAAATACTGACAGGTGGCTGTCATGTGTTAGTTGTCTACCATCCTCTTCTATGTGTGGATATGCTGGTGTTACAAATGCTAAGGGTGCCTGTAAATTGGGAAGTTGACTGTCTTGAGTCAGTGGGCTGCCATCCCCACCTGGGTGTGAATGTGTAAAGGTGCATGAGTGCTCTGCTATTACAAATGCTATTGTTGACTGAATATTGGTGGGTGGGGGTGGGGGGCAGAGTTGGCTGTGCTGTGTTTGTGGGTTTTCCATCTCCTTAATGATGTGCATGTAAACAAGTGCATGAGTACATTAGGGTATAGCTGTAGCCATGTATTGTAATATACATGCACGTGCCCAGAAATTTGGTCCACATAGCTATTCAGAAGAAGGAAACATTCAAAAGGGTTATAACTGCTTGTGGGTGATACTACAAAAAGTGTGCATGTACATCTATTACCATGGTAGTGTAGACCAGTATGCTCCTCTTGTGAGCTGTGCCTTAGGTCTGTGTTGCTTCTGTGATTGCAGAATGTTACTCACTCTGCTAAATTTATGCTTGCTATGTATTTCTCTTTGCTGCATATTTTGACTTTCAAAATGGTAGATCTCCTGTAAACATCCTTAGTAAATAGATGCTTGCACCTTATTTATGTTAATGAGGCTAGATTCCACCTCTCTGTTTAAACTGCTGTGTTCCACATAAGGAGTAGATACTGGCACCCTATATGTTGCATATATGTTGTGCACACTTGCTCATTCATGCAAGCTCATCCATATGTGCAATCTATCCATGTTGCACATCTCGGAGGTGCTTGGGCTCATGGTTCTGTGAAGGGCATGATTTGCCTACTGTTATTACATTTTTTGCTTTACATTAGTGGAGGTAAGTGCAAGTGTTAGTGGTCAATGGACAGCACCTGCCTGATATACAACGAAGAACAAAATGAGTTACACTGAGTTCAGGGTATGGATGTTCGATGCCTCTGCACTTCTGCTCAGGAAGGCTGATGTTTGGTATGATTTGGCAACTCTGTTATCCAGGCAAGCAGGATCCCTCAAGCCAGTGGAAAGTAGAGGCACTATAGTGACCTATGTTGCTGTCAAACTCAAGATCGCTGCATGTGGGAAACAAGGGATAGGCTAAGATGTCTCAAAGGGTACAACAATGATTTCCATCTGCTCTGTGCAGTCATGTACTCAAGGAAAGATTTTCTGTTTGCAACAAGTGTATCTGTGCTTTCATTTTATCAGAAAGATTCCATGTTGGCTACTGTGGGTGATTGTCTGTTCTGTGTGTTGTTGACAGCATCTTTCTGTTGTGTCTCCTGCTCTGTAGGACTAAATACAGTATTATGACCCTAGGACATGACAGGCATCTGTCATGCTTCCACACTAAAGCACATGTGTGTTTTGTGTAGCTATGTCTGCTTCCCAGCATCCTTTTGTTGTTTCTCTCCATTTGTTAATATCTGTAGTAATGCAGACAGTCATCCTGTATATTGGGGTACGGCATGCATCTTTCTGATTTGCACATAGCCATGTTGCTAAAGTATTGTGTTGGGCTGTGGAAATCATTTCCAGCTTCTGCTTACCTGGACATGTGAGGTGCTATTTATTACACTGTAATATGCATTTCCAAATACCCATATGTATTAAATGATGGTTCACCTTTCTTGTGTCACGCAGTGCAGGCACAGCATTTGAAGAATGATGCCAGCTGCAGGAGGAAGAAAAGACTACTGGCATAGCAGGGATAGTAATATCGGTTACACTTTCCTGATTTATACCTGCCGTATTACCTGAGGCCACTTAGCAGTGATGTCAGGCATCCATATTTTTTTCTGTTCTGCAAGTCTACATGGCCTACCAGAGTGGCAGGTGCATCAGGTGCATTCTGCTGCCACTTTGGTTGAAGACAATAACTGGGGTAGGAGAGGCTCATCTGGGGAGAGTTATGGCCCATTCCATACAGGTCGACTACCCAAAGTATTGGCTTTGGCTGTGCCACAGCTGGACCACATAGTGTAGGCAGCAGATGATTGGACAATGAGCTGCTAGATTATAATTCAGCCCAGCCCTCCTCTAGTGAGTAGCAGACTCATTGGGCCGGGAGGCAAATGCCATTAGGTGAATGGAGGTGAATGAGGCCATTTCTATTAGCCACCTGGAGTCAGGACTAACACCTACGGGGTTCGCATAGCATCCTTTTGTTGAAAGGTTGCAGTCAGTAGCTGTCATGCTGCCTGTACACCACACTTTCCCTAAAAATGAGTCTACTTTTTGTTTGTCTATTTTTGTGCCACCCATGTCTCCCTGTCCTTGTGTACCACATCTGCTCTGTTTGTATGTGTGTCTTATATAAATGTATGTTTGCTACTGCTGTATGCATTCCTCCCCATTGTTCCATAAATGGAAACCAAAAAAAAAAAAAAACCCTTACCACTTGTCTTCCCTTACTGTGTTCTTGTGTATTCTTCTGCTAGGTATATATACTTTCTTGCTTACCAGTACTCCAAGTACTCTAAATACTCCATGTTCCATCCCTGTAATGAACAAAAAGGGGTGTGGCTTACTGTCAACCCTTTCACTGCTCCTTATCACCCCTTATAATCTATTTCCTTGTGTATACTTACTGGTAGCTTGCCAATAAAACAGTCAGCTTGTGCTTCCTACTGTTTCTCCTATTTGTGTTCCTGTGAGAACAGCATAATATAGAATGAGACTGCAAATTAGATTTTCTTCGGTGGCTTTTGGCTATGTGGCTCTCCTTTCTTTACAAAGTTTCTTTCTCACTTTTCCTACCTCTGTTGAGTACATCTATTTGCCTATTTTTGCTATTTGTACTTGATATTATTTCATGGCTATTTGTTACTCCTATGTTGTTTGCCTATGCAAGTTTTCCTTTGAACACTGCATGCACTGCACCATAATTCCAGCCTCTTATATTCTCTTTTTCAACTGTGCAATGATTAGCTGTACCGTGCATGCATTTGAATGACTAACTAGCCATTGCATAAGTATTTTGAGGAACAGCAGCTTTACACCTTTGCATGTTTTTACACTGAAAGTTTGCAGTGATAGTTGGTACCATTTCCTCTATAGATTTTAATGTTGCGCCATTAACTGCAATGTAATGTGGATTTACTGCATTTTATAAGGTTGTAAGCCTGTGTATATGTATTATGAATTAAAAGAGAATTAAAGTAATCACAGTTAATTTTTGTTGTGCGGTACAGAGATGCATTTTGTAAGAAAAGATGTTTATATAGGTAGCTGATAAGTTTGCCTGATCTTTGACTGAAATTCACATTTTTTCTGAATCCCTCCATTTATGAGATTTATGTGATGAACACTATTTTGTATTGATTTCTTTTATCTTTGTTCATTAGGAATTCAGTGGGCAAAAATAACTGAATACATTTTCTTCTTTTAGTAGCTTGTGTTCAGCCCGCGGTGGTGTTGCTGCGGTAGCGTTGTCATCTCACAGGAAGACGCTGTCCGGTTCAATTCTCAGCTAGAGCATCTTCTGCATGGAGACATGTGTGAATGGGTGTACCTTCGCTGAAGGTTGTGCGTCAGGCCTGGCAAGCCGGTGCGTAAAAAAATCAACTGCCAATCATTAGCAGACCGGAGTTCTGCTGTGGCGACCCCTAACGGAAAAGCCGAAAGACACAAACAAACAAGTAGCTCCTGTTCGGCTGTGCATGACTCATTATTTTCTGCAGTTTCATGTGCTGCACCTTTCTTTTAACATTTGATGATTCCTTTCTATATGCACGTACATGTGTTTTACTTCTGAAGAAATCCTTATCGACTGTGGACAAAAGTGCTTAACTTGTTTTGTTTTTTTTTATTTATATAAACTTTTGAACACATAAAATTTGAGTGCTTTCTTTGTCTGTATATATTATTGCATGTGTCATATGTGGTTCTCTCCCTAGCTTCCTCACTACCCAGTAGGCATGTTTTTTACTTTGTTCTTGGTTTACTTAAGTGTGGCTGCCTGCTCTGTGTGTTTACATATTCCAAGAAATACTGGAAAATGGCACGTGAAAGGTAAGTTCTTTTGTTTTAAATCTGATGACTTATTGAAACGTCAATGACATGCTGAAAAAATAATACTGAAAATGCAAGAGAATGAAAATATCGGTCTTCTCCTTTGAACTTTTTTTGCAGGGGGCAAACTCTAAGATCATCATACCTCAGAGAAAAGAGAATATTTCAAGAAATGAACATCTCAAGACATAATATATGTAAGTCCATTTTTTGGCCATTTAGTCTCAACATTATGGACTCACTAATGCAGGCCCCGGCACTTCAAATGGTTACCAAATGTTGACAGTTATTATGATGGGTCCTGAATCCATACTATACATAATGTGATTCTCCTGCTAATTCCTAATCCTATTCTTGCAATAAAATGTAAAGCATTTTTTTTTGGTTTTCCTAGATGAAACAACTTCTGTGTTTTTATTTGATAAATGTGTCATTCTGCATTACTATTAGTGTAAGTATAACATTAAAGAAATTGCAGTGGTGGTGCTGCGGTAGCGTTGTCGCCTCACAGTTAGACGTTGCCCGTTCGATTCTCAGTTAGAGCGTCTTCTGTGTGGCGATATGCATAAATGGGTGTTCCTTCATTGAAGGTTGTGCATTAGGCCCGGCAAGCCAGCACGTAAAAATCTACTGCCAATCATTAGCGGACCGGAGTTCCGCTGTGGCGACCTCTAACCGGGAAAAAGCCGAAAGACACAAACAAATGACATTAAAGAAATTAACAGTGATGTATAACAGAGCAAATGAATTATTACAAGTATGTACCTTGTGATTTATTGTTTTACTTGTTGCAAGTTCATATAATTGCATTGTGACTGAAAGGTCTCACATACTGGTCAAGAATAACAAAGTACACACTGACATGATCAACAGCATAGGTGAAATGATGTCAGTGGTCGTAGAAGATAACCACTTATAGTGGCCAAAGTCTCCAAACCAAAAGTCATTCTTTTGAGAAATACAAATCAAGCATTTGAGTGGGCATTTATCTTAACTTAAAAAAATAGGATATTTAAAGCTTATTAGATAGGCATATCTAAACTGTGAGGTGCTTTTTTTTTTCTTTATTAGATATATGTTGCTATAAATAAACTTTCATTTCCTATCAAATTAGTTAGGCTATAACCTGTTCAATATTTTGAAATTATATGATTATGTTACAGTCAGCTAAATCACTGTTTTGTGCTAATTGTCTTATTTTCAGGAGTTTGTAGTTGCAATTGAATGTACAAAGCATTCCTTTGCTTGCTGAAGATATGGCTGATTATCTGTAAATCATTTTATGTCAATTGTGTCCATTATGGTAGAATATATTCTAATGCCTGTATTGACTCATTTGTCTGTAGAAAAAAAACACGAGACATTATGTAAACTATTTTTAGACAAGAAATTATACCTAAAAAAGAAAGACTAGAGAATAGGAAATATTTATTTTAAAAATTCATGTAGAATTAAAACATACTAACCATGAATGCCTGCAAACAAAACGCTGCAGGGGATAACTCTAATACAAAGTCACACACACACACACACACACACACACACACACACACACACACACACACACACACACACACACACACACACACACACACACACACACACACACACACACACACACACACACACACACACACACACACACACGTACGCACGCATGCACGCACACACACACTAACACACACACGCGCTAAAAAAGCAATTGAATGACTAAAAGTCATTTTGAGAGGGGCAAGCCTACCTGCACCCCATGTGTGGGGTTTATCCTACCCCCTTATTTTAATAACCAACCCTATGGTCATACAACTGTGGGGAAGGACAAACACCCTAAATGGGCTAACTTTACACATAACAACTAACATTCCGTATTCATTCATTTATTTCACTATAACTCCTTCACCCTATTCATGGCTGCTGCAGCCAGTTCCACAAGTACCAACTCATATAGCAGATCTTTTCACATTCAGTGTCATGATAAGTGTGGATTCCCTAGAAGTGCCATGATTTTACTGTCAGTGATATAAAACACTCAGACATTGACTCTATAAAATGTCTTTACAAAGACTAAGGTCATCACCATTTAATGTTGATATGGATAGGCATTGATTAGGTCCAATGACATAGCTGGGTAGATCATTTCAAGAACTATTTAATTGCCTTAAATATTATATCAGAGGCAAGGCCCAAAACATTGCCATCATGCATAGGAGAAAAAAAGTTTATAATATTGATGAGGGCATAAAAGCAGAAAATACAAGCACACTGGCAAGACCTAACTGTCTTTTATTATAAGATTCTTAATGTTGTTAAGTACTTTGTCTTTAATTCTGATGCCTTTAGACCATTAAACAAAATGGGTCAAGGGGTGAACTAAATCAATTACCATAAGGAAAGAGGCTAGCATGCAATTTAATTAAAAAGACCAATAACACGTCAACAAAACTGACCCCAGAACAATAGAAGTTTGCCTTTTTCTCTGCAAATTAAGCAATAGGACTAACTGCATAGAACAGTCAATCACCTTAAATGGTGGACATGTGATTGAGCAATAACATGGCAACCTTTATGGGAGATTAACAATGGTAATATAGCCACTGGCCATTTAAAGTAGTATGACCAGTTAGCTAAATAAGAGGGAAGACAGTCGCCAGTGGGAAAGTGCTCAAAAGGGATTTATTTTCATTAGCTCTGAGACAGACAGAACATTGTCCTTATATCCCTTTTGATGGTAATCTTGTTATTTTGTCCAACTGGGAAGGTAAGCTGTCAGTGCAAAAAAAAGATTGGCTACATTGTGTTTATGGCTGTGGGTCACATTTTATCTGGCTTTCATATGACCAGGGACAGAAGTGTTAGCCAGTTGTTTATCCATGATGGATTAGATGAGCTGAGCAGATGGTGAAGAAAGGGATACAAAAGGCTAGACAAATGTGAAGCCACAGAAGGTTGGTGAGGGTCAAAGCTTCTCTATAGTAAATAATGCATACTAAATTACATGAATAAACAGACTTCCAATTTCATTAACATTTACCTAAATATGTTCATTAAGAATTATGTATATATATCTGCATATCAGTGTAAGATATAATCTACATTTTAAGCTCCATTTTTTTATGTTCCAAAAAACAGGTAATCAAATACCTGACAAAATGTGTATAGATAACTCTGTGTTTGGATAACCATTCATCCTTTGAAGCACCCCAATGTCATAAAAGCTTGTCAGATTGTAAACATAAATACATGTCAATATGGATCTACTAATAATGTTACAGTATGATAGTGCTAGCACAACTACATCTCCTTATAAAAGTACTTAGTTTATTTCAACATCTAAACATTATTTTGTAATCACCATAGCATATATACCCTTCAACACTTTAATTCATATTGGCCCATTATGTGCTAATCCACAACATATTATATAACTTTATAAGCATCTTATATTTTATCATAGATAACGTACCTTAAGCAGTAACATGGAAAACATTATCACACTTTATTTTCTAATCATATACACTTAAAACAACCCCATATAAATATTGTCCTGATTTAATCTTTCTACAAGCATCTTCTAATATTTTGCAGAAAAAAAGAGATTCCCCAAGCATTCAAACAATTCCTGCAAGTATAATCTGTATGATTCTTATTTAAGAACCTCATCTAAATATCACAGCCAGATGGAGTATCATCCATGAACTGCAAATATAAATATCAGAATATTTTTCACAATAACCATACACATCCCTAGGGCTCATAACAGTATCACACAAAGGACATGCTAGACTGCTAACATGGCCATGGCTTATTGCAGAGTTGTTGCAGTTATGTAGAATAACATCACTGATTAGTTCAATGTCTTTGGCCAAGGTTTTCAGGATCCTTCTTTTCTCATTTGGAGCATGACCAACATAACTTGGCAGTAAGTGGTTTATGGGATTCTCAACCTCTTCTACTAAAACCACTTGATCTCCAGTTGTTTTCAACATTTTCCAAATATTAAGTCCCATAGTGCCACCAAATTAATAATTTATTAATGGCATGTCTAGGAAAGATGGCACATTTCTTGAATCATTTCAAAATCTCCACAGGCCTGTCTTTTTCATTGTCTATGAAAGTGACACCAAAAGGTTTGAAAAGAAAGTATGCATTTTCCCTGATAACACAAAAATATGCAATCAAGTTGATCAAATAAGTTCTAGAAAGGAAGTAAAAGTCTGGTCAAGAAAGGTAGCTTAAACTCAATGCAAATGAATGGAAAATAATGTATATCTGAAATAAAATCTAAGAAATGAGTAAGCAATATGAGGGATAGAATTCAAAACAAAAGTGGTATTTGTTGTTTTTTGTAACAGATAATCTGAATGTGACAGAGCAGCAAGGAGAGGTCTCATACTAGCAAACACCTGCAGGTGCAAACCATCCAATAATAAGAAGTTACTACCCCTCAGTAAAGAAGGCAGCAAAGCTGAAACTACACAAACAAAGATTACAAGAACTTAATATGCACAGCATGGGGGGGGGGGGGATATTATTTGGAACATTTAATACCTGAATTCCTCAACAGATTTTGAACAAAAACAGCATTCATGAAAAAGTAGTATATGAGAGAGCAGAGCAAGAGAACACAACTTAAAGATGCAGACTGGGATACTCAAGGGAGATAAAAGGAAATATTCTTCATGGAGTGGTGGATAAATGGAAACACCATCTTGGAGAAGTAATAGTATCAGAAAAAGTAACTTAATTCAAAAATACTTGTTGCAAACATAAGACATTTCTTATGCTAAATAGAAGAAAGACAAGAAGCGAGCTAAATATGCTCTGCAAGTTATGCAAAATGTGAAGAGAAGAGCAGAACAGGTGGGCCAAATGGTTTTTATTTACAGTCCATATCTATCTTTATATGCAACAGGAAGGTAAGGACATCAGGCAGTATTTTACTTGGAAGACACGGTTCATGAAAAATGATGTTTATTTTTCTCCGTAAAATATGTATCCATGTTATTCTCTTTTTATTTACTCTGCTGAGCTTTACTGACAAGCTTTTGGAAATGAGACTAAGAAGTAATTTTAAAATGAAATCAGTTCCACATCCACTAGTTTTATGAGGTAATATGCCATGATCAGTCCTATAGTCTAGACTTTAGTTTAATAATAAGTTAATCCCTTTTATGGCTGATACGTGACACAAATGACTTCTTGGGCTTCATTGCTGAGGTAATAAATGTCATGAAGCAAGTGTTGAAGTTATAACCATGAAAATAATATTGGAAGACTATCCATTATTACACATTTTATTTGAAAACAGAAGCTATATTGCAGGTTAATTACAGCAGAGGTCAGCACAGGTGCATGTTATGATTATATTTTTCATTCTCAGGAAACCTGATTTACTCTTGGAGTGTATTGCATTTTCCCATGCTGGCAGGGTAAGAAGGCACTTCATAATCAACATAATACACATTATTCTTGTAATTACTGCTTTTAAAGAAGATGACACCTGCATACGCATCGTGCATACTGAATAGAGGATCGACAGAATAATCTAAATACTCTTTTTATATAGATATATAAAACTACTAATATGAGGTTGTTCCAGCTAGCTATGAAAATATTCCATAATATTAGCTAAATCTGCAGCAAAATACAGAACACTTCACTGATTTTTAATGGAAAAAGGAACTGGCATTTTTATTCTGATGTAAGTTCCCGCAAAGACAATATGCCATTGTCAAAGCATCACTGGAATGATTTGAGAACAGATGACATAGTGACATAGTGACCCTTTCAATAGATTGCCAGAGGTCTGAGTTGGAGACTTACTCAAAGGATCATAGGTAAGTACTAGGCTAGTTGCCCTTGTGGGCCATTTTAAGTCTAGCCAATTTCCCTTCTGCTGCTTGAATTAACCTATCCCACTTAGAGTTAGATTGACCTCGTGGTCCCGTGGTCAATGATTATATATTATCCCTAGTGAGAGTAGCTGGGATCAAACCATAGATAACTGGAAGGTACCCATGCATGGGATAAAGCATTTAGGCACTACCCCTACCCATTAGTAGGGCAGGGAGCATTTCTGGGATAAACTTTCTGTTTCACATCCATAGATTCAAGTTGCACTGGAATATGGATAGAGACAAGCTTTGTTTTACTTGGATAAGAGGTCTGTTCCAAAGCAACAATATCCTCTGCAAGATATATCTGTGTCTCCAAACCATTCTGCTGATGCTGCAGATGAGGTTTGGATCACTAGATTGAGGATTTCTGACACCATGTGACTTGCTGATGAGCAATACATCCATAAGTACTGTGCCAGTGGATGCCTTTTATACCAGACTCAGGTCACCTGTTATCAGTCTGTAGTATAACGAGTATAGTGGTAGAGTTTTGATTTGGTCTCTGCAGGACATATTGTTTAGGCCTTGTATTCTTTTGCTGAGGTATCTCTGTGGGTATTCCAGATATTGCAAGTGTCTGGACAGATACATATCAAAGAGGGCATTATACCCAAAGACTGGCCTAACGATGTCTGGGTAAAGGGGAACAATGACATCCTTAGATCTGGACACAATCCCTTTGTTTATAAGCTGTGCGATATAGAAGGCCTTGATAACAACAATCAACACGTCAGTTAAAAGGGAGGTCACTCTCCATATAATTTCCCAAATCTCGAATAAGTGGGTTAAGTCTTAGGGATGTATTGTCAATATTGTAGTGCCCTGGGGTAGATGACTTCCCAAAGGATGTGATAATACAATTGTTTGGCATTTAGTTTCAGTCCATGATTTTGGAACCAGTTATTTAGCATTATAGCAAAAAAGTGGAATAATCCCCCCCACATCCGTGACTTCCACATCAAATACCACACAATTCAAAAACTCCCTTAAGGCCCATCTTATAAGTTCTTGGCTCTGTCCATGTATCACATAGTCCTAAAATCTGTTACCTCCATACTTTCTCTTTTTCTCTCATAGTATATGCCCTCAGTAAGCATGGTTGTTACAAATGTTATCCCTTGACAACCAGGAACTTGTTGTAACCTCTGTCTGTTTCTTACTACAAACAGAACGTACATATCTAAATATTGCTGATTTGAATTGTCTGTACTGTTTCTTTTCTCACTAGATACTACTACTATAACAATGTTTTCTTTACACTATGTATACTATCATTATTGTTGTTTTTGAATTAAGTGGAGCTTTTCTCCCCAGGCTGTACATGGCCCTCATCCAGTCAGACCATCCCGGTTAACAAATGTAAAATAAATAAATAAAAAATAAATAAATTATTTGGGACAAACCTTTCTGCAGGATGGTTAAGTCATTTAAGGATTCAATGACTGCTGCTAGCTTGTAGTCATCATGAAGCTCATTAATAAAATCAGTTTTTAGAACAGACCTTTCCTTATTGTCAGTGTATGTGTCTATGTCAGATGTTCGAATTTTCAGAAACTCAAAATTCATATTGTTGAGACAATATGATCGAGTTTTTAAAAACTCAAACTTCAAAAAGCAACAAAAATCTACCTTTTTTCTGTGTGCCCCCTGAATATTATATATTTCTTTAGCAGGGAAAATGCCTTTAAACAGAAGCAAAGTCTTATACTTCTGGTTTCTCACTCACCAGATGTCGAAAGCAGTCTCAGGAAAAGTCAAGTAATCCTTCACTTAGATTGTCAGGCATCCTCCTGTTCTGCTATATCTTCCATTATATGTTCTGGCTGGCAGTTTCCAAGAAGCCATACTCTTTGTCAAATATCATCTCTACATTGAGAATCAAATGTCTCTTCCAGTGTACCTCCTGAATGGTAACCAGTAAGAGTTCCAACTTTTGGCCAAATACTCCCTCTACACCAACAAACAGACATGTCTTCCAGTCATCTTGCTGGCTGGCAACCAACAAAAATCCCTGCTCTTGGTAAAATGCTTCCTGTGCATTGAGATACAAATGTTTCTTCCAGTAAATACTCTGGCTGGCAACTATCAAGAGTCTCTATTCTTAGCCAGATATTCCCTCGATACTTAGAAGCAAATGTGTCGGCTTCTCTATTTTAATAGCCCTTTTGTCATGTTCCATTTTAATAAAGAGACAGACTCCAAAAGGACCTTTGATGACCTTTATTAATTCAAACATCAGAGCAACTGCTTCATAACTTTATTAATCATAACTTCATTACTTTGCACATCAAAATCACTTGACCATCCATATGGACAGCGTAACCTACTCACCCTTGTGAAATAAGCAGTGTCCTCCACATGCTCACTTATTCTAACACTTCAGGCAGCGTGCATCCACTCACCTTCCTCTTTACCTAGAGGAAACCATTTTTTGTACTTACTTTCCTCACTTGCTTAGAGAAAAACAGTCTTATACTCACTTTCCTCACTTGTCTAGAGGAAAGTAGTTTTTTATTCAGTAGTAGTTTATATTTGGATATTAGAAGCTTATGTTTTTGTTTTTGCTTGCTCCCAGTTTCAGTAAACCTGATTCAGAGTTCCTCTAAATGATAGTTTACACTACTTTATAATGTTACAGTACTACTAGCTTAAAAGTGATTCCAATAGCATATTTCAAAAATAAGGGCATGAATATAAGCTACTTTATTAATTGTGTCTTCATGTAAAGCTATTTTGTTTGTTTGTCATAACTACCTGATATGTGCAAACTCTTTTTTCTCTCCTCCACGTTTGTCTCTCTTTCTCCCTAAAGTACCCTGCTCCCCATTGCACTGTTCCTGATATAGTCTCTAAGAACCTACCTACCTGGTGACAAAGGACCCTATCAAAATACCTGCGGTCTCATCTAACAGCCTTATTTTCCCTGCACCCTCTCTCAAGGAAGCAAGAAAGTATGTGGTTGTCTAAGTACTGCTTGTACAGCTGACCACCGTCTACTATTGCTTCAGAGGTTCTAAAGTATGCTATGAGTGTGAACAGCCAGCAGCCTTTACCCCCCCCTCCTATCTACCCTGTATCCAACAAACCTCTTCTACTTTATAATAACCCCCATTTACTAGCTATCACTCCTTTCCTAGTTCTAAACCAGCTATCTCCCTTACATACTTACCTGCAATACTAGATCTGCCCACTTATCCCATCCTTTATCTCCTGCTTATCCCTCTGTATTTTTTCTGTATTTAAACTACATCTTTTAAGTCCTAGACCTGCTCTTATTTTCTCACTTACCCTTTACTTCAACTGTCTACACCCACCTGTTTTTTTTTCTCATAGGCTTCTGTTTTATCTCTGATCTTTCCCACTCCTGACTTGTCTAACTTTCCTTCAGTTACTAGCATTGCTGATTGTTTCTTCTCTAGCTTTTCCTTCACTTGTCTCTACCCGCTCCATTCGCCCTGTGGGCTAACTCTGCTCCCCTGCCCCATATCCCACCCACCCCCAGGGGTTCTACTCTTATACCATCTAACCACACCCCTTCCCTCTTCCACCAATCACAAACCCTTCACCATTGGCCACTTAACTCCAATTCCTTCCTTTCACTTACCACTCCCTATCTCTCCCACCACACCCTCCATCTATTCCTTTCCACACCTAGCATACCTCCGAGCCTATAACAGCAACCTAACAAATTACCCTTTCAGATGTATAAGCTACCCACCTCAGCCCTCTTACAGAGCTTACTCATACTTACACTTATACCACCTCTAACTTTAGCTTACCTGCTAGCCTCCTATGAACACCCATTATGTCCACACCTTCTCTACCTCAATAAGCTATCTACCTCTCCTTCTCTACCTATTTTCACTAACCATGTTAACATAACCTCTACACCCAACTATCTACTAGCAAAATACCATAGGATAGCCCACATTAGATATGACTCTCCCAATCCCAGAAAATCTCTACCTCTATATAGATATAGTAAAGTCCCAAATCCTAGACTTCAAACACTACTCCTCTCTTTAAAAGATGGAGACACTCACCCAAACCCAGGCCCAACAACTGCTACTATCACTCAACTCCTCAACCCCAACCCCCATACTATCCATTCCCTTATCAAACCACCTAACTCACTCTTATTAGCTCACCTCAACATACGTAGCATTAATAACAAAGTTGCACAACTCCATGCTTTCTTGGAAGTCTACTCCCTTGACATTATTTGTTTAACAGAAACTTGGTTAAAATCTGTAACTAAAGACGATAAAGTCATCCCACCTGGTTATAATATTTTGCGACTTCATGCAACCAAAAAGGGTGGTGGTGTAGCTATCCTATTTAAATCTGGGTTACAGATTACTACATACAACTATAAACCACCTCAAGACTCCAACGCTGAAATTCTTATTACCAAGCTTCAACTTAACACATTCAAATCCATCTATATTATCTGTATCTATCTTCCACCTGGTAATAACATTGCCACCATAGAAAATATCCTTTGTTGGTTATCCCAAAATTTACCCCAAGAAACCATAATCCTAGGTGATTTTAACATTGATTGGAAGTGTTGTAGCAGTAGCCACCCTACCAGCCATATTAACCTTTTTAGTTTTTCTCAAACCATTACCTCCCCTACCAGGATAAACAAGCCTAATAAAAAAGAAAGTACCTTAGATTGGATTCTCATAAATAATCATCCCCAGACATATGAAGCTGGAACCCTCCATAATGATGTAAGTGACCACTCAGTAACCTACATCATCAGGCTTAAATCCAATCTACCTAATCCAACCATATCTAGGACAATTAGAACCAAGAAAAACTTCAACCCCGATCTCTTCCAGAGAGAACTAAGAGCATGTACCTGGTCTCCCTTAAAATACCTCACACTGGAGGAAGCTGTTAATTACTTTAATTCTAACTTCCTAGCCATACTAGACCACCATGCACCAACCCGCTCTAAGAATGAGAACTAAATCTGCCCCATGGCTTTCAAAAGAAACCAGTCGAAAAATCCATCTCAGAAATAAATACTGGAATAAATCTCATTTAATTAAAAACCCAGTAGACCAACAAAACTTCAGACAGCTGAGAAATGAAACTAAAAAGCTATACTGTCTGACAAAAGAAACTACTACCTACAATTCCAGCAGACTCACCATAATAAACCACAAAAGTTTTGGGTGAGTATTAATCAATTATTACACCCAGGTCAATCCAGCACACCAAACCCACAAGGCACAGGCCAGGACAATCCCAAGCAGACTGCTAATGCCTTTAATACCTTTTTCACTGAGGCCATTCAAACTCTTGCCAGTCAGTTATCTACTCAGAACTTAACTATATACAACTCTAATTCTAACCCATCCCCTCCATTTCTCTTCCAACCAGTCCCAACAACATATATTCTTACCCTTATCCAAAAACTGAAACCGTGCACTCCTTCAGCAGACCAACTACCCACTGAATATCTACAAAAGGCAGCCAAATCCATTGCCTATCCCATTTCCATTCTCATCAATAGAGCCATCAGTGAAGGACCCATCCCTAAAATCTGGAAAGTATCCCATATTATCCCCCTTCACAAGGGTGGGAACTCTACTGAACTCTCCAATTACCGTCCCATAGCCTTACTTTTCCCTTAGCAAAAATCATGGAAAAATGCATCCACAGACATTTGCTAGACCACTTAATCCAAAATAACTTACTTTCAAACTCTCAACATGGTTTCAGACCTTCCCACAGCACTACTACTGCCCTACTTTCCTTTACTGACTGTATCAACAAAAACTGTAACCTCAATATGCTTTCCTCTGCACTGTTTATAGATCTGTCTAAGGCATTCGATATGGTAAATCACTAGATACTTATAAATATCCTCAAATCCCTGTCACTAGATGCACTAGCTATAAAATTGTTCCAGTCCTACTTAGATAACAGACAACAGGCTGTACTTTGGCATAACATTCTATCTACCCATCTGCCCATTAACATTGGTATTCCTCAAGAGTCCATATTAGGACCTCTCCTGTTTTCTATATTTATTACCTTCACCTAGCAATCCCCCAAGCTACATGCATACAATATTTAGCTTCATAGGTTCATAGGTTCATAGGTTCATACTAGGCTATCTGCCCTAGGGCATTTATAAGCCTAGCCAGAGTGTGTTTGGCTTTCGCCACCCATTTTAAATGAATTTTGCTATGTGTTTTTTGAGGTTAGTATACTGTGCCTCTGTCTAACAGTGACACAGAAGTGATAGCCGGGGTAAACCTACGATCTCCCATCCACTCATCAAGATTCCTCTTGAAGAGAGTCAATGTGGGACTCTGCCTAACCTGGACTGGGATTTTATTCCAGAGTGAAGGGAGCCTCTGGGTTATGAATCTGTCCCTCCAGCATGTCCTATTTATTTCAGTGCTGAGGTTCAAGTCTCTCGAGCGCGTAGCTCGATGGGATTTGGATTTTCTGAGGTGCAGCATGTCCATTAATTCTGGGTTGGACATGGCTTTATACGTCAGGCACAGATCGCCTTTGAGCAGGCGGTATGCCACTGAGTAGAGCTGGAGTTTCTTTAACCGGGCAGCATATGGCATCTGTTTGAGCCCTTTGATCCTCTTGGTGAGGTACTTTTGGGGTCTTTCCAGTTGCTGCAGGTGTTTGGTAAGGTACATCCCAAAAGGGGCATTGTACTCAATTATGGGCCTGATGAGGGATGAGTAAAGAGGTACGATAACCTCCCCTGATCTAGATGTGAATCCCTTCATGATTAGGTGGGCTATATAAAATGTTTTTCTAACCACTTTGGCCACGTGATTGTCAAATGAGAGATTGCTATCAACTTGGGTCCCCAGGTCCCTAATGACTTCTTCTGTACTTAATGGATTACCACCTATGTGGTAATTTGTGGGCACTTTGTTTTGCCAAAGGGATGACTATACACTTTTTGGCATTTAGCTTGAGGCCATGGCTCTGGCACCAGTTGTCTGTTTCTATGAGGCCCTTTTGGAGGATGCTTGTGTCGGCTGGAGAGTTGATTATGGCACCCAGTTTGCAGTCATCTGCGAACTTGGTCAGCCACAGTCCTTCTGTGTTGGCCTGTACTGCCGAGAAATATATACCAAACAAGAGAGGTCCCAGGACTGAGCCTTGTGGGACGCCACTTGTAACTGGTTTGGAGTCTGACATGGCTCCAGCAATTCTAACCATGTGGGTTCTGTCCTTGAGCCAGTTTGCAACCCATCTAGTGACATAGGGGTTTATATTTAGGCTGGTGAGCTTATCTATAATGCCTGAGTGGGGTATTGTATCGAAGGCTTTTGCGAGGTCCAGGTAGGCTGTGTGGACCACCTTCCCCTCGTCAATGGCCTTGGTGACTGTTTCAAAGAAATCGACCAGGTTTAAGAGGCAGGATCTGCCCTTAACAAAGCCAAACTGGGTAGGATCCAGTGTCTGTAGGTCCCCAATATCTTTATTTATGAGGTCCATGATGATCCTTTCCATAGCTTTGCAGACCAAGCTAGTCAGGCTTATGGGCGATAGTTTCCAGGATCCGTTGAGGCACCACCTTTGTGGAGAGGGACCACTGTTGCTGTACGCCACTCTTTGGGTACATATCCTGTAGTAAGGCTAAGATTGAACAGTAGTTTTATGTTTGGGTTTAGCTCTTCTTGGAGTTCATGTAGGGTGCAGCCCGGGACACCATCTGGTCCCATTGATGCTGTGTTTTTGCTTTGGAGAGGGCGGCTCTTACCTGAGCATCTGAGATGTCAGGGGGGCAGCACTCTGTTGGGATAGATATTTGCCCTTTTGGTGGGGAGAGGGGGGAGAAGTTTGCACTGAACCTGTCAGCTAGGATGTTGGCAATGTCTGTGGGATCGGTGTATTTTTTGTCATTTTGGACTAATTCTGAGCATATCTGGGAATTCCCACCCAGGTTCCTAACATAACTAAAGAAAGCCTTGTGATTATCCTTAGTGTCCTGTGCAAATTTTCTCTCGAAGCTGGCCTTAGATGATTTTATGAGTGCCCGTAGTTTTTTGCTAATACTGATCAGAGATACCTTCCCTTTTTGGGATTTTGCTCTATCATGTAGTAGCTTCCTCCTTCTATTGTATAGTTTGTTTATGGCTGGGGTCCACCAGACAGGATGTCTGCCTTTGGAGGATTGGGTCTTGGTTTCATTTGGGATTGCATGATCCATGCATTCCTAAAGGTGTATATAGAATGCGTTTATAAAGGATTCTGCGGTCTGGGCCGTATTTTCCACAGGCCCGGGGGCTTTGAAGGATTTACCGGTTTTGAGGCGTGTGAAATTTGCTTTAGAGAAGTTTTCACTGTGGTTTTCTGGGCAGGGGGTGGGGTCGGGATGTGAATATCCAGTGAGATTAGTTTATGGTCTGATCTTACCAGTGAGGGATACACTTCTGGTCTGGAGCATAGTGTCCCCATGTTGGTGATGATCAGGTCCAGTATGTTTTCCCCTCTTGTGGGAGTGGTAACAAGTTGTTCCATAGCATTTGAGTTTATAAATTCTAGGAACCTTTGGGCTAGGGTGTTGGAGCTAGAGTAATGCTCCCAGTCTATGTTTGGGTAGTTGAAGTCGCCCAATATAATGGTGTTTGGAGAGACCTTCATATCTTCCAGTATTCTCAGGAAGGCCAAGTGGGGTTCCTGTGTTTGGGAGGGTGGTCTGTAGCAGGCTATAAACTGGAAGGCAGTTTTACCCACAGTTAGTTGCACATGGATAGTCTCTGATGCTTCGTGCTGTGCCACCAACCTGGAGGTGTGGGTATCTTTGACGAATATTGATACTCCTCCTCCTTTTGTGGTTCGGTCCAAGTTTTGGGGCCGAAAAGCATGGTATGAGGTATAACCTGGTAGTGCTGGGGTGCTCTCGGGAGCCTTGAACCAGGTTTCTGTTACTGCACAGATATCGATGTTCTCCATGCTAAGGAGAGTTTAGAGTGCGTGCATCTTGAGGTTTAGACTTCTGGCGTTGAGTGGCATTACTCTTAGTTTCTTATCCCTTGTGATACCTATGGAGGTGGGTTTGTCTTTTGAGCCTTGCCTAAAAAAGGCACTATGGGGGTAGCAAGAGCCTTTGCCAATATCCGAATTTAGATGATTCCACACTTATATGCTCAGCCACATCTATATCTGAACTTAACTCCCTTACCCAAAATGTGTTTAACACAGTTGAACAATGGTTTACACAGCACTGTCGCCTTCTGAACCCCCAAAAACTAAACTCCTCCTTTTTACTCCTACTTGTAAGTCCCCCCAATAGACTTCACAGTAACATCTAATAATGGTATCACCATAGATAACAACCTTAACTTCGACACCCATATTAACAATACTCTAAAATCTGTTAATAGAAAACTAGGCTCTCTCTACAGGATCAAACCCTTCCTCTCTCCTGCAGCTAGAATAACTATTGCTCACACCCACCTCATTTCTACTCTCCTCTATGCCTCACCCATTTATACTAATCTCTCTAAAAACAACCTTAATAAAATGGAAAACTCCTACAATAACATAGCCAGATTTGCTACAGGTAACCCTTTCAGAATCCACCACTGTTTTAATCTAAAGCAGCTAGGTTGGTTTGAATTACAAAATCAGCTTAAACTCCACCAACTTACCATTGCCCATAAAACCCTTTACCAACCTACCAATACCCCTATACTATCTACCCTCATTACCCCCTACAACAATCTAAAGACCTTACGATCATCACATAAACTTCTTGTAAATATCTGTAAATCAAACAACAGGGCTGGGGACTCTCTTTTCTCTAATACTGTTGGAAAATCCTGGAACCTTCTTCCTAATGAACTTTCCTCTCTTCCCTCTATATAACTCTTTAAAACCAAATTGAAACTTTTCCTCAGAACACACTGGTTGTGCCCCTGTACTAAACCTGCCTGATCAACTAGCTCTTCTTACTTGGTTCAACCTACCCTCCTCTTCTCAGTAATCAAGTTCCTTTTCTTAATAACAACTTACCTTGTCCTTCTATATTATTACTTACATCTTCAGAATCTCATTAAGGAGTCTATTTTTACTAATATATTGTATAATTTCAGTTCCTACTTTTTCTTTATGACTACTTGTATACTAATATATTGTATAATTCAGCTGCCATCTTTTTCTTTATGATATATTGCAACTACATTTTGTATTGTACTAATTGTATCTGTATATTTTGCACTATGTTATAAACGAATGACCTCTTTGATTATTCTCTGTACTACACCTGCAATGTTCATTGTATACATTCATTTTTTGTATATGTGATTTTGTTTGTTTCCTCGGAGCTTATCTCGCCGGGCCTCTACTGAAAATGGACATATATCCAGTTAGACTAGCCCGGTCAACAAATGTAAAATAAATAAAATAAAAATAATAAAATAAAATAAATATTCAGGCATGTCCAAGGGTCAGTTCCCAGTGTTCTGTCCTGTCTATCTGTTGAATCTGGGCATCTTGAGGCAATATAGCATTTGCCTCATGTACACAGACAACCCTCTCCTCCTACCACCCAATACCACAACCTGTGAGAGATGCACTTATCTAGCCAAACTGGAGGTAAAGCTCTCTCCAACCAAGACTGAACTTGACAGTCAAGAGGAGAAGGTAAACACTTGCACCATACCACACTCATCACATAGTCTCAGTAAACCTACACCACCAAAATCCACACATAGAAACACAAAAAACATTCGCAGAGGCTCTCAATAATAATCTGCTCAAGCAACAGAGACTTCCAAAGCAGAAACGCAAGCAACCTCCACCCCCCCAACATAACCCAAATGAAACATAGCCCACAGATTCAGTGTGCCAATAAACCGCAGCCCATAAGGCAAATCAATGTACCCAACACACTAGTCATAGGTGACTCTATAGTCAGGCACACTGATGTCCCACTCACCAGGCTAAATAAGGAGAAGGTTACTGTCAGCTGTCTGTCGGGTGCCAGGTTCCACCACATAACCCACGCACTCAGGTAACTCCACAAGTACAAATATGACTCTATCACTGTCCATGTTGGTGTGAACGACCAGAGACATGCCTCCCTGGACTACCTGAAAAGAGACATGGAAGAGCTCTCCGATCTTATAGCCCAGGCAGGTATGACCCTAGCCCTGAGTAGCATCCTGCCATTGCCCAGAATGATACCACAGTACAAGGACAAAATGATTGACTTCAACAATTGGCTAAGCTTCTGGTGTCATTTTAAGGGGATCCAGTGTCTGTCTGCCTGGGACAACATGGTCGATAGACCATGATGCTTTGCCAGAGATGGCCTGCACCTGTCGCCCCTCGGATTCCGGATACCGGCTAAGGCTCTTGCCGCCCCTATAGTGCCTTTTTTAGGCAAGGTTCAAATGACAAATTCACCACTGTAACAGGAACAGGCAAGCAAAAACTGAGGGTAATGCTACTCAATGCTAGAAGTCTAAATCTCAAAATGCACTCACTCGAGGCACTCCTTAAAATGGAGAACATTGATATCTGTGCAGTGACTGAGAAGGGGTTCAAGGGTCTAGAGAGCACCCCTGCATTACCACGCTATAACTCATATCACACTTTTTGGCCATCTAACCTGGACCAGAACACCAAAGGCAGAGGTGTGTCCATATTCATTAAGGATATCCACACCTCCAGGCTAGTTGCACAGCATAATGCATCTGATGTTATCCAAGTGCAACTAAATCATGGCAAAACTGCAATCCAAATTGTAGCTTGCACAGATCCCCCACCATGCCCCAGGATTCCCACTCCTCTTTTCTTGATATAGTGGAAAATATTAGGGTTCAACCAAACACCCTAATAATGGGTGATTTCAACTACTCCACCATTATCTGGGAAAACTACTCATGTACCAACCTTCACTCAATGCTTTCTGGAATTCATAAATTCCAATGCCCTGGATCAACTTATCCACACCTCCACCAGGGGCAATGATATCCTATACTTAGTCATTACTAACATGAGTGACCGGTGTTCCACACCTGAAGTCAACTCTTCGTTGGTCAGATCCGACCATATGCTAATCACCCTAGATAGCCGCATCCCGCCCCCACCCACCATTAAGGAAACCACAGTAAAAAATTTATCCAAAGCCAACTTCATGCTTCTTAAGACGGAAGTGGTAAACTTCATGACACCCAGGCAGATGGACAATACAGTCACGAATACTGAATCCTACTCAAATGCACTCTATAAGCACTTACACGAGTGCATGGATCGTGCTATCCCAAACAGAACCTAGATGCTATCCTCCAAAAAAAAGGAAGCCAATATGGTGGTCCCCAGCCATAAACAAACTCTACAACAGAAGGAAGAAACTGTTGTAAAAGAGAGTAAAATCCCATGAGTGGAGGAGCTCCCTGGTCAGCCTCAGAAAGAAACTGAGATCCCTTATAAGATCCTCCAAAGTTAGCTACAAAAAAAAAAATCACCACTGATTCTAAGGACAACCACAAAACATTATATAGCTATGTCAAGAATCTCAATGGCAACACCCAGATCTGCTCTGAGTTACAGCACAGCAGCACGAAAATTACAGAACCAACTGATATTGCCAACATCCCTGGCAGATAGGTTCATTGCTAACTTTACCCCCCCTCTCACCCCCTAAGGGACCCATATCTATATAGGAAGAATGCAGAGTCCCTGTAATCACATCTATGCAGGTAAAAGGTGTACTCTCTAAAACCAAAAACACAGCATCCATGGGACTGGACAACATCCTAGGCTGTGTTTTACACAAACTTCAGAATGAATTGGCTCCCCACCTAAGCACCATCTTCAATCATAGTCTCACATCAGGGTTTGTGCCCACTGAATGGTGCACAGCAACAGTTATCCCACTCCACAAAGGGGGAGCCACCACTGATCCTGGGAACTATCGCCCTATTAGCCTGATGAGCCTGGTTTGCAAGGCCATGGAATGTATCACCATGGAACTCATAAACAAAGACTCTGGTAACCTCCAAACTCTGGACGCCACCCAGTTTGGGTTTGTGAAAGGCAGATCATGCCTTTTGAACCTGACAGACTTCTTTGAGGCAGTCACCAAAGCTGTAGACGAGGGTAAGGTGGTTCACACAGCCTATCTTGACCTCGCCAAGGCTTTCAACACCATCCCCCATTCTGGAATTATAGCTAAACTCACTAAACTCGGTATAAATCCCTATGTCACAAGATGGGTTGCCAACTGGCTCACTGACAGAACCCACACTGTAAAAGTTGCAGACTCCAAATCTGACTTCAAACCAGTGACAAGTGGAGTACCACATGGTTCAGTCCTCTCCTGTTTGGTATCTACTTCTCTGAAGTACAGGCTAACACAGAAGGCCTCTGGCTAATGAAGTTCACAGATGACTGCAAACTAGAAGCCATAGTCGAGGCTCCAAATGATGTGGACATCCTACAGAAGGGCCTCACTGAGACAGATGCCTGGTGTCAGAGGCATGGCCTCAAGCTCAATTCCAAAAAGTGCATTGTCATCCCCTTTGGTAAAAACTCTGTACCCATGAACTGCCACATAAATGGCAGTCTACTTAATACCAAATGTGTGATAAGAGACCTTTTGACCCAGGTGGATAGAAGTCTCTCCTTTGATAAACACATCGCCACAGTAGTCAGGAAATCCTTCTATGTGGCACACCTCATCACAAAAGGGTTCTCATCCAGGAAAAAAGAGGTCATTGTTCCCCTCTACTAGACACTCATTAGACCCATTATAGAGTGCAATGCCCCTTTTGGAATGTACCTCACAAGACATCTGCAGCAGCTGGAAAGGCCACAGAAGTACCTCACAAGTAGGATTACTGGCCTCAAACAGATGCCCTACACTGACCGTCTCAAAAAACTCCAGCTTTACTCTGTAGGATATCGCCTACTCCGAGGAGATCTCTGCCTAACATATAATGCTATGTTAAACCCAGAGCTGTTGGACATGCTACATCTAAAGAAATCTCAATCCCTCTGAGCTACATGCTCTAGGGACTTAAACATTGTCACCACAATAAACAGGACATGCTGGAGGGATATATTCCTGTCCCAGAGACTTCCTATACTCTGGAAAAGCTACCCATCTATGTCAAGCAAAGTTCTTCATTAGCACTCTTCAAGAAAAATCTTGATGAGTGGATGGGAAATAGGAAATACACCCCGGGGATCACTTCTGTTACTCTGCTTGACAGGGGCACAGGAAATTAACTTTCTTGGGTGGCATAAGCCAGGGACCCTTGTTAGCTAGACTTACTTAGGTCCTAGGACCAACAGCCTAGTACCTACCTATGAACCTATGAACCTTCATCCCAAAATCTTATTTCCATCCAAACCACCAGGTGCAAGCAGCATCCAATCACTCACTTTCACCACTCTAGGCCTCCTTCCTCCAAAAGCATACACCGGGGGGGGGGGGGGCAGAAGAGGGACAAGCCTGTCCCTCTTCTCTATCCCTACACTTCTCCCCAACTAGAACCACCACAACAACTTAATAACCATGGGAGGGCCAGGTGGGCAATAAAATCACACCAAAATGTACTCTCTGAGGCAGTTCCCAACACTCAAAACCCCTAAGACCCACCCCCATCCCTACCTCACTTCCTCCCTCCAGCCTTCCAGTATTAAGCCTTCCTTATCCTAAATGTTTTTACAGACTTTTATCCTTCATCTCCAACCCCACTTACCCCTTAACTACTCATCAACCCCTCCCACTAAAAATGTCCCATGACAAATTTGTCTGTTCCAAACATCATTTATCATGTTCCACTTTAATAAAGAGACAAACGCCAAAAGGACCATTGACAACCTTTATTAATTCAAACATCAGAGCAAATGCTTCTTAACTTTATTAATCATAACTTCATTACTTTGGACATCAAAATCACTTGATCATCCATAAGGGCAGTGTAACCCGTGCACCCGTGCGAAATAAGCAGCGTCCTCCACATGCTCGCTTATTCTAACACTTCAGGCAGTGTTCATCCACTCACCTTCACCGCAAAACCTCATTTCCATCAAAACCACCAGGTGCAAGCAGTGTCCAACTACTCACTTCCACCACTCCAGGCCTCCTTCCTCCAGAAGCATACACCAGAGGGGGAACAGAAGAGGGACAAGCCTGTCCCTCTTCTCCATCCACTAGCCAGAATCAGGCTGTTCTCGCTCACTAACTCCAATGTTTAACCATCTCCTCCAAAAACAATCCCTTGTTCAGGTTAAACAAGTCTAGCTCAAAGTCACTGAGATGCATTCTCCATCTTCCCTAAACCACATAGGATCCCTGTAAGCAAACTCATTATGCTGAATGGTTAGCACTCCATCACCCTCAACTGCTTCTCAACCTATAATTTACAAACTTCCTTGCCCTCTCAACTGCTTAAAACTTCTTAGCATTCTTCCATGTAAAACGTGGGATAATCTCTGACCACACCAAGCACAGATTTGGATATAACTTCCTTAAAGCCAGGAAATCCTACCTTATCTGATAAACCAAATGACGCTTTGATGTCAAACCTAAATTATTACCTGCCAGGTGCATCAGCAAAACTCGAGGAAGCCCCACCTGAGATTGCATCACTCCAAATACCTGCAACAGCTGGTTCCAGTTGATCCCCCTAATGCCATGCCATGTAATGTTACAACCGCAACAGTGTAACCCCAGCTGAGAACTTTTACTTCTAAAAGCAGCGCTTCTTGTTGCTCAAAAAATGTATAAATGCCTTATGATGAGAATCCTTTTGCCTAAAGGAGAAAAAAGAAAAAAACATGAACATTACATGAAAAAACACCATCCCCTACCTAATATAATTCAAAAAGCAATTAGACCATCTCCCTGCCCTCTTAATGACTTCAATCAAACTACCTGCTCTTGCCAAAAATGACATCTTACCCATCCTAAAGGAAGGAGTAGAAAATCTCTCTTCATCCAAACCCATGGTACAGAAGGCCCTTCTTATGAATAAAATCATTTGTCCCCCTGTTAACACAAAACTCCCTTTTGACTGAAAAACCAAATCCTGTGAGCTTCCTTTATGAGATGCTAACAATCTCCTCACCCATACCATTGGACACATTTGCTCCAACTTGTCCCTTGGTAAAACTATGTGCACACCCCTGGCCACCTGATCATTCTTGTATGTCCTAAACTTAATGTGAACTGTGCCAGGCAATAGCTTGACATCATTCCACACCAGCCACCCCAACAACTCTGACACCCTAAATGCACCAAAGTGCATCCACACACTCAACGTCACCCACACAACATAATCCACTGATTCCTTGATTACCCTAGTCAAATCCTGCAGCAAAACTTTTAAAACCCATTGGGTCACCGGCCAACACTTGTCCCTATTCAAACCTTCTTTCCTACTCCATCCCTTTAACACTTGCCCCACCATCCATGATTTTGTAAAATCCTGCAATCTCGCCAGTCGAGCAAACACACTAATTGCTGCCAGGTCCACCTTAATGGATTTTTCTTCCTTACCCTGTGCCCTCACCCAGCTAAATATCACAACAATAACTCTTCCGACCAAACCTACATCCTTCGGTAACCTGCATAACAAACCTGTCAAAATCATGCAACACTCTATTGTAAGCCTTCCTAGTGGAGCACGTCAAGGACTGTTGCACCAACTTCCCAATAACTATATCCCAATCTCCCACACCTCGCTTGGCACCACCATGGGGTCCTCTGATGCTATCAGGGCCAACTGCTGGAATCTGGAAAACTGAAAGTGAAACAAACTATCAGCAATCCCATTTTTTTACTCCTGGTACATGCACACCTGTGAAGGAAAAATTAATCAACAAACTGTGCAGCACTAACTTACGCAATACCAACAATAAATGTTCAGACTTATCAGTCTTAACCTGTAAAACTCTAACAACCGCAACATTGTCTGAATTAAAAACTACCCTCCTGCCCCTCAACCGTTCCTGCCACACCACTGATGCCACCCAAATCAGCATCAATTCCAAAAGGAAAACATCCCACCTCCAATCCTCCGGCCACTCAAATGGCCATGGCAGTGCAAACCACTGTCAACCAAAAAATGCCCCATACCAGTGCCTCCTGCCACATCTGTGAAAAGTTGTAGCGTCCATTGCCCTACCCAATCCGACTGCCAAAAGGTGACTCCATTAAATTGTTCTAAAAACTGCAACCACAAAGTTAAGTCCTCATGAGTCAATTTGCCAGTTCTCACTCAATGGTGCTTACCTTTACCCCTTTCTTTCAATAGAAGGGCTACGGAGCTACAAAAGGTCTGCCCT
Organism: Protopterus annectens; assembly: GCF_019279795.1. NCBI lineage: Eukaryota > Metazoa > Chordata > Ceratodontiformes > Protopteridae > Protopterus > Protopterus annectens. Next base: position 309,485,386 of record NC_056741.1, on the reverse strand, counting down.
GAGTGAACAGCCTGACAAGCAAAATTCAAGAGTCCTAAGAGTTCCATAGCATACTTGACCCACACCTTGTCCTTAGCCCTCATGCAAACTATCTTCTCCTTTAGCTTAGCTAGCTTTTCCCTCAGCAAGCCAAACAAACCCTGTTCTGCATACACACTCAACCCCAGGAAATCTAATACCTTTGTTGGACCCTCCAACTTGTGGGTGGCCAATGGCACCCCCAGTTCCTCACATATCCTCACAAACTCTCGATTAGCCAATGATGCCCCTATTTTCCTTTACCTACCAGTAAAAAATCAACTAAATAATGCACCACCCTTTGTGTAGCTACCCGCTGATGCCAAATCCAATGTAAAGCCGTGCTAAACTTCTTGAAAGTGGAGCAGGCTATTGAGCATCCCATTGGCATGGCCTTGTCAAAATAAAACTTGTCTCCCACCACAATACCCAACAATAGCCAGTCTTCCTCTCGAACTGACAAAAGGTGAAATGCAGACTCAATGTCCACCTTGACCAACATTGGATCCTCAAACCCTCTAATGGCTTGGACTGCATCATCCAATGATGCGTAAGTCACCTTAGCCTCCTCCACAGAAATAAAGTCATTGACAGACTTTCCCTCAGGGTAAGACAAATGGTGAATCAAGCAAAATTCCCCTGGCTGCTTCTTATGTACCAATCCCAATGGTGAAACCTTAAAGTTGGCGAATGGAGTGGTATCAAATAGGCCCAATAACTGGCCCTCCTGCCACTTCTTCTCCACCAATGCCTCCAAAATATCCTCCCTCCCTTGCACTGATCTTAAATTCTTTCCAATCACCCCATCCCCTGCCAATGCAGACTTAAAGAAAGATCCCATGAAAAGACCCTCAATCAGCTTCCTACCACCACTGGCTGCAGGTACAGCCACAGCATGTCCCACAAGACATGCACCTTAATAGGAGAATGTGTCCCTGAGTCACCCTCTCGTCCCTTGAAAAGGCTCCACCCGACCACGAAAATTACCCCAACTGCGTGCCCCTGGCAAACCTGGAGATGGCCTCCCTAACCCAATCTGTCTGGCAAAGGATGTACCACTGGGTGAACACCTGCACACTTTGAGCACATGTGCAAAAATCTGCATGCTGTCCAAGTACATCATTCACCACTGAATGCCCAACATACTCCCACCCTACTGTCCCCTACCCTACTCCATTTGCTGTCCCCACTGATACTGTCCATCATCATAGACAACCATATATCAGGGTGTTTCACCTCCCAATGCATGGACTTATCAACTGCCTTCCTTTTGCAAAATTTCTGATCATACCACAAGCAAGCATAACCATCCAGTACCTTTTGTGCCTCCCGTATATTCAAAAAGTACCCCAAGAGTGGAAGGGGCCAAAGCACTATGTTTCTCCAACCATTCCGCCATGTAGTAAACAAATCTCAAAACCCAAATTTCCCACTTTCTTGGCTACATTTTCCCCACTTGCCATCGATCAAGGGCCGCTAAGGCTGCTAACAGGTCTTTCCCACTCGCTGACTCAGCTTCCAACAGCCGTTGGACTCCATCTCCATCAATTAGCTCAAAAATGTCCACATACTCTCCATAGCTAGCCATTCCCTTGGTCATGTCCCAAAATCCGATCTCACCTCCTCTCAACCAGGGTGGGCATCTTCACCAAGTGGCAACAAACTATCAAGCATGGCTGGACCATCCATAACTGAAATATGCTCCTCAAAGCTGTAACAGTCTCCCACTAAACCCCGCAGCCCCCCCCAATGGCACCCGTCAAACCTTTCAAAGATGACTGCAAGGTGCTAACCCCACCACCTGCTCCATGGGTCCCTTGCTTCCTGCTCCCCGGAATGATTATTGCATCCATTTCACCACTACAAACTGAATAATCATTACCTGCAGGAGCAGCCGGTGCTGAATCCAAGGCTGAGACCCCCGCTGTCATCTCCTTGCTGGGCTGCGACTGACGTTTTTTTTGCCTCTGGCTGGCTGCTTCCCCTTCAATGTTTGCCACCTCTTGCGATTGGCTTGACTCTGTGTCACTATCCTTGTAGCATCTGTACTTGACATGTCTCGAAAAAGGTCCCCTGGCTGGGCCACAATGTCTGCCCACCTCTGCTGCAAAGCCTGGACATCAGGCATATTGCTTTGACACTTGAAATGAGAGATAAACATTGTAAGTAACTGAGCTACAAATAAATAAATAAATAAAAATAATAATATGTGTGTGTGTGTGTGTGTGTGTGTGTGTGTGTGTGTGTGTGTGTGTGTGTGTGTTTGTGTGTGTGTGTGTTTGTGTGTGTGTGTGTGTGTGTGTGTGTGTGTGCGTGTGTATATATATATATATATATATATATATATATATATATATATATATATATATATACTCATGTAAACTCTGGCCTTCATACCCATACTTCATACTCCCCAAACCCCTGTTCTTCCCCCATCACCAGCCATTGCGCATGCATAGAAAATGGCTGTTACAAGCTAGGCCTTATCACCTGCGAAGCACCACCACTGAGCTGATCTATGGGACCAAGCCACCATAGCACCACTGCTGGCAACGCAACCGCTCCCTTAACACCACCAGTGAAAAAAGTGCTCTGAAATACGGGAATCCTTCAGGACCAGAGGTTTTAAGGTTGGACATAGCAAATAACTGATATTATCGCTGACTGAATAAGAAGCTGCCTGGGCCTTTATTCATCATACCACAGCCTGCAAACAGCAAACTACACTTAATTTGCTGTGCTTAGCAGCAAACCTTTAGCACACATGTAGAAAAAGTTCCCTTCCCTCTGGCATGTTATGAATGCCCAAAAACCAACGCCTCCCCCCAGCCTGCTGAAAAAGTACGACAGTAGTGCCGTACCAAGTTTGCTATCCAAGCCTGTTCCAGGTCCTAGAGCCCAACTCCTCTCCTCTGGTAATCCCCACCCACACACACACCACTGAGAAAAGATAAGAAGGAGAGAGAGGGAAAAAAATTAATGTAGGAAACCTCTACTTACCTCTCCTTTCCTGACAATCCCCAAGACCTACCTTACCACCAGCCACCTCAGGTCATCTCGGACATGATCCTGCCTCAACAAAATCACAACAAAATCATGCCAAAATGTGCTTTCTGAGGCAGTTCCCAACACTCAAAACCCCTAAGACCCACCCTCATCCCTACCTCACTTCTTCCCTGTATCCTTCCAATATTAACCCTTCCTTATCCTTAATGCATTTACAGAGCTTACCTTTCTCCCTTCATCTCCAACCCCACTTACCCCTTAACCACTCATCTACCCCCCACTAACGATGTCCCATGACAAAGAAAGAGTGTGGCCTCAGGCACTCAGGCATATGTGTGTCTGTGCTTTTCCTTCCTGCATGTTCTGACACTCTAGTTCCACAGTCTCCACCACAGTTGTTAGGGTGGCTTTACCACATGACCCTCGGCTCATGTGGGGTTGAGCACTATAAGTCAGTTGGAATTCCCTTTGGCTACTCATAAACATGAAAGAACAAGGTTCAGTCCTTGTCCTTCAACCTGGACACTGTTTAGCAACGTGTGCACTTCTGAAGCAGACACAGAGGGAACAACCTCATGCCACATGCTGCCTAGAACACAAGCTTAAAAGCTAATTTTGTTGGGAATGTCATCCACAAGCTTAATTTTAGTTGCAGGCTTATCTGTTTATTTAGGTTCCGTGACTAGATTGTTTTTGATATGAAGGATACTTGACGCACTCTCTACACTCCTGGTATGGTTTGCCTTACAAACACAAGGTGCAGGGTTTGAGTCTCACAAGGGATAATTGACTAGGCTTAAAATGGCTTGCAAGGGCAGTTAGCTTAGTACTAAACTATGAGCCTATTTCTATTTGTTTCTGCAGCTTTGGTTTTGCAAATGCTTGTTTTGTGATTTCAGTAAGTATGCTACTTCAGTCTTCAGTACAGATATGTCAATTGTTTTTATGACTTCCAAACTCTGTCTGTCTCTGTTCTTTTCTGTATTCATTGCCACTCTCAACATCATAAGGTTAGTGGGAGTGACTTCATTTTATATGAGGGAATTATTTTTCTTTCACACATTTGTTACAGCAGTATGATGTTTCTTTGTTTCATCTCAGCACAAGGGTTAATAGATATTGTTTAGTTTTCTGTTTGCTTCCTCCAAGGCCTTCCCTTGGGCATATTTTAAGCCTCCAGACTTTTTACACTTGGTGGTTTCCAATAGAATTATATTTTTCATTTAGTTTGCAGCACAACTGTCTTTTGATGTTGCAGCTTTTCTCTTTTTAGCATTTTTATTATAGTGTTTGGTTATATTAATTAAAAGCACTTAAGGCAGTTTTATTGCATCTCTGTATGTCTTTGCATATAGCCTTTTGAGCCCCACTGTTAACTGGCAACTGCTAACTTTCATTTATATGTTCAGGTTTCATTTGTTAAATAAGCTGGATCAGTTTATTATCATGCGCATAAGTTTGTGTACTTTTCTTGACTTTATGTTCAGTCTCTTGGAGTTATGCCTTTAGTGACTTATTCTCAGATTGCACATTCTGATATTTTATTTTCAGGTCAAGCAGGGCAGTGTTATTACAGTGTAACTTTTGCTAACGTTTTTATTTTTTACTCAGTAAGCATCCAGTGTCAACTTAGGTCAGTGTGTGAATTTTCTTTTGCCTTTCAAGTTCGAGCCTCATGTCTCTTTCCTGTTTTTTTTTTGTTTTTTTTTTTTATTTGTGATGCCACTTGACCTAGCACTTTCAGGCTTGCTTTCTTATTTCACCCTTTATACTACTGGGACAGAAAGTTCAAATATTATTTTACCCAGTCTGTTTTGTTATGCCATGTGTTTTATTGTCCATGCTCAGCTTGCAGCCTTGTAGACCTCTTAGGCATTTTATTTTCACTCACAGAAACCATCTGTTTAATCAAGTCTGTTAGCTCTATTTGTTTAAAGACAGTGACCTCTGTCTTAGCATTTTTACACACTTTGTTAATACTCTAACTTTACATTTCAGAGTTATACAATATGAAGGAGCTTAATTTATTTTTCTTGTCATGTTTAATCCTTTTCTCCTGAAACAGAACTTCCAAAATGATCACCCCATTTTTTACAAGTGTTAGCTTCTTAAAATGTCACTGAAAAAATCTGTTCTTCAGCATTATCAGTCCCATCTTTTTTGGAATCTTAAGAACCAGAATCATTACTTTTCAGCATAGCCGGCTGTAGGCATACACCAACTAGGCAGCCGCCTAGGGCACCGGTCTAGCAGGGGCACATTTCCAGTATTCATTTGTTATTTTTTTTCAGTAAAGAAATGGTTTATTTAAACTATGTTGAATGAATACAGGAAACATTTGAAGAGTAAGAGAAACTGTGAGAAAATAGAAGGAAAACGTAATCTGGCTGGTGTAAATAGACCAGGATGGGGCACTGGGTGGTGGTAGTGGTAGGGCGCTGTAATGCCCTTTTGCGAAGAGCACCTGTTGACCAAAGGCCGGCCCTGCTTTTAACTTTCATTTTGCATGTTTGTAACACTGGATTGCAAAACAATTTTCTTCTGCTTGTCAGAAATATTCTAATGCAAAGCATTCTCATTCAGCTGTACTGTAGCATTGTTTGTGATCTGACATGGTTGGCTAATACTGTTTTTATTTGCAGCCCCATGTTATTGTGTAACAGCAAAGCCTAACATTTGTTCACCTTCTGTGATAGCAGCACAGATATTGCTTTCATGTTCAGTATAGGCAACTCACAGTCAGTTTCATCAGCTACTCCCTTTTCTCTCAAAAGTGTTTTACTTTTTGGACCAGCACTTCTTTCTTGCTTTAAACAGCAATAACCCCTACTTTTCCTGTCACAGGGTTTTACCATTTTAAAAGCAGCACCCTTGTCTTGCTTTACTGACCAATGATTCCCCTTTTCTAGTTAGATGTTTTTATGTTTAGAATCAGCAGCTAACACTAGCCCCTTCTTTCACAAGATGCCAACGGTGTTTTAGTAAACTTACTTTGTTACACATAAATTTTTTTGTTGCAAGCTTTTTCCAAGCTAAACTTTAACCAGCACCCATTTTAATTGCTGTTTCTTTTGCTGAAGCACCCACTTTTCTTTGTTGGACAAGTCTCCATATGGTCATAGGTCAAATATTCTTGTAGGTGTACTGGTTCTTTAGTATTACCAATTTGCTACTCAAGAAGGCTTGCTGTTTTACTTATATGTCACATATACTTTGCCATGGGTTTCTTATTACTTTTCACACAGCACCTAATGTAATTTAGTACTGAAGCTACACCACTTGCCACAGACAGCATATAATAAGATTCAAAGTTATATATACGATTCAGTAGAGTGCACCTAGTAAAATTTAATACAGTATACACTTTGCAATGTACATAGTTCATCCATTGCCAGTGCTGTCCGCACACTGTACACTTTTGTCTTGTAGTTTTGCTTATCAACAAACAATATTTGAGCAGTAGTTCAGTGTTCTTCAGAAAGCAATAGCAGATAGTGTTTTGTATCATGTTTTAAACATAGGGCTATTCACAAATGCAGGAAATCCCTGATTTATGTAAGTAGTACTTATATATATATATGTATACCAAGCCAAAACCTCGGTGCACGTATTGAAAGTGGTGCTCGGACCAACCATACAACCAAAAAACACAATTTATCCAGCACACAACTAAACAAAGCGTCCACAACCATATCCCACCTATTCAGGTAGAAAAACGAGTCTGGAGACAGGTCCACTGAAAAGCTTCTTTACTCTGCCATCATCAAACCAGTGGAAAACAGGTGATCTCCTGATCAGCAGCAGACAACAACTACAGACCGATAACCGGTTTCGCCACCTGGCGTCCTCAGTGTAAAATTACAACCAAATTCTCCCTGCTTTTATACATGGTCATTTAAAGCCACGAGCAACAAAAAATTTAATAAAAAATATATATTTTTTTTATCTTAAAAGAATATGTGTATATATACACATACACATATCCTAAATACATTATAAAACACTCGTTTTTCTACCTGAATAGGTGGGATATGGTTGCAGAAGCTTTGCTTAGTTGTGTGCTGGACTAATTGTGTTTTTTGGTTGATATATATAGGTTTACCTTTAAATATGCGAATTGCACATGTGCGAACATGCATAACGGCGACTCTAAAAAGCGAAAAATAACAGAGAAAATGCAAAAATATCAAAAATCACATAGTGGAATTCTTTTTTCGCTCTTTTTCGAAATATAACCACCACACACATCTCCCTGTGTTTGCCATCAAGCCATAAACATAAAATCAAACAAAAAAGTGATTCCTTGAATGAAAGTGCCACAATAAAGTCCTGTGTTCACAGTAATCAATGTATAGCTTTCTCAATTCTATTCTTTGTCAGTAATCCCCAATAAAGTGATGTGATCCACAAATACCGAGTGCAAGGATGAATACAATCACAAGAAGGAGCAGTATTTTGCAACTAATTTAACAAATCCCCTAGGAGTGAACTTAGTAAGTTTTGCCAATAGATTTGTAAAAGATGCTTCCTTATCCAACAATCTCCTACGTTTTGGTGAGGAAGGCAGACATAACAAAATTCTATGTCTCAAATCATCAACATGATTTTGCTCGAGTTGCACAGCTTGTAGTATGTCAAGCATATAAAGTGTTTTCTTACCCAACAAACTATGTAGTCACCTGTGCCAACCCTCAACTGCATTCTGGCTACGAGAGTAGCCCATACCACAAGTGTCGTACTGATTCCAAAAGGTGCAATCAAACAAAGGAGTCACTCGTTCACTTGTATTTCCCCTCATACCATAGTGCCGCGGCCTGCCATATATATATAGGTTTCCTTAAAGAAGTTACACAATGGCCTACCCTCCTCTGGCATGTCAGCTTCGATTTCATGGAAAGTATTACATATGTCCCCAGGGTCAACAAACGCTAACACAGGTATCTCCTTGCACAGCATTGCAAAGGGTATACTGCTTCCAAAGTGTCCTGCCAAATGTAAACGTTGTATATTTCTCCACACAATTTGGCACAAATGAAACCAACAACCCTTGGTTAATGTGTTAGGCAAATGTTTCTGAATGGAATTCACTACAGCCCTTTCAAAATCAGCTAACACCATATTGGGAAGTAATCTAAATTCATTTTCACTGCACAATTGCAAAACTATTCTCCAAAACGTATCATAACATCTTTCACTTTTGCTGGGCAATATCCAATACACAACAGGTACACCTTTTTGTTCACTCCACCTGTCAGTGCGCAGTGTAATGTATACACTTGTCTACATTCAGTAGTGCTGATAGGGAAGGTCCCATCTGCCATTAGGTATTCTGACTCACAAAGCATATTCAAATTATCCATGGTGGTTATGACAACAACATCGGTATCACCTTTGTTATCTGCATTATGTTTGACAATGAAGGAACCAGTCTTCAAAGGTAGCATGTCAGCACTCAGTTCCCTAAGATTATGGAAGCCATTGCACATATCCAATTTCTTCCTGTACCTCTGCCTCCCAATGGTTTGTTTAAGGGCACTGGTATTTGGTAACTCATTGACAATATCAGTTGATGTACCGGCTAGTACTTCAGCAACTATTTTGCAGGGGTCCTCCACAGATTGCTCAGCACGACGTTTCACATTTCAACTGTTCTTTTACTCTCATCACCTCTCCTTGCACTACATCGGGGCATGGTAATGTGGCATGCTTTTCATCAGCCTATAGCCATGTACATCTCTTTCAGTTACGCATCTACCCTTACACCTTTCTTTATTTTTTCCTTGTACAACATCAATACTGCTTGACCTGAACAGCCTTTTCTTGGTAATACTGATACCTGTCAATTAGCAACAATTCCCGACCCTTCTGAGACCTACTTGTGCTGTATACTTAATTAACTTTGCCTGGTGCATAATCCTGCGAAGTTCCTTCCCCAGCCTGTAACACATGTTATAGGCTGGGGAAGGAACTTCGCAGGACTATGCACCAGGCAAAGTCCCTTCCCCAGCCTGTAACACGTTATAGATATTCACTACTGTAAAGTTCTGCACTGTACAAACATAACATCTCATACACTTTCTACCACTTCGTATGCCATAGCAACATTACAAGTTTATGAAAAATGTTAGTCTGACACGGTATGGCCAGCTGAAATAACATATAAATGCCACTACATGTTTTTCGAACATATGTTGCCCAGGATAGTTATGAAAGCTTATACATATTTGAAACAATATTGCTGGTATATGCCAAATCATTTTACTTGTTGTTTCTAATAAACTGTAGATATTTTTACCTCCATAGACCTCTGATCATCCGATTCAAATATTTTCCTAAACTACTGAACGCCACTAACAAAATGCAGATCAAACTATGCTGGGAAAGGTTTTACAGGATGCTGGAGATACGTTATGATGTATGTGACATTGTTTAAGGTCGTACTGCATATGTGCGATTGTTTATTTTATTTTATTTTATTTAAATTTGTTGACCGGGAGTGTCCGACTGAACGTGGGTCCATTTTCAGCGGAGGCCCGGGGAGAAAAGCTCCACAGTAAAATAAAAAGACAGTAGTTACATTGGATTACATAGCGATTAACAATTTAACATAGAAATTACTTACAACATATTTACAGATGAAGAACATAGTACATCAGTAGACAACTGGAATCTTTATCTGTGAAGTACATAACAGGCATTAACAAATGTAACAATGAGAAGTTCCTGCTGTATAATAAGTACTAGGCTTATGAGCATCTGAGCTTGCTATCATCAAGGTAGTTAGTGGAGGTGAAAGAAAGGTAGTAGTTGGATGGGGTGGATGATATTAGAGTGGGAGTTGCAAGGGCATAGCCAGCATGTTTTTAGGTGCGCTTTTAATAAAGTTTTGAAGTTGGTGCATAATGGTATGGAGGTAATTGTGGGTGGGAGTGAGTTCCATAATTTGGCTATGGCGCGTTTAATATGCGAATTGCATTCTAAGTTCGAATTTAACAGATTTGCACATATTGATGTCGCATATCTGCTATTTTGCAAATGGTAGTTCGACATTCCAACATTCGCCCTTATGTGATTCGCGGTATTAAAGGTAAACCTATATATATATATATATATATATATATATATATATATATATATATATATATATATATATATATATATATATATGTATGTGTGTGTGTGTGTGGGTATATATAGATATATATATATATATATATATATATATATATATATATATATATATATACATATATACATGTATGGAATTTGTACATTCTGTTGACAGCAAGACTGTCTAATTTGCAAAAAGCTAAAAATGGAAATTCCATCAGTCAACTACACATGTGCAAATAAAACTGCTTTCATATGCAACTACCAAAAAAAGAAATAAAAGAATAAAAACAAGAGATGCTCCCTGATTAACTAACATTGCAAGAAGATTAATGCAAACTAGAGACAAAGCCTGGAAAAACTGGCAGACAAACAAAACCCCACAAAACCTTCAACAATATAAAAGTCTTTATAACCAGGCCAAAAGACAGATAACCGCTGACAAAAAAAAAAAAACAAACATATTATAGCGAACCTCAAAATAACTGCAAAGCCAAACACAAGAAATTCTGGTTAACTATCAAGAAAATACCGCAATCAAGGCAAAAATAATCCCAATTCATGTCCAGGTAGTACACGTCTGGACACTGCTACACAACTTAATACCTACTTTGTAGACAGCATAGCATCTATTATAAAACTATTTAGTCATAGTACTGCAGATCATAGGTCTGCGGTGGGAGTGACGGATGCATTTAAGGTGGAGGTGGGATTACATTAAGGATCAGCTCTGAGCCCTTTCTTATTTGCAATGGTGATGGACAGGTTGACATACGAGATCAGGCAGGACTCCCTGTGGACTATGATGTTTGCAGATGACATTGTGATCTGTAGTGAGAGTAGCGAACAGGTGGAGGAGACCCTGGAGAGATGGAGATATGCTCTAGAGAGAAGAGGAATGAAGGTCAGCAGGACTGAGACAGCATATATGTGTGTGAATGAGAGAGAGGATAGAGGAATGGTGAGGATGCAAGGAGTAGAGGTGGCAAAGGTGGAGGAGTTTAAATACTTGGGATCAATAGTTCAGAGTAATGGTGAGTGTGGAAGAGAGGTGAAGAAGAGAGTACAGGCAGGATGGAGTGGGTGGAGAAGAGTGCCAGGAGTGATTTTCTGACAGACGAGTACCAATAAGAGTGAAAGGGAAAGTCTACAAGAGGGTAGTGAGACCAGCTATGTTATATGGGTTGGAGACAGTGGCATTGCCAAAAAGGCAGGAGTTTGAGCTGGATGTGGCAGAGTTAAAGATGTTAAGATTTGCACTGGGTGTGATGAGGGTGGACAGGATTAAGAATAAGCATATTAGTGGGTCAGCCCAGGTTGGAAGGTTTGGAGACAAAGCCAGAGAGGCAAGATTAAGTTGGTTTGGACATGTGCTGAGGAGGGATGCTGAGTATATTGGGAAAAAGATGCTAAGGATGAAGCTACCAGGTAAAAGGAAACGAGGAAGGCCTAAGATAAGGTTTATGGCTGTGGTGAGAGAGGAAATGCAGGTGGTTGGTGTGACAGAGCATGATGCAGAGGACAGGAAGAAATGGAAACAGATGATCCATTGTGGTGACCCCTAATGGGAACAGCTGAAAGAAGATGATGACTGCAGATCATAAACAACAAACAACTATTACCTCTTCATTTACATTCAACCAGTACCTACAGCCTATATAAAAAACCTCTTAAGCAAACTAAACATTTACTCTGCTTCTGCAGATTGTTTACCCAGTGAATTCCTTAAAATAGCAGCAAGTAGCATATAATACCCAATATCCATAGTCATAAATAGATTCATACAGGAAAACTAGGTCCCCATAATCTGGAAAAATCACATATCATTTCCCTCCATAAAGGTGTTATATCTACAAACATTAGTTATTTCAGACCAATAGCTATCCTATCCCTCCTCTCTAAAATCTTAGAAAAATGTATCTGCAAACAACTCCTACAATACCTCAACCAAAAAAAAAGCTTATAACTCAAACCCATCATGGTTTTCAACCCTCCCATAGCACAAATACAGCTTTTGTAGCTTTCACAGATACATTGAACAAAGCCAGAGATAGCGGTCAACTTGTCTCTGCAATATTCCTTGACCTATCAAAGGCCTTTGATATGGTCAGCCATACTAAACTACTAGAGCAAATGTCAGCCTTAGGTGTAACACCAGACACTAGACAGCCTAAACGAATTCAAGAGTTATCTCACTGACAGATGAAAATCAGTAAAATGGCAATCAGTGCTCTCACCTTTTCTCCCTGTCAACACTGGTATCCCACAAGGCCCAGTCCTTGGTTCTCTCCTCTTTAATATCCTTGCAAATTCTCTTCACACTTGCACACAACATGCTTCTGTCATACAGTATGCTGATGGCTCTACACTTATAAGTACTTCCAACAACCATACACACCTCAACCAAATTACAAAAGAATCCCTCACTGCCAGCCAGATTTCCATCAAATTCTCACTGCCGTACCCACCATTGCACTGCATTGAAAACACTTAACGAGCTAGAACTGCCCAGCTACCTAAAATATATTCAGCTAATCACCACACATAAAATGATTCATTACCCAGCCACCTGCCCAGCCTTAAATTCTATACTACAAAAACACTCCCTTAAACAGCCCCTGCAATCAGTTAACCAAGTTCAACTCACTGTTCATAAACCAAATAAATCAGCTTTGTATTCTCTGTATTCTCATTCCATAGCAAAATATGGAACACTATGCCTACATCTGTAAGGAGAGACACTCCCCTCAAATCCTTCACACACTCTCTTAAAAGCTATCTAAAAAAATACATGGCTCTGCTCATATCCTATACCAAGTTAATCAAATAGCTCCTTAATTTGTAATTGTAAAAGCATTACCGTCCATCTTACTTTTATATTTTATACAACTGATAATTTCTTGACTCTTTTACCTATACCTTACACTGCTGTTATCACTGTACAGTCCCCTAAATTTTTTTTCTCCTTTTTTTCTTTTTCCCTATGTGTACCCCACACTTTACTAATAAACACATACTTTTTAAGTACTACGTTCCCTCTCCTGTAATTCCTCTCTTCTCTCAACCCTGTGCTGTAAGATATGTATACTAATTACTTTATCTTCTTCTTCTTCTTTTGGCTTTTTCCGGTTAGGGGTCACCACAGCGGATCACCTGTCTGCTCATGATTGGCAGTATTACAGTGCTGAGTTGCCAGCCCGGCACCCAACCTTCCACAGAAGGCACACACATGCATGCACTCACACCTAGGGCCAATTTAGAGTGTACAATCCACCTACAGCATGTCTTTGGGAGGTGGGAGGAAACTGGAGCACCCGGAGGAAACCCACATACCACAGGGAGGTCATACAGACTTTGCACAGAAGGCACCCCAGCTGAGGATCGAACAGAGAACCTCTTGCTGTGAGGCAACAACGCTAACCGCTGCACCACAGTGGCCGCCCACTCAATCTTTCCACAACATAGTGATGAATATTTTGCTCAGCTTCTCTATTTCTTTTATTACATTTTTCATACCGAGTTTGACCCCTGTGGCTTCCCTAGCAGATGTCTTCATTAACTGTTCACAGCAGTTTCTGAACCTGTGTCCATTGCTCCTTCACAACCTGAAAGTCCTTTTTATGCCCCTTATTACAGATGTTACTTTTTTGTTTGAGCCACAATGGCTGCCTTCTTCTTTAGCTGTTAGCCTTCTTGGCCACAAGCAATCTTTTTGACATACACTCCCATACTACATATTTGTCTCCTACAACCTACACACTTGCTTACTTTTCTTCCATTTTCCAAGCCACGTTCAAGCAATCTATTGTAATAAACAAAAATTATGTAACTTTCAAGCAGAATCATACTGATCCGAATCATATAATCGGAAAGACCACTTGCCTCATGTATATAGTCTCCTTAGTAATATCTAATGTCTGTAATTAATGTGCAGGTATGTTTCATGTAATATATCTAAAATGATGTGATATTCATTATTGTACAATCTTTGTTGTGTATATCAAAACACTCATTGTTGACCTGTAATAAGCTAATGTAATATGTTAATTGTCTCTGGAGCTTTTGCAGCTAGACCTCCAATGAAAAGGGGTACCCACACAGTCGGACTTTCCCAGTAAACAAATGTCAGATAAAAATAAATAAATAAATACATCTACTACGGTGGTGGTGCTGCGGTAGCGTTGTCGCCTCACAGTTAGACGTTGCCCGTTCGATTCTCAGATAGAGCGTCTTCTATGTGGCGACATGCGTGAATGGGTGTTCCTTCATTGAAGGCTGTGTGTTAGGCCCGGCAAGCCAGCACATAAAAATCTACTGCCAATTATTAGCGGACCAGAGTTCCACTGTGGCGACCCCTAACCGGGAAAAGCCGAAAGACACAACAACAACATATCTGAAATACCTTAATGCTATGTGAAACAATACAAACAACTCAAATTCAACAAGAATAAGCTTTTATTTTAGCAAAAATGTGAAGACAATTTCTTGCACTCGTGGGTATGGTTTGTCCTTCAAAGTTAAAAATTTCCATTAAAATGTGTCCCACTTTGGTCATCTAGAAAGGTGGTAACACTATAAGTGTCCCCACTCTTGGTCAAATACTCCCACTATATTCATAGGCAAATGACACTTCCAGTAGTTTTTTTTAGCTGGGAAACACAATGAATCCCTCTTTTTGGTGAAATACTTCTTCCACTGAAAGCTGATTGTTTCTACCAGTAAACCTTCAGGCTGACAACCACCAAGATTCCCTACTCTCGGTCAAATCCTCTTTCTGCTCCAAAAAGGGCAACTGTCTGTTTGTATAGTCCTTCTTTTCATAGAAAAGGGGACTGGCCTCCACCATTTATAGCACATGTACTTGCTTGTATCCCCACACTCCAGCAATCTCTAGGGGTCATTGTACCACTATATATATATATATATATATATATATGTGTGTGTGTGTGTATATATATATATATATATATATATATATGTGTGTGTGTGTATATATATATATATATATATATATATATATATATAGGTCTACCTGACAACACCGACACATCACAACACCAACAGCTAAATCACCGAAACCACATAACTGACAGTTCACAAACATGAAACCTCACATGCTCGACACACCATAATACCAACAATCAACAAACAAAACAAATCCCCTGTGCACACACACAACACAAGCACATCAAAATCCTTACAAACCCACACTAAACCTCACATACACAACTATCTACAACCTTAACCCAAACCCTAACCCTAAGATCCGTCACTATCGCACACTCACCTAACCTGCGCCCTAACCCTAACTCACTTAACCCGCCCCTAACCCAAAGACTATCACTACCGCACACTTACCTAACCTGCGCCCTAACCCTAACTCACTTAACCCACCCCTAACCCAAAGACTGTCACTATTGCACACTCACCTAACCCACGCCCTAACCCTAACTCACTTAACCCGCCCCTAACCCAAAGACTATCACTACTGCACACTTACCTAACCCGCGCCCTAACCCTAACCCTAACTCACTTAACCCACCCCTATCCCTACAGACCATCAATATCGCACACTTACCTTACTTGCACCCTAACGTCCGTCACTACCGCATACTTACACAGCCTTTTCCCATGTTGGTGTTCTCAGTGTCGGTGTTTTCATCCGTTGGTCTTCTTACTTGTTGATCTTCTGGCATCGGTGTTCTCATTGTCGGCATTCTAAACTGTCGACGTTGTCAGGTAGACCCATATATATATATATATATATATATATATATATATATATATATGTGTGTGTGTGTGTGTGTGTGTGTGTATATATTAACATCTGGAAGTAAAAAACAAACCAGTTTCACTCCATGGCTTCATCAGTGTGTCATATAGAAGTGGCTATAATGTTGCACTTAAAGTCTGTAATTAAAGGTACAGTCCATAATTAAAATGTATCAAAATCATTATGAAGTATTGACATACATATGTATATATGGGTCTACTTCATATGATCGAAAGGCCATTTAATCTAAACCCATTTGATCGAAAGTTCAGTTTGATTGAAAACCAGTATTCAAGGCATAAAACTGGGATTTGTCCTCCTCCCCAATGTTGTGCAACCCTGGAGTTGGTATATATAGTTAGGGGGGTGTGGGGGACACAGCCCCCCACATTGGGAGGTGTGGGGTGCAAAGCCCCCCACCTATTTTCCTTTAGAATCTGTACTTTTTGTTTTATTTTCTTCTTTTAAAGGAAACTGGGTGGGGAGCTTCACCTCCCCACCCCCTAATTATATATACCAACTCCAGGGTCGCACGACATTGGGGAGGGGGACAAATTCCAGTTTTTTGCCTTGAACACTGTTTTTTGATCAAATGAACTTTCGATCAAATGAGTTTTGATCAAATGGCATTTTGATCATGTGAAGTAGACCTGTGTGTGTGTGTGTGTGTGTGTGTGTGTGTGTGTGTGTGTGTGTGTGTGTGTGTGTGTGTGTGTGTATATAATGTGAGTGTGTGTAGATATACAAGCACACACACACACACACACACACACACACACACACACACACACTCACACACACACACACACAAGCCCCTAAGTACGCCAAATTGTCATTTTCTTGACAGTTTTTTTAGATTAATTAATCTGGTTGACAAAAAAAAAATGAAATTTGTACAAGATCACTATAGAAGTAGGGTTGAGGATTATGTCCTTTCACTGGTACTGTGCAATCTCAGAGTTGGTAGTATAGAGGGGAGTGAGTGCGGGGGCCTTTGTTTTTTATGTGCATGCTTTGAGATTTTACAGTAGTGTATTGATGTCTGCAATGTTGACATTTTATGGTTAATGTTGTGAACATGTTTGGAACATTTGCTCATTATCAGAAGTCCTATATAATTTTGTTGAACAGCACTTCTGTCAACTGTTTAGCTGACACAGTTTTGATTGACTAAACAGATGGTTGACACCTGTTGACAAAGGTAGCAGATAAGACGATTTTCAGGGTTGGGGAATTTTCCCTTTCCCTGAAAATTGTGGGGGGAGCAAAGGGACTTTTCCCTTCTGCAAAAAATTATGGCTTCTTTTTAGTTAAGTTTATATATTGTTGCATGCACTGAGATTGATGCCCAGTGCATGCATAGAAGTGAATAATGACCATCATTTGGTGTCAACATTATTCACATTGATAAATGTGTATGTGTGTGGGTGTGTGGGTGTCTGTGTGTGTGTGTGTGTGTGTGTGTGTGTGTGTGTGTGTGTGTGTGTGTGTGTGTGTGTGTGTGTGTGTGTGTGTGTGGATGGGTGGGTGTGTGTGGGTGTTTCAAATGCCAAAAACATTTCATAGTCAAAAGTTATGAAGACATGGACTGGAACTATTCATCACTAAGGAGACATGTAGAAACAGTCAAGTGGCAAAATGCTCCCCAAAGAAGGCAAAAGATAAGTAAGACGTTGTGATAAATAAAGGTCAAGAAACATAAAATGGGTGGTTTTATATAACTTAAAAAGTGCCTTTCTCGTTAATGGGGAAGCAGGTGTGATGTCTTTAGGATTAAAGGGAAAACCCATCTGAATTTGTTATACTTGTACTGTTCTTTAAAGATGCCTTAAGTTCTCATGGTATCAGAGAAAGGGTATGTCAGTATCAAAACTTTTTCTGTGAAAATATTTATCATAAAATAACATCATGTCTCATTTAACAGTATGTTTTAACATTATTGAAGGTTTGACATACCTTCAAAACACTTATTTTGTAAGTCAATTTCCAAGTTACTTTTATTTTCTTGCAATTGTAAAAGTAACATTAAAGCATTACATTTTTATGTTTTAATGTCCCTGAGCTTGTGCCAGCTATAAGAAAGCTACAGTTATATCATAAAGTGTTAAATCACAGCTTTTGAGCTACTTCTATAGCTAATCGGCATACCTCTCAACTGTCCATATTTTTAGGACTACCTCTATTTTTTCTCATAATATTGCTCTCTCCCTATTAATGTTGGATCATATAGCAGATCAAATACAAGGCAGAAAATTAGTATTTATATTTATGACAGCAGCTAAGAAAACTAGCTTAATTGATTGCAGTTAAAAATGAGGAAAGAAATGCGAAGGGAAGTGAAGGAGATGACTGTGTTAAATTAAGTATAGATACATGGACAAGGTGAGAAGAAAAAATAGAGTACGGATGTTCAGAGAGGAAAAGGTGAATGGGTGAATCTGTAAAAGCTAAAGAAGAGGACACAAAGGTTACTATGTAGACCAGGCAAAATAGAAGAGGAACTAAATATGCAGCAAGATGAAGAGTAGACAACTTAGGTTAAAGAAAGGAAAAAGTAAATCCTTATATATATATATATATATATATATATATATATATATATATATATATAAAACTGCTTTAAGATGATGCTCTTCAGAAATGTTATGTTTAATGCTAATTATAATTATGATATCATTTATTTAATTTATTATTGGTGTATATTATGTTTATAACTATTGTTGTGCCACATTAACTAAACGCTCTAGTCCAACTAAAAGTGAGCATGGTTTTGATAAGTTTTTAACTCATTACATCCAAGTGATGCCTCCAGGTGCATCTGCAGTTAACCCCTACTGACGCCTCTAGTTGTCAGATATTGTTTGTGCATATTTGCATCAATAATTCGAAAACCATGCTATGTATTGTTCATATTTGCATCAATAATTCTAAAACCATGCTATGTACAAGGCTTTAAAAGATTTCATCTTAAAACTTACACAATGGCAAACTCAACTGCATTAATATTTGACCTTTGCCTAGTGTAAGTAAATAGTTATTAACTGTTGTTTTATGATATTAATTTATATAGATATAATTTTCAATTTTTTTCTAAATATCTCAAAAACCAAGTAACAAAGATAGAACTCCTTAACCTCATAGTAAAGCTTTCAGCTGGATGAATAAAATGCTGCTGACAGCATGTATAACTTGAGTGGTTGCTGAGATACTGTAAGTTGTTTACAAACTATTACAACTGTAATACTTACTGTGCTTACTGTTACTTATAAAATTTGGTTTAAGACCTAGAACCTAAAGATTACTACCACTATAAAAATAGTTTATGCTGAAGAGTTTCCATTTATAATTCTTTTATAACCCGCAAGGTTCCAGAGATATGAACATTTGTTAGAAATGTGAAGACATAGTTTGATTCTGTCAAAAGGTTTAGGCTCCATCCATAAGAAGTTACAGTGAAACTTCCTGAGTTAAGTTAATAGCATTACTATTTCAAAGGTGTCCTTAGTATGGGGCTTTTTCCTTAATTATGTTTTGATTTGTTCCCTATTCTGGAGGTAAAAGTTGATAGATGTGGTTGAGACACACTGCCTTTGAAGGCATTCACTACTTATCTTGGAATGGATTCCTAATTCCTAAATTACTTAGGACATATTACTCATATGCTATGCTGAGCAGTTACTTCATGCCAGAGTCCCAAACCTAGGGCTTTGCCATTTACCATTCAGTGAATGCTAATGAGGACTGGCAGAGCCCTATGTCCAATCGCAAATGTGAATTGGGCTTGCTTATCTGATAAATGTCAACACTATGAATTGGTGAAAGTCAAAAATGTACAGTCTTGAAGCAAAGGAATAGCTTATTGACTTCAATGAGCTGTTTTGTAGAAATGGAACTTCTGCTTAAATATGGGATTTGGTACTTCATTCAGGACCTGGTGGGAAGCCAGACTGACAGCAGTAGCAAGTTCCACATACAGTTGGGGCTGTAATGCATTGTCTGGGAGCCATGGCATAGAAGTTGAGGACCATGTGCATGCACAGCTGGATGTTATGTAAACCATCTTTAATCTTCTGTGAGGATGCCTCACATAGATATTTCAGTTAAAAATAGATTGAATTATCTGGTGAGCTAGTGACCCAGCATGCATGTCACTTGCCATGAATGAGGAGAATGCAGTCATGATGGTCATACAGGTGAAACATCTGTGCAGGACAGCCTTCTGGCCGTGCAGCTCCACCTGCACTAAAGCTCTTGTTCCTAGCTGCAATACATGTGCTGTCCTGAAGGTGGAGCTGTGGTTTCAGACAACTTTGGCCAGACTCAGTAGACCCACCATATCCTCTGGTAAGTTTATTTGACTCTAAGAGTAGGTAATGAGATTTATTAGATAACGTATCTCAGGATCTCATTACTAACACCTTGTATAGTGGGACTCCCACCTACTCAGTACCTCAGCATTGGGAGATGCAGAACTGGGTAAACCCCATCCCCAAGGATGATGTCATTCCCAGAGGTAGGAAGGACAACCCAGTATGAAATAATGAGAGCAGGATGGTGGGATTGTGATTTGCTAGTTTCTATTACTGAGTCTGAATAAATAAAAGAAAAGAGAACTAAGATAAAGCACTGAGGTGGTGGGTTAACAGTGGTAGACCCAGACATTTATAAATTAGGGGGGACCTGACCTAATAAGTTGTATGTGTATGTGTGTGTCTGTAAGGTAAGCACCTTAGTCATTATGCCAACTTCCCACCGTGTGTGTGTGTGTGTGTGTGTGTGTGTGTGTGTGTGTGTGTGTGTGTGTGTGTGTGTGAGTGCATATGTGCCTGTGCATGTATATTTGTGTGCATGTGCACGTTCATGCACGCACATATGTCTGTGTTTTGTGTGTGTGTGTGTGTGTGTGTGTGTGTGTGTGTGTGTGTGTGTGTGTGTGTGTGTGTGTGTGTATACGTGAAGTACCTCATTACTTCAGGAAGTAAACTTTGGCTTTTAAAATGAGGCATGATCCCCTTTGTGTTATCCTCTGGCTCTGTCTAATATTGAGCAGTGGACGCAGCATGCTGAAATAGTGCAGTGCATAGTGAGTGAAATATGACACAATGCACTGGCTTATGATAATATATGTTGATGTAATTGCACTAGCCAGTGGACGTGTCAGGCTGAACTTGTATGTAGACTACTCAAGAAAGGTGCACATAAATAGTGCATATTGAAAAGCAGACAAGGTGTACTAAAACTGCATATCTAATAACAGATAAGGCATATACCTTTCACCTGTCCAGATTTTTGCAGAATGCCCAGATTTTTGCCTCATATTTTTGGTCTATTCCTTATAAAATGTGTAGTTTTCTGGATTTTTATGGCATATCAGGGAGAATTGAATTCCCTAAATAATGTCAGGCAGTTGAATTT
The DNA here is from genome assembly GCF_019279795.1 of Protopterus annectens. Classification (NCBI taxonomy): domain Eukaryota; kingdom Metazoa; phylum Chordata; order Ceratodontiformes; family Protopteridae; genus Protopterus; species Protopterus annectens. The sequence goes on along the minus strand of NC_056741.1, from coordinate 309,464,064 downwards.
CATCCTTTATATCCTTCAGAAAAATGCATGGTACCACAAGACCTTTTATTCTAGCAACTTTCTAAGTTTATAAGAGCAATATTTAATATTTGTCCTTATTTCTGAGGGTTTGTCCCCACATTATTTTTGTCTTTGTCCAGAACTGTTGTGTTAGAAAGTTGTGAGCTATGCATAAGTTTCTAATATTTGCTGGTAAACATAGTACATTAGAAGAGTGGTTTAAGCAGATGGAGTTTTACAAACCAAAGCACCAGTCTGAGATAAGGAACATTGAGTTTATTGATTAATGGGTTGTGTGTACTTATAGAGTATATTTACAAACAGATAAAGTATAATGAAACAGTATCAGATGATAATACATATTGAACATTTGCATTTACTAGTGGTAAGGTATGCAGAAGAGGAAAATGGCTAATAAATGTTGCAAAATGATAGGCCAAAAGGTTTGCAAATAGAATAAGGACAGGAAAAAGAAAAAAAAAACAAAAAAGGAATTAGCTAGATGCTACAAAGATGATGCCCTAACTGGTATGTGAGATATATTGCTATAATACACTGATGACTGACTGATTCTCTTCACACCATACCTTAATGAAAGGGTTTATTCAGAAAAGTGCACTAGCCAAGGAATTAATAAATATGTAAAGTATTCTAAAACAGTTGTATACTGGATATATTTTTAATAGCAGGCCACCTATTGGTAAGTTTGAAGTGATTTCTGGATAGCTTAAGAGTAATTTGGAAATAATATTCCTTAAAGTTGATAAAACATAAAGAAATATTGCACTATCAAGCAGATGACATATGCAGATACGTTTAGTATATAATCTGGCAGAAAGGCATTCTAAATGGATTTGTTTAATTCTTATGAACAATAAAGCAACATTTATGTTACTAACAGAAACATAGACAAAGTAAACATATGCATATCAGATACTGCTAAATACTGTTTCTAAGTCTTGTTTTTCTTCTTTCTATTACTTAGTTAATTTAACAGGGAATATTACTGCAGTGTTCAAGTGAAATGTCACTGCCCATCATAACTGACCACTCTGTCAGTTCTAGCAAATAATCAGAAATGTGAATATAGACGCAACCAGTATCTGAAGTGATGGCCTAGGGAGCAGCAATTGAATGTGTAACTTTATAATCAATGAAGTCAGATATAATGGGCTGAACAAAGCTAAAGATATCATTTGTCAAAATGCTGCTGCATATGCACAATACCATGGGCGGTCAGTTAAATCAATGCTGATTAAGTGCCTAGGTGAGTTAAGCACCTATAGTCTCAATGATACATGCAGGTGTATCTTCCCATATGTGTGCTGTTTTGTGTGTATGTGCATATATATGAGAGTGCATGTCTGTGTGAGTGTGTGTGTGTGTGTGTGTGTGTGTGTGTGTGTGTGTGTGTGTGTGTGTGTGTGTGTGTGTGTATGTGTGTGTGTGTGTGTGTGTGTGTGTGTGTGTGTCTGTGTTTGCAAGTGTGCGTTTGTGCACATGCATGTGTGTGTGTGTGTGTGTGTGTGTGTGTGTGTGTGTGTGTGTCTACCTATATCATCAAATCGTAATACTGGTGAAACAAAATTCTGAGACAAAATTAGAGACATTCCCAAAAATACAGATAATTGAGAGGTATGCCATGAGGCATAGAGGTAGCCCAAAAACTCTGCTTTAACACTTTTATAGACACACACATACACACACACACACACGCACACACATGCACACACACGCACACACACGCACACACACACACGCACGCACACGCACGCGCACACACGCGCACACACACGCACACACACAGGTTTACTATCATAGTGCTGAAATGCATAATATTTTTTTCTAATATATTTTAACCAGTACCTTGAAAATGGTAATGTCGAAATGTCAACATGTCGAACATGAAAAATGGGGCATTCGACATTTGAACTCCCCACCTTTTGGAATCGAAATTCCTTGTTTGCATTTATGTTTTGCCCCCCTACACCTTCCATGTGAGGCTGCAACCCCCACACCCCCTGCATATTATATATACCAACTTCAAGATTGAACTACAGTGAGGAAAAGGGGTGAATTCCCCGATCCACACTGTATCACAATCTCCATTCATAACTTCAAACTCATATCAGCAAATGAACACTCACATTCGCTAAAGAAAATCTGAGCACTTTCAGTTTGCCATTATGGAAATTTGGATACACACATTCGACCATCCCAGTTTCACGTAAATGCCATTATACATTATGATAGTAAACCACACACAGACACACACACACACACACACATATATATATATATATATATATATATATATATATATATATATATATACAGATATGTAGACCAAAATTATGCTAATACTGGAACCTATAATTAAAATCTCTGGCATTATTCACAGATTTCACCTCACAAAAATAGAATTTCATTTTTTGATAACCATAGATAAGTGCCCCTACAGCTGATGGATTAGTCATAACAAACACATTGTTTAAAAAGGGTTTATTAGTGTACTTGATATCAGAACACTTTGAGATGAAACTTGATGAAGAGACATTCGGGTTATGTTATCAGATCTAAGGTAATTATGTTCTAGGCAAATGGTCAAAGAGACAGCAGTTTTGCCAGTCTATCGCAACTTGCTGAATTTTCACTGTGGGACAGGGCATTGGCTGGATATATCTGGGGCAAACAATTACTGTCTCGTAGGAAAATCTGGCTGAGTCTACTGTGCAAGACCAGTTAAGCTTCAACCTCCAAGGCAACATTGTCTGATTGAATAATGTTCAAGACTGCTGTGGCTGGACCCTGCTGTTGGATACCAATTGTAAGGAAGCTGTCAAGCTGAAGAAGGTGACCTTCTGGTCAATGCTTGTGGATGTCTCTCTTAATGCATTGGAATGTACATGATGCTGGAATGTGTGTTAGCAAAAGCTATAGCAGACCAGCATATATATTAGTAGACAATCTCAGAGCCAGTGCCTGCAGCATGACATTCCACTGCTCTACATGCCAATGCAGATAAAACCACCAACACCTAATGTACAACCACTTAGCTGACCAGCACATTAAGGACCACTTCTTTGTGGACTGAGTTTCTGTAGGGGAACTTGCTGAATTGTGTTCCCAAGCTGCACAATCAAGGGGTTGTATAAATAGCCCATGCCATTGGATACTAACATATGCGTAGTTTTAGCCATCCCAACTGCAGAGACCTTCCAGAGACCTACAAGGGGCATAATAGGAGTTTCACAGGTGTCAATCTTGCATATCCTGCACCAGCAAACCAACATTAGCTTGCAGCATGTAGAAGAACATATATAGTTATCAGGGACTGCAGAGGAGAGAACAGACAATATAGAGAAATTTTACAATGTTACCCACTTCACTGAGGTCCTAGGAGCCATTGATTACAAACAGATTGCCATCAGTGACACTCTTCCAAGTCCACATAATCCTAGCTATATCAGTGGCAAGGTCTACCACTCTTTAAACTAATAGATGACGTGCAATCTATAATGTTTCCATGTGCCATCCAGGAAGTTTCCATGATTCTCACATCTGGCACATGTTCAGCCTATACCAATCTTTTGTGCAGGGTTACTTTCCACAGAGTCATTTAGTTGGTTGATGCAAAAGTAGAAGGCACAGTGCCCAGTATATATAGTCACTATGGAATTAGGTAGCAGGCTACATATAATGGTGTCACTGCTGTGATGCAGGGAATGCTGCATGTGCACTGGAACTATGGTTGATAACCCATATCCATAACTTCCAGACCATGGCAGAGATACTATGCATTACAGTACACACAAAGACATGGAATGCAGTGAAAAGTATTTTTGGTCAACCTAAGGGAAGCTTACCCAGCCTAGTTGCATTCAGTGGGGCACTACATACCTCTGAACTGTCCAGATTTTCACACAATGTTTAGATTTTTTTCCACATATCTTTGGTCTGTTCCTCATAAAATTTGTTCTTCTGGAAAATCACTAAAGATTGAAATCACTAAATATTGACATACATTTGAGTTTCAGACTTCATACCCTCCAGAAAATGCATGCTAACACATATTCTGTTATACCAGCAACTTTCTAAGTTTGAAATAGTAATATTTAAAATCTGTGCATATTTTGGCCCCCCCCCATTATTTTAGGCCATGTACAGATTTTTTGTACTAAGATATTGAGAGTTATGGGGCATTGTGGAATTGATATGAGACCTGTAGCCAGATATTTGTAGTGTGCACAATAATGCATGGCATGGCTGTACAAAAACAGCTTCAACAGCAGGGGAACCCCCCCCTCCTAGCAGGAATCCCTGCAGTTGGATGGATAGTTGTAGGAGAAGCATGCCAGGAGGCAGCAGCTGAACCCCATGTGAGAAAGAGGTGGGTGCAAAACATCATGGGTCTGACAAGAAGTGTCCTGTAGTTCACAGCTGTGAGCCATGACACAGACAACACACAATAAAGTGATGCATGTATTATCAAACCCAAGTTAAAGCAATAAAGTGCATGGACTGGCCACATTGTGCATCAGATATTACCTTATCCATACAGGTTGGGGCTGGGCAGAACACAATCATTATGATTTGCATAGGATAGGAGGGCACAGTGACAGGTGACAGCAATACTATCTTATAGGACAGGAACGTGGGAAGAGGATGAGAGAGCCATGCACTCTGGTCGTAGGCACTGGGGATGGAGAGATCGCATCCCTCATGGCGCCATGTTGTACCTGTTAGTGATGCATACTGTGGTGGCCTATGATCTTGTTTTTTTTTTGTTTTTTGTTTTTGCTTTCTTTTGTAGTCCATGGCAGGGATACATAGAACTACAGCAGCATGTGTGTGCAATATGACAATATGTCTGGTGTTGGGAGGCATTGGATATAAGGCATGATGGCCACAATTGTATGTGGTGGTCTTTCTACCCACAGCAGATACTGATAAAGATGTAAAACTATGGGAGAAGGTATTGCCGTGTGTTGAACTGTCCCAGTGGTGGAGCCTGAGGAGTGTTGGTGGTTACATATGTGAGCTGGCAAGGGCCAGGCATCATGGCTTCCTTGGCCACAGCCAAAAGTGCTGCTGACTTATGAACAATCTGTATCATCTGAGTATGACTATTCTGTGATCAGCCACATTGCATTTAGACATCACCACGGCCACAGATAGCAGAACTTGCAGACTGCAAGATGGTCACCATTTGCCTCATGTATAGATCATCAGATGTCATGTAGACAACCATTTTATCTGACCTGCACTGTATGCTTCCTCTCCCTATATTCCATATAACTGTGCAGGTCATCAGACAGCTATGCAGACTCTGCACATCTTCCCATAGACCATGCAGCACACTATTTCCACAATTATATGAGTAGCAATTGCCTGATGCTGGATCACTAATCCAAACATCCAATGATGTGTTGGCTGGTTAGCTCAGTTGGTTAGAGCGCAGTACTAATTACACCAAGATCATGGGTTCAATCCCCGTATGGGCCAGTGCTTATTTTGGACGGTGCAGCAGTAGCATTGTCGCCTCACAGCAAGAGGTTCACTGGTTCGATTCTTGGCTGGGGTGCCTTCTGTGCAGAGTCTGCATGTCCTCCTTGCATTCATGTGGGTTTCCGCCGGGTGCTCCGGTTTCCTCCCATGTTAAAAGACATGCATCTGGAGTGTTTCTCCCCGGGCCTCTGCTGAAAATTGGCTTTATTCCAAGTCAGACTTTCCCGGTTAACAAATGCTAAATAAATAAAATGATTAATGCCAGGTGCTGATCCCAGATCAGTGCATGGCATGGATACAAGGCAGTGCTACACACCACTACACCTGTCCTCTGTGGGTGTGCATGCATAGCAGGGGCTGTTCAGCTCACAGATACTATTTAGCCCAGGGACTCCTGTCTAGCTTGGGTGGGGATCATAGTTACAGGACATTTGCTATACACTTTTGAGGAGGGGCTTTGACCTATCTCTGCACATGCTACATGTATGTGAGGTGACTTATGTAAGCTTTCCAGTGTCAGTGTGTTGCTATATGTACTTCTGTGTGATCATATTTTGATACCTGTGCACTGCCATCATCATCATTAGCAGCAGCAGCAGCCCACAGGTGACTTTCTGATATCCAGCAAGTCTTGACCTATTATGCTAGACCCTCCAGTAGGAGAACCTCTGAAAGCATAAAAACATGATACCTATGGCAGCATGAAAAAATGGCAACCCCCTGGCAGGCATACTGTTACAAGACAGACTCTGTGAATCTATGAATACCATATGGATGCATGCAGACATTGTCCTGCTTAATAGTACACTGTACAGTATGACAAGGTAATGGACAGTATTATCCTAGTACCTTCCCTTCAAACATTTGTTCCTTCATCAGCAGTCTAGTTGTCACATGCCTGCCACTACTTTTCTCAAACTTTATGTCTTCGATTCTTTGATCTTATCTAACTTCAACTAGCTCACAAATCTCCAAATTAACAAATACTGCACTTGCATCAGCATACAAAATGAATGTTTTTCATGTGCAGGATTCAGTATATCAGACATCACTGTAACTTTATTCACTAAGAATTAATTTCTGTTTTATGCTTTCTTACTTCATCTGAAAATGTTTTTTTTTTCCCAGTAGGGATAATTTGGTTACAAATAAATAAATAAATAAATAAATAAGTGAAGGTCTGCTCTCCTTCACCAAACTGCGACATGAGGGACACCTACATCTCCATGAGCTGCTTTTGTGCTGGTCACCTACTTCCTATGGTGGACATATCCTAGACAATGTCTGTGCCTATCTAGAGAAGAAAATGTTGGTAGCACACAGCAGGTACGTTAGCAAAAGTACGTTTAATATAATAGAACACAGAGAAAGTAAGTGCTTTCGCAGACAACTACCGCTTCATCAGACTAACAGGTTAGTCTGATGAAGCAGGAGTTGTCCGCGAAAGCGCTTACTTTTTCTATGTTCTATTATATTAAACGTACTTTTGCTAACGTACCTGCTGTGTGCTACCAACGTTTGCTTCTCTGGATATTTACAATTTTACATCATTGGCTGCAGCATCCAGGTGATGATTTTTTTCCCTAATGTCTGTGCCTATTTTTTCGTATGCAGTGTCATATTGCTTTCTGTTCACCAAGCCTGATGTAGATTCCTATGATAGGTTTGTAGATATATACTAGGCTAATGACTACTAGACCCTTTTTAAGCCTAGCCATGCATTCCAAATATCTGACAAATTCTAGTACCCTTGATAAATGTAAGCAAGGGCTTGGGAGATGAAACATTTACAAGCAGGGGCCTGGGAGATGAATAATTTACAGGCTGCCAGTGTCCATTAGAGACATAGGTGCCAAGCCAGAGATGAATTTCCTGTTCCTGATCAAGTTGTCAAAGTTACACTTGAATGAATTTTGAGTACAGTGGACTTCCTTGGACCTAGATGCCAGATCTTTGTTTATTAAGCTGCACAACATAGAATGATTTCTTCATTACTGTAGGAATGTGATGGTCAAAGGCCAGATTATTGTCTATTTATGTCAACAAGTCCCTGACCACTGAGTTAACTCTTAGGGTGTGTTGTTAATATGATAGTTACCAGGGGCAGATGACTTCCCAGAGGATACTATTATGCATTTCTTGGCATTTAGTTTTAGTCTATGGCTTTGATACAAGTTATTTGTCTGTGTCAGCCCTTCCTGGAGAACATTAGTATTGTTGGGGTAATTCTATGACTGCTATTAATTTGCAATTTTCTGCAAATCTGGTCAGCCAGAGACCCTTGACATTAGCCTTGACTTCAGAGAAGTAAATGTCAAAAATGAGTGGTCCCAGGACCAATTCCTGAGACATTCTGCTTGCGTCTGGCCTCTTTGTAGAGGTGAGCTACCCAGTTCTAACTTCCTGGGTCCTGTCTATTTGCCAGTTGGCTATCCACTGGGTGACATAAAGGTTTATACTTAACCTCTTTTGTTTGTCAACAATGCCTGAGTGGATTATTGTGTGAAATGCCTTGGCCAGGTGAAGGTAGTGTGAACTATTTTCCCCTCATCCATTGGTTTAGTGACCTTCTCAAAGAAGTCCACCAGGTTGAGTAGGCCCTTGACAAAACCAATTTGTTTTGGGTCCAATGTCTTTTGGTATCCTATGTCATTGTTGATCACTTACATGATAATTCTTTCCATGGCTATGAGACTAGTGAGACTTATTGGTCTGTAGCTGCCAGAGTCTGTAAATGGCCCACCTTTCTAGAGAAGGATGACTGTTGCTGTTCTCCAAGTCCTCAACATACTTCATCCTATAAACATACATACTTACACACACTTGTACACACACACACACACACACACACACACACACACACACACACACACACACACACACACACAAAGGCAGGTGATGTGATATTATAACCCCCACCTCAGTACTATAACACAATGGAGCTCACCTTCATGCTGGCATGTGCGACTGATTATGACTGGAATGCCACTGTCTGCAGCAGGACATCACTCTATGCCATTCAGAGTATCCCTGTGTATGACTCACTCTCTGTGTCTCCCCCTGTGTCTCTCTCTCTATCACTGTCTGTCTCTCTCTTCCCCACATCTATGTGTGTGTTATGCTTAACATATTGTTATATGTTGTCCATATATTTACCTGTGTATTACACACAACAGATGCAGATATATCACATATGGGCCACCTACAGCTAGCTGAGGGTAATCTTGTCTGATGGGTGTGTGTAGGGACATTAAGGTGTACATAGCTGTCTGTATGCAAAGACATATATGCACACTACACTTATATAGTCCGATGTTGGTTCCCACATGGCCTGTGAATCATAGGAGCATGTCCAGTATGACCTTCTATAGTGAGAGTGGGGCTCCATTCCATAGATAGATTTGTGTGCTACAGCCATACTTCTCAAAAGTAAACAGGATTTCCCTAGAGGTACTGGATTAGTTTTAGCAGCCATTTTCTGACATATCTGAAGTCTGGCACTGGAATGTATTGTGTCATTACCTAGTGACAGACATCCTCAGATCATCATAGTGCTTTACCAGAGGAATAGATGCATAACGCACAGACCAATATTATGAGCCTGACTATATACATTCTGGCCCAAAAAGGTAAGTTGAGAGATGTGGCTACAGCTGGTTGACTGATGAAGCTGTGTAAACAGTCCAGCAACTTGGTGATATACTGTCTGGGGATCTCCTGCTTGTATGGTATTCTTCTTACCTAAAAAGTCATATCCTGATGTGGTCATACCTCTAAACTGTACAGTTTTTGACAGATTGTCCAGGTGTATGTTTAGATGTTTTGTCTACATAAACTTGCGTTTTTGTGGCAAGTTAGTAGCATATAATTGAAGACTGACGTTACAAATAATGACAGACATTATTGTTTCAGACTTCATAACCTTCAGACAATTCCTGCTAATGCAAAACCTGTTATTCTACCAACCAACTCAGTATTTAAGGGCAATATTTACAACATGTGCCTATCATTGGACCTTTGTCCTACTTTTATTTGTGACCTTGTCCAGATGTCTTGCTGTTAGAGGTTGGAAGGTATGGGTGTGGGTACAGAGTTCATTCTACTGTGCAGAAATGTCCATTATATGTGTAGTATATTCCACATAGCACTGTAACTTCCAGGTATGTCAGTGGCAGAGCAGTACAGAGTAATGTGGTGAACCACTGACAGACAGTTGTGTATAGGTTGATAGATTGCTATGACATTAGGAGGGTATTGGCCCTGAGGCCCTCATAACCCACACAAAGAGTGTAGCCCATGTTATAACATGTCAGCACACAGAGCCCCTGTCCAGCATGGATGCAGGTGGAATCACAGGACTGTATTTTGTGTTTCCCGTGCACTTATACAGGGAACACATCACTAGGGGTTTTAAGGCACTTGGTTTGCTGTTGACAGGGAGTGTATTCTACAAATGGGGGAGTGTGTGGAACACATATCTGTCACATCTACAAGCTGTACTGATATTACAGCCCAGGTTGATGCTGCACCTACAGGTTGATGGAGTGGGCCTTGAGTTCCAGATGTGCAACAGTCCCATCAAGGCAGGGTCTGGATTGCTTTGTATGCCAGACAGGGGTCACCTCAGCAGAGTCTGTATGGAATGGGGTAGAGGGACAGTGTGGTTAGCCTATCTGTGTAGGGTAGGTGTTTGGGGTTTATGGTAAGGCCTTAGTTTTTGCAAGACCCTGGTGTGTGGAATCTACATGGTCTGTGGTGTATAGGTTTGTGGAGTTCTCATGTGTTTTGCCTATGAGGTGTCCATTGTTTGGGTTTTGTTTTGTTGCGGACCTCCACTTACATGGGTGTGTGTTGTGTATTTGCAGGTGATGTTTACTAACTCCTTATACTGCATGGCATCTATGTTACTGCACAATCTGTTCTGGTGTGCAGGTTCTCCATTTGTCTGGCCAGTGGCTTCACTTCCCCTTATGTGTGTCTCTTTGTCCTTTTGTAGTCCAGTCACAGGCTTTGGCCACAGTGGCTGCTGTTATGTATTTGTAATTCTAATGTGGGCAGGGTACATGCCAGTACATCATACACAGGGTAATGGACTTTACACTTGTGAGTGCACCTATTTGGCAGGTTGTCCATCATTGCACCATTCCATTTGCTGTGGTCCTTAGATTATGTTGCTATATGTTATTATGAGGCTACATGTGGGCCTAGCTGTCATACCCTCACAGACCGACATCTGGACAGGCCCAAATATGACAGTCAGACTAAGGCCCACGCATGGGGACAGGGTGTTAATAATGTTCTGCTAAACACAGACAGTTGGGAGACTGGTTTGGTAATTGCTTGTTTGCTCTCATGGGTATGACATCTGCTTCCCCACTGTCTGTCATTGCTGTTTTGACATCACTCTTTCTTGTTTGGCAAATAGTTGTTAGGCAAATGCAATGTTAGGACAAGCAGAACAGATATACAAGGCATACTTGTGCTGATTCTGTGACAACCTGTGTCATTCCAGGGGTATGGCTATTGGCCAGTGACATGTTGTCAGTGCTGACACAGAAAGGTGGCAGCCTTTTATACACTGGCAGTACACTAAACTTCAGGTACCTGCTGTCCTACTACGCACCATACCTCTCAACTTTTGAGAGCCAGAAATTTGGACAAAGCCATAAGTAATTGGGGGAGAGAGCCCTAAATGTAGGGACCATTTTTAAGTATTGGCCTTACAAACCTAGAAAGGTGATTCAATGACAAGTTGTGCATTAGCATGCATGTTTCTATAGGGTATGAAATCTGACATTACAATCAGTCGTTATTTTCTAACCTTAGTCTTACGTGATTTGCCAATGAATTGCCAGACAACCACTATTTTATGTTATACAGACCACAATTATGATGAAAACCTCTGGAAATTCTGCAATAGGTCTGTATAGTTGAGAGGTATGGTAGGCACTGTGTAGGTTACTCCAAGCTGTGTACTGTCCATATGTGTGGCCCCCTGTCCATGACCTGTACAGCTTTCCTGCATTAACAGATATTGATATCTGGACAGTGTGTACAACTCCTACTGTAGGTGTAGCTGACATGCAGAATAGTTGGCACTGCAGTTCTTGGAACATGGCCCTGTCAAAGATAGCACTGTACCTAGGCCACTATGACACAACAGCAATGAGTAAGTGCTGGCCACATCCTAACAGTATTAACCACACATATACATAGCTCATTGACCCCTGCATATTGTGGACATGCAACAAGTTATCATGTTGATTGGGACAGCCCTGGCAATGTGTGCTGTGCTGCTATTTCCCTGCAAACATACATGTTACTGCATTTCTATTGGAATATGGGTGGGGGGCACACCTGTCACCTGTACACATTTGCACAGATTGTGCTGATACTTGCTTTACATTTTGGTTCCATTTAGCATAGTATTGTGCCCTGTCTTGGAGACTAGAGGCATATCACTAAAGACCACAGGACAGATTGTAATGGCATACATTTGAGTTTCAGACTTCTTACCCTCCAGAGCCTTACTGCAAGTGCAAGACCTGCTGTGCTATCACTGTGTAAGTCTGTAGGGTGGAATTTCATCATTGTCACCATTTGTGGGCCTTTGCCAGACATTTCTTTATGGTTTTCCAAGGCTGACTTGGTGGGTGAGGCTGATGAGTGAGTATGGGACCCCAACACTGACATCAATGCCTGTGACCTATGACCTGCCAGTTAGTTGGCTCCTCACAAATACTGCAGTGGGATATGTCACCTTGGATACTACTGCATAGTGTGGGGAAGCCAGTATTGGGTAAACATTTCCTGGTGCCCACATACCTGTCATTGTCTGTTGCTATCCCAGTAGGCCACCCCATTCCCTTGCATGTATGCAACAATATCATAGATATGCTACCAGAACATACTAATTCATTCATTTATTGTTAAGAAGACTGACTTACCTTATGCCTGCGGCAGTTGTGAGGATGGTGCTTGATATGGCGGATGCACGCAGTATACTACATATACATGGTAAGGTACAGGTAGTGTGATGTGTGTGGCATCCATTTTATTGTGTATGGGAGTCGGAGAGAGGTGTTGGTCCCTACAGTGTCAGTGTGTGTACTATGAGTTGCCTCTTTGCCAAGGCCAGGGCATACTAGGCACTCCTATGTCTGCCTACAGGAGCTGGCTCAGAGGGTTCCTCCTCCGAGTCCCTCTGTGCCTGTGGGGACCTTGGCAATGGTGGGTGGCTGTGTGGCCCTTCCCTGTGCTGTTCCTGTTGCAGCTGTTTCTGCAGGATCATATTGTATAGCATGGCACATACTATGAACATGTGTGCACATATGGCTGGAGTGTACTGCAGGGCTTTACCAGATATGTCAAGGTAGCGGAACCTTAACTTGAGCATCCCAAGTACATGCTCTATAATGATCCTGGTTTGTGCATGTGCCTCATTATGGCATTCTTGAGTGGGTGTGTGTGCATTTAGATGGGTGTCATCATCCACGGTTCCAATGCATAACCAGCATCCCCCACCAGATGGCCATACGGGATGTCCCCTCTGGCAAATCCCTGGTACAGCTGTGAGGAATGCCAGATGTGGGAGTCATGATAGCTTCCAGGGCTGCCAGCACACACATTAATGATAATGCCCTGGATATTGCACATGACCTGGCAGTTGATGAGATGAAAGCCCTTGTAGTTTATGTAGGCCCTACCCTTTTCACCGGGTGGTGCTTTGATGTGGGTGTGCCTGCAGTCTATGGCACCCAGTACCTCCGGATAGTATGCTAAATGGTGGAAGAGGTGCATATTGCTGGTCCTATTCTCAGGGGTGCTCACTGGCATGTGGTAGCATGGCATCAAGGAACTGGTGGAGTACCCTGGATGCAGATGCTGGTGAGATCCCCATGATGTCCCCAGTAGGTCTTTAGAAAGTACATGTAGCTAGTATTCTTAAGGCTACACATTCCTTGGTATCCACTGGGATGGGTTCCTCTCTGTTGGCTCTGGGTCTAAGGTGAGGCTGGCACAGCTCAATGAGTTGCTGAAGTATGTCCCTGTCCACCCTGTAATGCTCTACTATCTCCAGATCATGTAGTCCCTGGTAGGTTACCCTGGGTCTGAACAATCTTCTCCTCCTCCTTAGTCTGGGGCAGTTGCCAGCATTATCCTCTTCACTACCCTCAGCCTCTAGCACATACTGATGTATCAAAGTGACAGCATCCCCTAACATTTTGTCAGTTACAATTCCCCCGAGTGTGTACACCAATAGTGCAGAGTTTGTGGGAAAAAACAAACTGAAAGGTGTTTGCATAGTTTACACTGTTGTGCTGCTGATGCTGCCTGTATGATTGGCTGACTATGATACATTCCACTTGCCAGCTATATTATTTATACTTGATTGCTTTTATTCTGCCATTTCCTGTTTTTTTTTTTTTGTTTTCCCTTCCCATTTCTGCCCCATTTAAGCCCCGCTGCTCAAATGTAAACGGTTCTGCTAATTCTGTTTTTTTTTTTAAGACTTGGTATGCACCACACAAACCCGTTTAGCTAAGGTAAACACTTTTAATCAGAAATGGCCCTCCCCTGAATGCGAGCACACTCCCCATTTCATGTAAGAAGTAAATACAGCCTCAGATACACCCCCATTGCTTGGCTGTGCTTAGCTAAGCACAAATGGAAGCCATGGAGCACTAATGTGCTTACACCAAGCATGACACACACCCTTTTTATGTCAGCTGCTTTTTCTGCTTACACCACTGCCTTATAGCTCATACATGGTTAGGTAAAGCCAGACAATGGTCTCCCATTTTGTGATTCGGTAAATTTTATTCATTTGCATACCCCATTGCCTTAGTCCCTTGTTACACCACTATACCAAAGCCTTTCCCCTTAGCAACCAGTGTTACCTGTTTTTGTTCTGATTCTGCATGCTACCCACTATAATGGCAAAATGCAGATTTCACTTAAAATTGTCTTTTCACATTTTTTTAAAATTTTTGGCAGAATCTCATTTGCTCGCCACTGTGCTATGCTTAAACAGCCGAAATTGGCCAATAAAAAAATAAACTGTTTTTTATAATTTTGCAACTCTTTTCATGCCAATGGCCAATATGGCCATTGGCATGGCCAAGGATTATAATATATGCTTTACTTTGAGCTGTCATGCCCCAGTATTGATTTTTGCAGAAATGTACATGGTCAGTATCCAAATCCATTTCTGCAATGGACACTGTTCTGGCATGGATGCATGCCTGCTTACTGAATTCCTATTTCACCTAATTTGCATGGTTTTCATCAGAAAATGAGGTAATTAGCATTATTAAGTGGTGTCCATGCCAGAATATTGCTAGCAGGCTCGTGCATGCCCCCAGCCTTGTTTACTGAATTGCTCGGCGGCCATATTCCGTGCAGAAGCTACTGCACTATTCTGGCATGGAGAAATCCCTTTATTGAATCCCAGGGAATAACTAAGCAAATAAATAAGTAATTAAAAAAGAACTAAATAACTGCAATGATATATGTTACACAGGCAAGCCCTTTAAATTCCTCTGGGCAGGGTCTTTGACATTTTTAGAATCACGTATTATGTATGTATTCTTTATGGTCAAGTAATTTTTATCCCTTTAACTGAAAATTCCATTTTCCTTACCAATATGTAGATTATTGACAAGCTTTACATGACAGAGTACATTTACTGGTTTTCTTCCACTGGATACCCAATGTCATGATTATTGCCCATTTGATCTGTTATCCAGCTGCATTCTCATGTGGCATAGTGAGTTAGCACAACAAAAAACACACATAACCATAAATGTAGTGGTTCAAGATTATTGAAATAAACTGCAGCATATGGCTTCTTACAAGACAGATCACGTGATTACATTTCATAAGAGGAATTTTAATGAGCAGCATGAATCTGAACACATTTCTACATATGTCAGACAGACAAAACATACATCTAGATTATAAACAGCATTTCTCAAAATGTACTATAACTCACTTTGAATGGCATTTTGTTTCCAAAACAGAATGTATTTAACCATTTCAGTAGAAATATTACTAGCCTTCTTGTGTTAATATGCTTTAATTAGTTTTCTTGCATATGCATTCTGTTTCTGTGCTGGCAGTTGTTGCCTCATGATCATGTTTTTAATCTCAGCTTTGCACGGACATTTGTCATTTGTCCACTCACAAAGAAGTGCTTTCAGAGATCATAGCACCCAGCTCGGTGTGCATGTGAAGGAATGTGTAGGGCATTGGTATTTCAGTTATTCTCCATCTTGCAACAGTACTCATCAGTACAATCAGAATGACTTGAATCCATTGAATTTTAATTACAAAATGTGTGAGAAGTCTAGTGGCAATAATCATTTCAAATTTTTGCTATCTTTTCATTGTGGGATGCATGCAGGATGACCTGGGTCAAAAAAGTAAAACTGAAAGACATTGCTAAGTGCATTAATGAACTTTACAGGAATAGTTCACCATTTATTAAAAGCTTGATGTTTTGACACTTTATTTTGGAACATAGGATCATACTAAACAAGTGATCATGGGGACCATTAGATGTCTAGCCTTATACACCTGTAAGTAAACAAACGTAAGAATTCTTGCCACTCTTTTTTAAGCACCTAATAGTGTTCACCTCCCAGATCAAGCAGAGCTGTACTGATAATGCTGGTGTAAATTTATTTCTACCCATCTAGTCATCGAGGCTAGCATTAAAAGTAGCTAAAGTGGTATTTTGTTGACCTGTAGTTTACGTTAGTGATACACTGAGTTTAGAACCTATCTCTCCAGCAAGTCTTGTTTATTTGTTGGTGCAGATTTAAGCCTTTAGTGTGGGTGTTTGCACAGAAACAGGTCTTGTGAAGAAATAGGAGGTCAAATAGGACTGGGTCTTTCATGACTTAAAAAGCAAGACACACATCACCTTGCAGTAACCTATAGGCTACTGAATATAAAGAAAGTTGTGCTAATCTGTTGGGGTAGTTGAAGGATTTAAGATCTTTAATTTTCTTGGTGAGAACTCTATGGGGCATTTTCAGTTGAGCAATATGATTGTGTTTGCATATACCAAAGGGGACATTGCATTGCATGATGGATCTGATAAAGGAAGAGTACAGTGACATGAAGACTTATTCAGAGCTTGAAGATATTTTATCATAAATTAACTTGCCAAGATAGAAGGATTTCCTGACTGTGGTGGAAACATAAAGTTTGAATGAGAGAAATTTATCCATATCAGTTCTTAGATCTCTCATGACTGTGCCTATCTGAAGAGGAGTACCATTTATAACATATGAGGTAGGAACAACCATTTTGCCAAACCCTACTATGCCATACTTTTCTTTATATTGAAATATGCAGCATATTATGAAGGGATCACCTTTTAGAAAATACATTTAAAGTTGCACTGGATTCACTGTATGGATATGTCTTGCAGATTTCTTAAATGTGAGCAGATCAGCATTCCAGACATGTGATGTGGTAATACAGCCAAGTGCCAATGTGTCATTATGACTTGTTAAGAGGTCATTTCTGTTTTACAGAGCCCTTTACTGCACCTTAACTATCAGTAAAAATATTTGCATGCTTCTCAAGGGCAGGTTGCCTGTAGAATTACCATAAACTTAGTTAATATTTCATCAGTAAAGTCATATTACATTTACTACTCATTTCTGCATAACAGAAATATGTGATCATCGTGTTTTGGTTTTAAAGTAATGATATATGTTAAACACATTCCTAGGATATGCAGGACATAAGTGGTACTTCCTCAGGGATGATTTCCAACCATTAAAGTTACACATCTTGGCTTGGCAACCTAATAGGCAAACTATACTTTTAAGTTTAATTCCAAGGTTGATATGTGAACCAGGCTCTCCTGAAAATTCTGCTGAGGCTGTCATACCAAGCAGGAAGCATTTATTCACTAATGCCATAGGAACTCAGAAGGTCCACTTGAGGAGCAATATTGTAGCCTTATATGCAAAGATACACATTAATGAGTCACATGTCATATAACACAGCATTGCCACTGCAGTGTTATATGTGCATACATGCCATACACATGAGCATTGAGATATCATCCTTGCACTAAATGATATTTGAATGGCATGCACTGATAAGTATGACAGTGTATTGTGCACAGGAAGTAATTCACAGACATTGGTGCTATCTGATTACATTTCCATAGTCACTGAGTTAACTGCATGTTGTTAATGTTTTGTAAAGCACTGTCACCATCTTGCTCAGCATAATTTTTAACCAGGTTCCCTTCATTTGCTCTACAAACCAGATTATCAAAATCCATATGGTTGAGATGGGCAGTTAAGGCTTGATGCATCTGTATTTCCAGGCTTGAACAAGTCTATATATGTAACCCCCTGTTTTCAGAATGAGGGCAGCCAAGTTGTAACAATTAGAGTTGAGGGTCACTAGTTGTATTCATATGCCCCTACTGATAATGTAGTTATTAAGTTTCAGGGTAAAACTATTTCCCTAGAATTCAATAAACTCAGTGCAGGAATAGTGCTATTCCTGCATGGAGTGAACCATGCCCATTTCTGCATAGCTTTAACAGCAGCACGCCTTGCATATTCATGAAGGTGTGCTAAGGCTAAGCAGACACAAACACTGCTGAGTGCAGAGGGTGTGTTTAAGTAGTGCCCGCACATCTAACATGCCCCTCACTCTCAAAGTGCCATATGGCACCTTCCAAGTGCTTTCAGTGTCCACGGACAATGAAAGCAGCTATTTCAATAGGAAGCAATGTAGGGTGTGTGTGACAGGTACTGTCACACCCCCCTGCATTGTCAAAGTGCCGTATGTCACTTTCCAAGTACTTTCAGTGTCCGTGGACACTGAAAGCAGCTATGTAGATAGGAAGCAATGCAGGGGGTGTGTGACTGGTACTGTCACACATCCCTGCATTTCGAAAGTGCTGTACGGCCATACCCCTCAACTGTACAGGTTTTGCAGAATGTCCATATGTCTGCCTCACATACCTCTCAACCTCCTAGAGCAAGAAATCTGTAGAAAGCCATAAATGATGGGGGGGACAAAGGGCCAAAAATAGGAACACTTTTTAAATATTGCTCTTACAAACTTGTAAAGTTGATAGAATAGCAGGTATTGCATTAGCATGGATTTTCTGAAGGGTAAGACATCTGAAACTCAAATGGCTGTCATTATTTTCTGACATAAACTCTGAGTGATTTGTCAATGATTTGCTAGAAAACCACAATCATATGAGAAATGAACCAAAAATATGAGGTAATAATCTGGGCATTCTGCAAAAATCTGTACAGTTGAGAGGTATGTTGCCTCATATTTTTGGTGTGTTCTCCCAAATATCTGTCCCTACCTGGCAAATAGCAGAGGATTGGAGTCATTAAATAATGATAAACATTTGAGTTTAAGACTCCACATCCATTGGAAAAGTCATGCTAATGCAAAACCTGTTATTCTATCAACTTTCTAAGTTTGTAAGAGCAATATTTAAAATCTGTCGCTATTTGTCCTCTTACAATTGTCCATACTGTGACTGACAAGGAGTATTGATACATGTAAATAAAGTGGTTCTATTAATTTCCTTTTTTTTCCATTCTAAAATATCTTTAATTGTAGCTGAGTGGATTTGCCCATTAGGGCCCTCTGCTCAGCATTGCTTAAACATCTCATAGCAGCTAAATACAAATGTTTGTTTGTCTTTCGGCTTTTTCCCAGTAAGGGGTCACCACAGCGGAACTCCGGTCCGCTAATGATTGGCAGTAGATTTTTACAAAATGCAGAGGTGCCAGCTCGACTTCCAACCTTCAACAAAGGCACGCCCATTTACGCACGCATGTCTTTCGAATGCTACCCAACCGCGGGGAGGACATGCAGACTCCACACAGAAGGCACTCCCAAGCCATGCAGAGAATCGAACGGGAGAACCTCTTGCTGTGAGGTAACAACACTACCACCGTACCACTGCTGCTTAATTTCAATGGTGTGATAGCATAGTGGTTAGAGTCCCAGCTTTGTATCTGGGTATTCATGACTCGAGTACCAAGATGGGTACTTTATTTTTACATGGGAAAGCATTGTTAAAATTTAATTTTTATGTTAAATTATGTAGTGATATCTGTCACCCACTGTAGTGTAGTTGGTCCAAAATGGAATTGTGAGTGCATATAACATGAAATCACCCATGTATACACAAGTGTGCCATATAGTATAGTCATACCCAAGGTAATGTAATGAAAGCACATAAGAGGATGTCATGTAAAGTAAATCATATACACTTAATAATATGTTAGTAATGATGAATTAATCTAAAGTCTTGATTTTTTAAATGAAAACTGAGCAATGCTAAGCAGTGCTCATCTATCCTTAGACGGTTTAAGCATTGCTTAGATGGAAACTCTAAGCAGCAGTTAGCTCAGTTAAGCGGATTTGCACACTGTTATGCAGTGCTTAGCATTTACCCCTTTAAGCACTGTTCAACTCATCTTAGCAGATTTGCACACTGCTTAGTTGAGCTTAGCATTTTCAAAAGCGTCCAATGACAGCAAAGGGCAGCAATATGGCCTTATTTAAACCATGCAGGTGGGAATACAGTCAGAACCTGTTGTAGTTTAATCTGTGCAGGAGCTATGTCAGGTGTTGCAGAGGGCTTACACTTTGGGGCACAGCGCTGGGGCATTTTAGAGTCCAGGGTCATGGCTGGGCTCCTCATATCAAACCATGATAATAGACTGCTGCAGGACCAGTACCAGGGCTCACAGTATAAAGTGGAGGCCTGGGACCATCTAGCATGCAATCTCACCAGTGCCACTGGTATCCCTCAAACTGGTGAGCAGGTACAGCATCACTATGCCATCCTAAAGTGGAGGAAGCGGGCGCTCTTAGCCCAGTGGCTCCAAGATGCCTGGGACAACCATGCTCCAGCAGTTTGTAAGTATCACAGATATAGGTGTACCAGATTCTAGCCTGATAATGTGATACAGAGGTATGCATAATGTTTGTTTCTCATCCCTACAGCTGCAGTGGAAAGGACTTGTAACATTGAGGCTCATGCAGACAGACTAACATGGATGCGCTGACAGGCTGGGGAGTACAGATCTATCTTGCAGTATATAGTGGCATAAAGTAGAAGGAGTACATTGTTTACTCCCAGTAGATATAGTATGTACTGTGTCTAATGAATAAATTATGTTTGTCACACTAATTGTGATCCACAGGATATCTATTAATAAAAGTATTATTTCATTGTAATAAAGATGTATACCACAAACTGTTTTGTTTACTCTGGTATGTTGTAGAAATAGAATGCATACAGGTTCTTCACAGCAAATATAGCACTGACAGCATGAAGTAACTGAGGCTGTTTTGAGAGCCAGCTAGTATGCAAAACAGTAGAAAGTGGAGCTGTAAAACATGATATAAAGGAATTATGAAATATTGTATGCACTAAGTTCTGAACCCTGAATAGTAATGTCTACAGTATTATAGTGTGTCCACTGCACATTGCATTCTTGTGTTAACCTTTGCTTTCCAGATTGTATTATTTCAAAGGATTAATACACAGTACAATAACTATCTGCCATGCATGAATGTCAGAATTACAAGGTCAGACTGTCTAATTCAGAGAGTATTCGGCAGGAATCAGTTAATTAAGAGACATCAGTTTCCCAGTAGCTCAGTGTGATGGAAAATAGCCCTGTTGTTCATTTTAGCACACTCAGACACAGTTCAAATCCAGGGAGTTGTACTGAGACGTGTTCATATATACAATAAAGAAATCCTGAATATTTGTAGAAACAGTCAAAAAGTGTTAACAGATATTTTCTCCACAGGTCTTACAGGTAAAGAAATGTGTGTAGTAGCTGTATGAAGGGTATACTATTACACCGTGTGCAACTGTTCCACTGTCCAAACCCATACGCCTGCAATGACAGCAGAATAGGTACATAAACCATGCACTGTCCCTGATACATGTTATGGCTAGTGGTCATTGCTGCCAATCACCATGGACACAGATAGGAATTCAGGGAAGTATACCAGTAGCAGACTTACACAATATCAGTGCAGGGTACCCCTTCTCTGTCAAGTATATAACCCTGACATGTGCAAGCCTCCTCCAGTAATGTAGGCATTGTTTTCACAGTCTGCCCCACACCATTACAGGTTGACAGTTTAATGGGTATGTAAGTGCTGCAGAAGCTATGGGCCAAAGGTAAATGCAAAGTGAGGGCAGGCCTGTAGAGTATTGAGCAGTACTGTTGTGAAAAATAGAAGCATAAATAGTTGTTAGTGGACTTTTTTCTCTCCCCCACCCCTCATCTGTAGCAATCATTATTATTCATATACAACGGGTAGGTTGTTCTCAAAACCTATTGTTGGGACATGCGTTCTATTATTGTTCATATATTTAATTGGTTTCATATTAATATACCTTGTTCAAATACTATTATTGATGGCCTGTTGCCATCAATGTAACTTGGATGCTGTTAAAATGCTTACTGTTGTTCCATTTATGCATATGTTCTGTTTGCTATGCAACGATTTCATGTCTGTTGGTTTGGGTTAACTGAAACACCCATGCATGCTGTTACAACTAATTTTGAAATGTTTTGTTCATGACTAATCAATATATCTTGGATAACCTCAACACCATACCATGTTTGGGAAGGCAGATCCCATCAGATCTGCCTGTCCCACTTCATTTGGCTGTGGCACTGGGCCCCAGCATGTCTGGGACCCAACCTGGAACTTCCTCATCTGCTGGTCTTGCACCACCTTTGGGTGGAACTGCCTCAGGGGATGGGGCCCATCCCCCCTGGGTGCAGAGAAGAGCCTGTCACCCACAGCAAGTTCCGGGGTATGGTGCACAGCGTCATCCATTCCAAGTTGGATGGACATCTGTGCCAGATGGAGGGCCACCTGTTGCACCTCAAGGGGCAGGCTGCCCCTCTTGTTCAGCCCCCAGCACAGCCACAGTGGTGACTGCCCATGGGTGGGGACCTCAGTCCCACTGTATTCATTTGGGGGCTCATGGGTCTCTGATTCCCAACCACCCTCCTTGTCCAAGGTGTTTACCCCCCTCATGTGTCATATACTGCATCTGTCTGCTGTCTTGTGTGTCTTATCTCTCTGCACATGAACCTATCCTTCCCAACCTACCTCCCCAAACATACCTACAGCCCTTCCCAAACATCCCACTCTCATCTTAATAAAAAAGGGGCATCTGTCCCACAAAAAAATAATTGCTCCATACGTAGCTCTACATTTCTCCCCCATGTCCAGTGACATAAATCAATCAACACTGAAATTACTCTAGAAATGGATGTTGCTAACACCCCTCCCTGTGGGGTATGAGGCTGTAAATCCCAAATTTTCAACATCAGTCACAGCTATTGCTGCAGTAGAAATGTAGAGCTATGGTCCTTTCCTACAGTTACCTATCAAAACATCGAATGGTCATAACATCTAAACTCAAAACATCAAGACCATAACATCTAAACTTCAAAACATCTAAAACTCATAACATTGAATCTCAAAACATTGAAAACTACAAAACAACTATAAACAACATCCCACACACTGTTTACTACATTTCTGCAGGGGGGCAAGCCCCCTTGCACCCCTCATGTAGGCCTAGCTGTCATACCACCACAGACTGGCATCTGGACAGGCCCATATATGACAGTCAAACAAAGGCCCACACATGGAGACAGGGTGTTAATAATGTTTGCCAAACATAGACAGTTGGAAGACCAGTTTGGTAATTGCTTGCTTTCTCTTATGGGTATGATGTCTGCTTCCCCACTGTCTGCCATTGCTGTTTTGACATGACCCTTTCTTGCTTTGCAAATAGGTGGCAGACAAATGCAATGTATGGACAAGCAAAACAGATATACAAGGCATACTTGTGCTCCTTCTGTGACAACCACTGTCATTCCAGGGGTATGGCTGTTGACCAATGACATATTGTCAGTTCTGACACAGAAAGGTGACAGCCTTTTATATACTGGCAGTACATTGACCTTCAGATACCTGCTGCCTTACTGGGCTCCATACCTCTCAGCTTCTGAGAGCCAGACATCTGCACAAAGCCATAAGTAATTGGGGGATAAAGGCCTAACTATAGGCACCATTTTAAGCATTGACCTTACAAGCCTAGAAAGGTGATACAATAACAGGATTTGCATTAGCATGCATTTTTCTATAGGGTATGAAGTCTGACACTACAATCTGTCATTATTTTCTGACCTTAGTCTTACGTCATTTGCCAATGAATTGCCAGACAACCACTATTTCATGATATACAGACCACAAATATGATGCAAACCTATTCGGCAATAGGTCTGTACAGTTGAGAGGTTTGATAGACACTGCGTAGCTTTCTCCAAGCTTTGTACTGCACATAAGTGTGGGCCCCTGTCCATGACCTGTCCAGCTTTCCTGCAGTAACAGATATTGATGGCCCCAGAAAATGTACTGAAGCACCAAAGGCGGTGGTGTCTCCATATTCGTAAAGGATATGCACATCTCCAGATTAGTAGCCCAGCATAATGCATCTGAGATACTTCAGGTACAACTAACATTAGGTAAGATGGCGATTCAGGTCGTAGCCTGCTATAGGTCCCCAACCATGTCCCAAGACTCTCACTCCACATTTCTAAGCACCCTGGAAACTATTAGGGTCCAACCCAGCACTCTCATACCAGATGACTTCAACTACCCCTCCATCAACTGGGAAAACTACTCATGCACCAATACACTGGCCCAATGCTTCCTGGAATTCATCAAAAAACAACCACAAAGCCTTCTATAGTTATATCAAGAGTCACCGTGGCAATACCCAGGTTTGCTCGGAGTTACTGCACAATAGTACCTCCTATACTGAGCCAACAGATATCGCCAGTATGATTGACAGATCCAGTACCAACTTTACCCCTCTACCCCCTCAAAGGACCAATCTCAATACCAGTGGAATACCAGGCACCCAGCATTACTGCAGCATAGGCTAAATCTGCATTGTCCAAGGCTACGAATACAGCTTCCCTGGGACCCAACAATATCCCTGGATGTGTTGTACATGAACTACAAAGTGAACTGGCACCACATCTGTGTGCCCTGTTCAATCACAGCCTCAACTCAGGCTTTGTCCCTGTTGAATGGGGCACTCTACATTCATCTCTCTCCATAAAGGGGGGTGACTACAGATCCTGGGAAATATTGCCCTACTAGCCTGATGAGTCTGATATGTAAGGCTATGGAGCACATCATCATGGACCTAATTAACATGGATATAGGACTCTCCAAACTCTAGATCCCACTCAAGTTGGTTCTGTGAAAGTTGGATCATGCCTGTTCAACCTGGTTGACTTCTTTGAGTCAGTCACCAGAGCTGTGGATGAGAGCACGGCAGTTCATACAGTCTACCTCGATCTGGCCAAGGCCTTTGATACCATTCCCCACTCAGGAATTATTGATAAACTCACTAAACTAGGCATCAACCCTTGTATCACTAGGTGGGTTGCAAACTGGCTCACAGATAGACCCCACAGTGTGAAAGTAGGGGACTCCAAGTCAGACTGCCGACTAGTCACTAGTAGAGTCCCACAGGGATCGGTCCTGGGTCCTCTCCTGCTTGGCATCTACTTCTCAGAACTCCAGGCCAACACAAAGGGACTCTGGCTGACCAAGTTTGCAGACAACTGCAATCTGGGAGCCATTATTTACTCCCCCAAGTGATGTAGGCATCCTACAGAAAGGTCTCACTGAGACCAATGACTGGTGTTGAAAATATGGCCTTAAGCTTAATGCCAAAAAATGCATCGTCATCCCCTTTGGGAAAAATCTCAGTTCCCACTTATTACCACATTGATGGGAGCCCATTGAACACTGAAGGCGTTATAAGAGATCTGGGGACACAGGTTGACAGCAACCTCTCTTTCGACCACCATATTGCAACTGTGTACAGAAAGTCCTTCTATGTGGCACATCTCATTACTAAGGGTTTTGCATCCAGGAAGAAAGAGGTCATCATCTCTCTCTACTCTTCCCTCATTAGGCCAATCATCACGTATAATGCTTCATTTGACATGTACCTCACTAGACACATGCAACAGCTGGAAAGGCCACAAAAGTACCTCACGAAGAGGATCCTAGGTCTTAAACACGTCCTACAGACTCAAAAAACTCCAGCTATTCTCTGTCTCATATCATCTACTTAGATGCGATCTCTGCTTGACTTGCAAAGCTATGTCTGACCCAGCTCTGCTAGAAATGCTACATCTAAAGAAATACCAATCTGTCTGCATCACACATTCCAGAGACCTCAACCTCATTACCACAATCAACAGAACATGCTGGAGGGGCAGGTTCATAACCCAGAGACTGCCCATGCTCTGGAATAGACTTTCCATATGTGTCAAGCAGAGCACCTCACTGGGCCTCTTGAAGAAAAATCTTGATGAGTGGATGGGAAATAGAAAGTTCACACTGGGGATCACTCTAGTGGCTGTACTTGATAGAGGCACTGGGAACTAACGTAGGGCGGCATGATGCCAGGGTACTTCTATGAGCTAGGTTTGTAAAAGCTCCAGGGCCATTAGCCTTGTACACACCTATGAACCTATGAACAGTGTGTACAGCACCTACCATAGGTGTAGCTGACATGCAAAATAGTTGGCACTGCAGTTCTTGGCACATGGCACTGTCAACCACAGTACTGTACCTAGGCCACAAAGACACAACAGCCGAGAGTAAGTGTTGGCCACATCCTGGTAGTATCAACCACACATATGCATAGCTCATTGATCCCTGCATATTGTGGACATGCAACAAGTTATCATGTTGATTGAGACAGCCCTTTTAATGTGTGCTTTGCTGCAGTTTCCCTACAAACATACATGTTACTGCATTTCTATGGGAATATGGGTGTGGGGGGGGGGCACCTGTCAACTGCACACATTTCCACAGATTGTGCTGATATTTGCTTTACATTTTGGTTCCATTTAACATAGTATTGTGCCCTGTCTTGGTGACTAGAGGCATATCACTAAAACTACAGGTCTGATTGTAATGGCATACATTTGAGTTTCAGACTTTTTACCTTTCAGAGCCTTACTGCAACTGCAAGAACTGCTGTAATATCCCTGTGTAAGTCTGTAGGGGGATGTTTCATCATTGTCACTATTTGTGGGCTTTTGCCAGACATTTATTTATGGTTTTCTATGGCTGACTTGCTGGGTGAGGTTGAGAGGTGAGTGTGGGACCCCCACATTTACATCCATGCCTGTGACCTATGACCCCCCCCCCCAGTTAGTTGGTCCCCCACATATACTGAAGTGGGATTTGTCACCTTGGGTACTACTGCATAGTGTGGGGAAGCCAGTATTGGGAAAACATTTCCTGGTGTCACATATAGCTGTCAGTTGTCTGCTGCTATCCCAGTAGGCCACCCCATTCCCTTGCATGCATGCAGCAATACCATAGATATGCTACCAAAACATTCTACTCCATTCATTTATTGTTAAGAAGACTGACTTACCTTCTGCCTGCTGCATTTGTGAGGATAGTGCTTGACGGCTGCCTATGTCAGATGCACGCAGTACACTGCCCATACATGGTAAGGGAAAGGTAGTGTGATGTGTGTGACATCCATTTTACCATGTGTGCAATTCAGAGAGAGGTGTCAGTCCCTGGGTCGCTACAGTGTCAGTGTGTGTACTATGCATTGCCTTTTGCCAAGGCCAGGGCATACTGGGCATGCCTTTGTCTGCCTACAGGAGCTGGCTCAGGGGATTCCCCCTCCGAGTCACTCTGTGCCTGTGGGGACCTTGTCAATGGTGGGGGCCTGTCTGGCCCTTTCCCATGCTGTTTCTGCTGTAGCTGTTTCCACAGGGTCATATTGTGTAGCATGGCAAATACTATGAACATATGTATACATGTGGCTGGAGAGTACTGCAGGGCTGTACTAGATATGTCAAGGCAGTGGAACTGTGACGTGGGCATCCCAAACACATGTTCTATAATGATCCTGGTTTGTGCATGTGCCTCATTATGGCATTCCTGAATACATGTGTGTGTGCATTTCTGATGGGTGTAATCACCCCCGGCTCCAGTGCATAGCCAGTATCCCCCACCAGATGGCCATACAGGATGTCCCCCTGGAAAAACCCTGATACAGTTGTGAGGAATCCAGATGTGAGAGTTGTGATAGCTTCCAGGGTTGCCAGCACATACATTAATTATAATGCCCTGGGTATTGCCACGACCTGACATTTGATGGAGTGAAACCCCTTACGGTTTATGTAGACGCTACTCTGTTCATCGGGTGGTGCTTTGATGTGGATGTGCGTGCAGTCTATGGCACCCAGTACCTCTGGGTTGTCTGCTACACTGTGGAAGAGGCACATAATGCTGGTCCTCTCCTCAGGGGTGCTAGGGAAGTAAATGTGCTCACTGGCATGTTATAGCATGGTATCCAGGAACTGTTGGAGTACCTTGGGTGCAAATGCCTGTGAGACCCCCATGATGTCCCCGGTAGGTCTTTGGAAAGTACCTGTAGCTAGTATTCTTAAGGTTGCACATACCTTGTATCCACTGGGATGGGTTGCCCTCTGCTGGCTCTGGGTCTGAGGTGAGGCCGGCACAGCTCAATGAGTTGCTGAAGTATGTCCCTGTCCACCCTGTAGCACTCTAGTATCTCCAGATCATGTAGCCCCTGGTAGGTTACCCTGGGTCTGAACACTCTTCTCCTCCCTCTCATTCTGAGCTGGTTGCCAGCATTATCCTCCTCACCATCTCAGCCTCTAGCACACACTGATGTATCAAAATGACAGCAGCTCCTAACATTTTTTCAGTTAAAATTCCCCCCAGTGTGTACACCGATGGTGCAGAGTTTGTGGGAAAAACAGACTGAAAGGTGTTTGCATAGTTTACA
Source organism: Protopterus annectens (assembly GCF_019279795.1). Taxonomy (NCBI): domain Eukaryota; kingdom Metazoa; phylum Chordata; order Ceratodontiformes; family Protopteridae; genus Protopterus; species Protopterus annectens. The sequence continues at coordinate 309,435,617 of NC_056741.1, read as the reverse complement.
ATGTTGTGCTGCAGATGCTGCCTGTGTGATTGGCTGACTATGATACATTCCCCCTGTCAGCTATATTATTTGTACTTGAGTGCCTTTATTCTGCTATTTCCCCTTTTTTCTCTTCCCATTTCCACCCCTTCTAAACCCCTCAGCATGCCGTGCACACCCGCTGCTCAAATGTAAACAGTTCTGCTGGTTCCTGTTTTTTTTTTTTGTTTCCCTTGTGTTTAAGCCCCATGGCATGCTGTGCAAATCTCTGCAGCTATAGTAGACAGTTTTGAGTGGAAAGGACCCTCCCAGGGACATGAACACACTCAGCATTTCATGAACTAACTCAGACACACCCCTTTGCTTAGCTGTGCTTAGCTAAGTGCAAATAGAGGCAGCGGAGCTCCAATGTGCTTACACCAAACATGACACACCCCCTTTTCATGTCAGCTGCTTCTCCTGCTTACACTGCAGCATTATATCGCCTACATGTTTAGGTGCAGGTGGACATGGTCTCCCATTTTGCTATTCAATACATTTAGCTCATTTGCATACCCTGCTGACTTAGTCCCTTGTTACACCGCTACACCAGAGCCTTTCTCCTTAACAACCAGTGTTACCTGTTATTGTTTTTGCTCTGCATGCTACTTACTATAATGGAAAAATGCAGATTTCACTTAAAATTGTCTTTTCACGTTTTTTTATTTTCTGCACAATCTTGTTTGCTTGCCGCTCACTACACTTAAACTGAAATTGGCCAAAAAAAAACTTTTATTTTTATAATTTTGCAACTGTTTTCCATTCCAGTGGCCATATTTTTGGCCATTGGCATGCCTTAATGGTCATAATACATGCTTTACTTTGAGCTGTCATGCCCCTGTTTTAATTTTTGCAGAAATGTACATGGTTAGTAACCGAATACATTTCTGTAATACACACTGCTCTGATACGGATGCCTGCCTGCTTATTGAATCACTAATTCTTCTCATTTGCATGGTTTTCTTCAGCAAATGAGATAATTTGTATTATTCAGTGGTGTCTGTATCAGAATAGTGCTGGCAGGCTTGTGCATGCCCCCAGCATTGTTTACTGGATCTCTCGGCAGCCATATTCCATGCAGAAGCTGCTACACTATTCTGGCACAGTGAAATTGCTTTATTGAATCCCGGGGTTTGTTTTTCTTGTGTGAGATGACATGACCCTAAAGGTATTATAATTTGTGTATATACATTTTTTTTTATTTTTTTACCTTGTGTACATATATGTTTTATATAGAAGAAGGATGGATTCATTTTCTTGTGTGTTGGGAATAGCATATTCAGTGTCCCAAGAAAGATTGGATTGACTATTTATAAGTGTTTGTAGGTATTTATTGCACAAGAGTTTACACACCCTTTATATTCTAAATATATGAAATACTTGTTTTTGGTGAGTTGCACCTTTAAATTTGTTAATTCGCAAAGTGGGGGGGGATACTATTTAAATGGATAGAGGTGAGGTTGTTTTTTGCTCTAATGAAGTCCTGTGCTAACTTACTTTTTGAAGGATGAAAGTGCTTAACCTACAATAAATTTTCTGATAATCAGTGACTTGCTTCATGAGTGTGTTTTTCCATGGTCAATCTCTCTACACCACTGATTTCCGTGTTTTTGGGGACCATGTGGTTTGTTGAACTATTCTGACTGGTATCATGGTACAGTGGAAATTGAGGAATTTGCTCTTTTTCCCACTATATGCGATCTCGGAGTTGGTATATATAATTACTAAGAGGTCTGGGGGGGGTGCAGTGGGCTTGCTCCCTGTAAAACATTGTTTGTGTTGTTTGCAGGTATTGTTTGGCTTCTTTTAATTGATTGACAAACTAAATTGTTGACCATATGGTCTTGACCATCTTAACCATATGAGTCTCAACAATCTGGTTTGTCAATCAAACAAGCTAGATCCCTTGCAACCGAATGACTAAGATATAAAGGAATTTGAGTAAGAACTTTGTGGAAGGAGCATTACAAAGTTAAGCAAAGATTTCTGCCCAGTAAAGTACTCATCCACAGCTACAAATCCTGTGGTGGGTGTCATGGAGAGTGTGCAGAGTGAGGCATATGTTTTGTTGTATGTATAGCTGGGACCCCATTGCACTTATATGGCATGTTCGTGTCTCGCTGCATGGGGAAGGGTCAAGCTCTGAATATACAATACTGTAGGCATTATATGCTTTATGGGTGAGGAGTTTCCAGGGCCATATATAAGGGCATGAGCTGACTGCCAAAAAGTGGTGGATGAGGCTATGCATAGCAGCAACCGCAGCTGTTATCCAGGGCTAAATGGGAAAGCTATAGTTATATGCATGTACATGTCACAGCATAGCATATACACCCGCTGAATGACATTTTTTCTTTAGACACAGTGGTACTAGCATCGCTATTGAGGGAAGCAATGACTAGAAAAGTTCACTAGCCTGGAGAATGAGTTGCCACTGCAGGTCCTCAGTACAGATGGCATGTGCCTCTTGGGCAAAAGTGCTGTAAACTAACAATTCTGAGACCAGATTTGGCAGGGACTAGCACAGGATATGGATGGCCATAATAGGGCCCCGCAACATGTGACAGAGGATTACTAATATGATACTCCACGCAAAGGAAAAAGGCACATGACATCAGTGGCAGATAGGATCATCACAGGGGTAGACTACTAACACATTAGCACCTAACAAAGGCCAAGGAGATTTTGATATTGCTGTATGGCTGTGAGATAAACCCCTCATACCTGGAGTGGCTTGGGTGTGGGAGAAGCCCTGGCATCCATGTGTCAGTAGGGAATCACCAGGTTAATAATGTCTATTATAGTAGACTACAGCATTCACCACTGCATTACCTAAGACAGAGATTGACCACCTACATATCTGTCTTTCCAGGCACTTCTATTTTGGAAGTACAGTATCCTGCACAACAAGTTAATGTTTTTCAATGTATTGTATAGTACTGTTTCTATGTGCGCCAGTATGTCGGCAATGAGGTGATATGAAGGCATACATATGCAGCTTGACAGTGGTGCCATGTGTTTTCATGTTTCACAGGTGCCACTAGTAGACAGTCCACACAACATGTGGATGATATCAGCAGGGCACACGTGGCTGATGATGACAAGTGACATAATCTAATGACACGGAGTTACTGTCTGTAACATTTCAGAGGGAGAGTCATCATGTGCACCATTACAGATGCACACAGAGAGGTAGTGGCTGTGCATTATGTCTCACCTGAGTGTTACAGAATCCTGTACCTGAAATGCCGATTGAGGTTCCACTTGATTCTCTAGCCCACACAGCATCTGACATGTACATCACATCTGAGATGGTCATACCCACTGTAAAGGAGAGCCATGATTCCAGCACTACACCTGATATATGTGCAATGCTCAGAAGCAACCAGCAAATGTCCAGGTTAATGTTCTAGGCTCAGAGATGTGCTAAATGCAGCATTGTGGACCACAGCTTGCCGGAGGACATGCACCAACTGCACAGTGACCAAGAGTATAATAACAACAGTACTACTGAGCTTCCTGGTGGCAAATGTCTTCAAAGTACATCCACAAGATGCATTACAACCATCATCTGGTCTGCTTCCACAGGCCATAGAGTCTATGGGAGGTCCAGATGTGAGGTGGTCAGGCAGAAGGTACATCACGTCAGATTACAGAGATCTTTGGTGAGACAAAATCAGTCCTTCCTATGGACATGTGGCCTGCCACACCTGTTTGAGGGTATTGTTCAGGTCATGGGTGGCATTGCTCATTGGGCTAAACAAATGGGACATCTATTCAGTGCAAACCCGTATATTCTACCTCTTCCTTGCTATGGACCTGATCCAGTACTAACATTGTACGATAGCACAGTGGACATTGGCAATGGTCACAATGTGACAGTCAAAACTCACCAGTGGAGTATGTGGGGCTTGAACCATGAATGGCTACATGCAAAGTGTACTCTCTAACCACTACGCTATTGGACTACTGTGATGCCTGACTTCTTACAGCCTGCAAAGTATGTGGCCTCCATATTTACCTCCCATGACGCTATACCAAATTATAGTTTTGCAGTCACCTGCTAGTGTGTCCTTCTCACCTCTGCGAGCAATGATGATGACTGTGCTCTGTCCATCTCACCAAACTTGTAGGGATAGGGTGATGTTTGATGTATAGTGTGGTCAGTCCATGCACGTCTGAAGTTACCAGATTTGACATTGTCTGCATCATTCTATTCTGTGCTGTCTTGGACTTGGCCTAAAGTTGTGGATCAGACACTTCATTTTTCCCAGTGTTGCTATGTCTTGCCCCAACCTCGCCTGTACTGTGTCTCTGCTGTGCTCTCAGCCTTGCCTTCTACTGTTGCTGCAGCTTGTATGGTAGCTCCCTCCATGATGTTCGCTTTTTTGCTCTATTTGTTTATGCAGCATTAAGTTGTGTAGAATGCTACACACAACAGATATCTTGCATTATATGTATGAACTATAGTTCAGTGCCTTTCTGGAGGTGTCTAAACATTTGATGCATTTTTTTCATTAGTGTGAATCCTATCTTAACTGTGTTTTGTTTTTCAGCATTTCCTGCATGGTCTGATGATAGTAAGGCAAATCTTGCATCACCTTTAACACATAAACAGAATATATGTGCCATGCAACTGAAGGGCATCAAAGATGGGTCAGTCTGACTGCCAGAATACTACCTCAATAAAGACTGACAAGAACATCTTCCACAAGCATAGGTCCTCTTTGATTCTACTGTAACCTGAACCCTGTGATGTTTGGCCCTACTACTCCTGAAAAAAATTCAGTAGTGTTCTCAAAGAAGTCCTCCCTAGTGTGACTGTCCCACGAGTAAAATTGAAAGTGCTATGAAGTTCCATCATGTTGTGGATCTAGACATTCTGACCACCAAGAATTTCTTGATCATTGACTTTAATTTGCTGTACCATAGCTTTTGGTAATCTAAAAGTTGGTCTGTCTGTAACAATGTTTGACGGCCAAAGATTGAACAGTATAGAAGGGTCTTTGACATTTGTCATTTGCCAGTAGAATGTGTAACTCTTGGCATGAAGTAATACAACTTGACATACCCTCTCTGGCCTCTTCTTCTCCTTTGTCAGTTATCAAAACGTCATCTAAGTAATGTACCGCTTTCGGCCTGGAAGCCTATATTGCCAACACCAATGAAGTGCCACACTGAAAGTCTAAAAGTGGGACATGCAGAACATCACCCCATTTGGTATCTCCTTGTCAAAATAATACTTCCCCTGGAAGTAAAGTGCAATATCTAATCTTGTTCTTGGACTAGAAGTAGCTAAAAGGCAACTATATGTCTAGTTTCATAAGCCATGGCTCTGAATTTTTATTTAATAGCTGAACCTGTGTTAATATGTCACTGAAATCAATAATAAAAGAACCTGCTGCAAAGTATAAATGGTATATCAGGCAACATTTGTATGCCTTCCTTTTTGGTACCAAACCAATTGAATAAATTCTGAAAGATTCCCACAGGGGTATATCATAAGGGTCTGCTAATCTGACCTCCATTTAAAGACTTCTTTTTCTCTCTGTTGAGTGTAGTTTCTTGCTAACTTTGCTGTCCATGGGAACAACTGACCCTATCGGAAAACCAACAGAAAATCCTTGGAGCAAGAAGGACAGCACAGTCTTGTTCTGGTGGTCTTTAAGCTCTTCCTTTGATACCTATACTCTGACAGGTGAGTGTACGATATTAAAAATGGGGCTGATCTTGAAAGGACCATTTGCCCTGGGATTAAAAGCTTTTTCTGGGAAGGTAGCTTCTCTGAAACCCTCCATCAAAGGAGAAGATCATTGTTCTATCCTGGACTAACACCTTGAAGCCAGGTGAAACAGCATCAGTCTAAGTCATGTGTTAATATGTAATTTTTCCCATTGTAAAAACTTGTCAATGGCTCATAGCTTTCTGAAACACTGGTCTTACCAAATCCAAGATGTGTCATCATTGATATGATGAGCTTTCTGAAGTGCTAAGAAATAAACAAATAAAGGTAAGCATGTTCCTTTTCAATTAGTACTGCCATAAACACTACGGCTGCAGCCTCCAATTATCCTATTTTTTTGCTAGTGCTTTTGAAAATGCTTTCTTCTCTAAAGCAGCCAGAGATGCTACCAGCTCTTTGGAACCAGCACTATCTTCCTCTAAAAGTTGCTGAATACCCTTGGCATCTACTAAATCAAACACATTGATATAGTCCTCTCTAATGATCTTATCTTTGATTAAAGTGGACTCTGCAGCCCCAATTCACTAGAGACTACAGAAAAAGAACAACAACAAAGGGCACCTTGCCCCTTTATTGTGCCTCAGTTAGTGCTGACTACTCATCATGAAAGACATCTACTTCCTTTACCATTTTCAGATTTAAGATGACCACAGAGTGACTGACTAATTCTGCATGGGGCTTTTATCTGCTAGAAGATATGGAAGAAGTGGGATGAAGGATTTCAGAGACTAACAAATGCATAATGGAGTTCCAAGGTGAGCTGAGGTATACCTTGCTCTACAGGCAAGGAAACATGGTCTGATAAAGAGCACCATGCACATTAAAGGATGTGCAGGTGGATAACATAAGTAAGGAAACATTTACTTTATAAAAAAGAAGTTACAACTATCAGTGTGAGCAACTGGTTAAGACATATAAACAGGAGTCACTGGGAAAATAGTAGGTTAGGCTGGCCACACATTGATTGTACAACTACACAATGGTGGAAGTAGTACAAAATGCAGTGCATGGAAATGGGTGCATAGCTGTGTATAAACAAGGGACCATGTGCAAATGAGCCACACAAAATATGTGAATGAAATAAACCAAAATTGTGGACTGATTCATAATTCTATAAATAGGTAGCAATGCAGAGATACAGTTACCCATACCAAATACAGAGATTTGTAATGTGCATGGTGGGAGCCATATTAGAAACAGCAACAGTAGCAGCCTTAGGATAGCAACCAACACTATAGCCATTGCTCTCAATGCTGCATGTCATGGCCATCCTCTCTAAATGAGAGGCACAGCCAGCATACCCTTACAGAATAACAGATAAAGGACCATAAGCTGCTCCAGTGGTTTACAGGGATAAAGTACAGACTACAGCCCAGGTAATCTGGGTTTGATTAATGGCTCAGGTGACTAACAGAGTGGCGGGGAGGGATGGGCATGCCCATCCTTGAGGGGGGGGCATTCATCGATGACTCTCCCTAAGGGGAGGTGTGATCCAAACAGGAGAATTGCCCTGGGACATGTGTTGATGAGCACATGGAAGAGGACAATGAAAATAGGTAGGTCATATAAAAAAAGTTCTAGAAGATGGCCAACAGACCTCCCAGGACTCCCTCAGGTTCCTCACTAGCCTTGGCATAAATTCAGATATTGAACCAGGGGGTGCCACTAGACCCAGAGTAGGAGGTGAGGCACTGGGAAAGCTGTCAGAATGACAGTAGGTGAGGAGGAAAAAAACAGATAGCGAACTGCTTCTGAGTAGACAGAGATAATGTAAGAGATGCCATAAGACTGTTTTGTCCAAAAGTAGAACTGAGGCAATTCCAATACATGATCATTCCTGTGAGCATGAGGGTACATTAACTATTTTTGAAACAGTGACCTTCCACTGACCTATGGGGTACACATTAGTGATTTCACAGACACCAGTTTCATCAGTCTAATAAATGCTAAACTAGATCCTCAACATTATGTTCCAAAATGTGGAGGAGAATATCTGGTTACTCAGGACACCAGTGGAGAGAAGCAACAATGTATGAGCCTTCTATGAAATAATCCATTTCTCTCAGGTCCTGTATGCTTTAGCTTGCACCCATGTTGTTATCAAGGCCCCACTTGGTCCAGGTGGTTAGAAATGAAGAGACCCAAAGGGCTTCTACTCCATGAATTGCCAGGTGATCTGTAAAGTTCAGGATATTTTTAGGACATATCTATGCACCGCCAGCCTGTGTGCAAGATTGGTCAGTGGTTTCCAGCAACCTGTCCTTCTTCATGGATGGAGGAAAAAAGATATTGCCTTTGTGACATATTTCCCATTAGGGTGCCCACATTAATATGTAAAGAGCAGTTCAGGAACATAAAAGTATTTTTTTTCAGACAATCAGGCAGTGGTTGCAGCTCTGTTAAAAAAGGTCTTCTCAATCAGATTCAGTTCAGTCAATCCTGAGGCTTTTAGTGCTTTTGAATTTACAAATCAGCTTAACATTTTCAGCTAGATACATCCATGGCAAGCATACCACCATTGCTGATAGCTTATCCCATTCTCAGATTTGCAGAGTTCAAGAATTATTTATTTATTTATTTATTTTGCATTTGTTAACTGGGTTGGTCCAGCTGGGTAAGAATTTACCCTTTTTCAGTGGAGACCTACGGGGAAAAGCCCCAAACAGAAATACAAATACATACAAATAGAGACAAATTAACAATATTAAAGAGCAAAACAATCTTATGGATACAATGGATAAGAAGAACATAATGTACTCAATGGAATAGTACATAGCTATATATACAAAAAGTGTAGTAATTGGTTGTAACAGGAGAAACAACAATAATAAATCCAGCAGGTAAGCAGGAGGGGAAGTTAAGGTTGTAGGTAAAATAATGAAAATAAGCAAGGTATAATTAGATTAGTGGCTAGAAGAAGAAATTGTGTAAGCACAGGGGCTTCAGAATTGAGGGAAAGTAGAGTGAGAGTAAAACACAGAGAGGGGTGACTGCACAAAGGACCACAGGTCAGAAGAGGGAATGGTGCAAAAGAAGATAGTAGTAGAGGAGGGATGTAGTGATCTATAGGGAGGGTACAGAAAGAAGAGCAGTTGGATAAAGGAAGTTATAGAAAGAGGAAAAAGGTCTTATAGATCAGACTTAGTGGTGAAGTGGCTATGTGGAGAGGGAGGGGTTAAGTAGGATGATAACAGGTACATACAGGGTTGTTATGGAGGTACATTAGCACTGGGTGCTTACCATTACTGGAGAAGGTCTGGTTGATTGGACAGGATTGGCCTTAAAAGAAGTATCCAATCCAGGGGCTTCAAGGAGCATGAGAGCTTACTCTGCAGCCATTAATTCCTTTAAATAATTTTCTCTCAGTTTACTACCTGTAGGTAGACAGTGGCCAGTTTCTGTCATCATGCATTACCTATTTCAGAAATGCTTATTCAGAGAAGCACTTGGCACCATGCAGATACATTTAGCTGCTATTGCATGGTTGACTAGAATAACTAATCTCCCTGATATCACCAGCCACCAGTTAGTAATCAGGGTTCTAAAAGGTTGGGTCAACATTAAAGGTACTACATCAGACCCAAGGAGACCAATAAACAAACCCATACTAGCCACCATAATTCTGGGTTTTGGAGCCATAACCGAAGACTTTCATACATTTGTAGTCTGGGCAACCTTTTTCACATTGTTACATGCAGATGGTTTTAGGATCAGTAAAGTGCTGCAACATTTGTATTGGGAAAATACTATAGTAGCCAATGGTCAGGTTAGTGTGTGGATTAAGAAGTTAAAAACAGATCACTGTGCAGTCTGGGTCAACAAGCATACATAATTAGATCTGGAGATTACTTAATTTGATCGGTCCATTGGGCAGAGACATTACTTCACTGAACTGTGGGTAAATCACCCAAACAGCCAGTTTTAAGTCTTTTTTCGGGTTACTTAATTTCACCTAGGGAGGCAAATGATACTCTTGGTAAGGCCTTGAAGTAAAGAGTTATACCAATGGGATTTTCTTCCCATTTATTCAAAATTGGCAGAACTTCAGATTTAGCTGAACAGGGGCATTCAATACACATTTTAAAAAAGACAGGTAGGTGGTCTTCAATCACTTTCTTTATCTATATTGGGTGTTAAAACAGTTTCCTTTCTTTTTCAGGTAGGAAACACCTGGTTGTAGACCTTTCATATATTAGTAGAGCAGGTATCAGGACAACACTGCACATAAAGGATTGAATATTTATTTTCGATCCTTTATATTGATTTGTGCATTGGTGGGGTTTTCCTGCTTTGTCTTGGTTTCATCTATGGCAGGGGTCTGCAACCTTTACTATCAAAAGAGCCATTTTGGCCTTTCCCCTACCAAATAAAATTCATCTGGAGCCACAAAACATATTTGACCCGTAAAATGAAGATAACACAGCGTATTAAGTTTTATAGTTATTATACTATATATAAAAGAACTAAGTTTATGAGCAACATTTGAAATCTGTTCCTGTTTTTGTTCCTTTGTTGAGATTTTTATTGTGATCACTCGATTGCTGTGTGTGTGTGTGTGTGTGTGTGCGTGTGTGTGTGTGTGTGTGTGTGTGTGTGTGTGTGTGTGTGTGTGTGTGTGTGTGTGTGTGTGTGCGTCATACCTTTCATCCTCTTAGATCAAGAAATCTGGACAAAGCCATAACCAAAGGAGGAGAAAAAGGCCCAAAAATAGGGACACTTTAAATATGCTCTTACAAAATTAGAAAGCTGATAAAACATATTTTGTATTAGCATAAATTTTCTGAAGATTATGAAGTCTGAAGCTCAAATATTTCTCTATATTTTCTGACTTCAACTCTAATTTGCCAATAATTTACCAGAAAAACCACAATTTTATGAAAAACAGATCAAAAATATGAGGCAAAAATCAGGACATTCTGCGCAAATCTGTACAGTTAGGTAACTGTGTGTGTGTTTGTGTGAAAAATGCATGGTAACAGAAACAGTGTTAGTCAACTAGTTTCCAAGTTTATAAGAGCAATATTTAAAATCTGTACCTATTTTTCTTCCTATGTTCCCCCTTTATTTGTGGCTGTATCCAGATTTCTTGTGATTAAGAGTTTCAGAGGTATGGTGGAGAGGTAAGGAAACCTTTCAGGAGATGCTGATGCTGCCAAGGAATTGCTGGATCACTCTCAGTGTGTGTGGAATGCATGGCAAAAGAAACCATGTTATTCTAGCAAGTTTCTAAGTTTATAAGAGCAATATTTAAAGTCTGTCGCTTGATCACTCTCAGTGTGTGTGTGTGTGTGTGTGTGTGTGTGTCTGTGTGTGTTGTGCGGTAGAGTGACCATTATTTTTCAAAGCTACAGGGAGCCATTGCAGAGGGGTGGAAGAGCCGCATGTGGCTCCAGAGCCACAAGTTGCAGACCCCTGATCTATGGGAAGTTTTTCAGAAAGTGTTAATGGATAGTTTTGCTCTTCAAGTTTTAATTATTCACTTGGGTGATAATGATTTAGTTCATGAACCAAAAAAGATTTTACTAGCCAGATTACTCTCTGATTTGGTTACACTTTAGAGAATGTACCTAAGAATACAGATATTCTGGTCTGCCATCTTTCCAAGATTACATTGGTGTGCTATTCTAGAGCCAGTAACAACAGAACAGTCGAGGAGAGTCCACAACCATCACATTGCCAGAGCATCATTCCTACAGAACATCCAGATTTGGCCAAGGCTGACAAAGACTTTTACAACTTTGTCAGCCTTGGCTAAAATTTTCCAGAGCAGATTATAACCTCTTATGGGATGATATAAATAGCTTTACTTCACATTCCTTCTCAAATGGAATTGGCAACTATGCCGAGTTCTGCACAAATGCCTTATACAGACACCTTTATAACTGCATTGACTCGGTCTTACCTGATAGGACCAAAACAAGTTCCTCAAGGAAGAGCAAACCTGCTGGGTTGACAACTGCCATTAACATGCTTTACAATAAGAGGAAAAAATTGCTGTCTAAGAGTAAGAGAGAGTGAGCCATAAACTGGAAGCACTCCCTCCTCAGCTTAAACAAGTACATAAGACTTCTTGTGAAGTCCTCCAAAGCAAACTACGAATCCAAATTAGCTTTCTTAACTAAGGACAGCCATAAGGTGATCTTTAGTTACATCCATAACCTAAAAGTCAATTTCTAGAATTGTGCTGAACTCGTAGTTAATGCTACCACATATACTGAGCCTTTGGACATAACTAATATGTTGGCCAACAGATTCTGTGAAAACTTCACTCCCCTGACCCTGATACACATACCCCAAGACATCCCTACTACCTGTCCCCTACCTTGTATCTCTAAAGAACAGGTCATAAATGCCCTCTCTAATGCCAAAAACACAGCATCTATGGTAATCATAGTCTAAGCACTGGCTTCATTTCAACTGAATGGAAAATGTCCACCGTTATTCCCTTGTAGAAAGGTGGTGCCTCCACTGACTTCAGGAACTATAGACCTATCAGTCTGACTAGTCTTATCTGCAAGGCCATACAGTGAATCATCATGGACCTTATCAACAAAGATATAGGTAATCTACAAACACTTGACCCTACTCAGTTTGGATTTGTCAAAGGGAAATCATACCCTATTAAACCAGATGGACTTCTTCGAGACAGTCACCAAGGCCCTGTATGAGGGGAAATCTGTGCATACAGCCTACCAGACTTAGCCAAGGCATTTAACACTATCCCTCATTTAGGCATCATTGACAAACTCACTCAGCCAGGGTATTGACTCTTATATCATTAGATGGGTCACTAACTGGCTCACTGATAGAACCCATATAGTCAAAACAGGGAAATCCACCTTCAACAGCAGACCTGTAACCAGTGGTGTTCCACAGGGATCAGTCCTAGGATCTCTACTGTTTGGAATCTATTTCCCTGAAGTACAAGCAAAAACTAAAGGTCTGCGGCTGACAAAGTTTGCTGATGACTGCAAACTGGGAGTGGTCATAGAATATCCAAATGATGTCAACATCCTACAAGAGGATCTTACACAAACAAATGATTGGTGCCAAAGTCATGGCCATAAACTCAGTGCAAAAAAAATGTATTATCATCTTTTTTTGTGAGAGCAATATTCCTGCTAACTACCACATCAATAGCAGCACCTTAAGTATGCACTCAGTAGTGACAGACCTGGGCACACAGGTTAACAGCAACCTTAACTTTGACCACCATGTCTCCACAGTGCAAAGAAGGGCATTCCATTTTGCTCATCTCATAGGTAAGGGCACTGCTTCTAAAAAATGAAGTTATAACCTCCGTGTACTCTTCCATCATCTGGCCAATAATTGAGTATAACACCCCTTTCGGTATGTACCTTTCCAAGCATCTGCAGCAATTGGAAAGACTACAAAGGTTCCTCACAAGGAAAATTCAAGGTCTTCAGCATCTGTCCTATGTGGATCATCTGAAATCACTGTCACTTTATTCTGTTTCATACAGACTACTCAGAGGCGATCTCTGCCTTGCATACAAGGCAATCTTCAACCCTGTTTTATTGAAAATGCTGCATATCCATAAGTCAAATGTTACATGAGTTACTCGCACTCAAGACCTTAACCTGGTATGTGACATTAATAGAACCTGCTGCAGGGACAGATTTGTCTCCCAGAGGTTAGCACACCTTTGGAACAGACTTCCACTTCATGTCAAACAGAGCACCTCATTGGTTGTCTTCAACACAATCTGGACAATTGGATGGGTAGCCGTAAATTTGCCACAGTGTTCCACCCCTGCCTCTCGTGAACAGGGGCAATAGGTGCTGATCATGGAAATAAGGGTAGACTTGGCTAGGCTTGTAAGGGCCCTAGGGCCATTAGCCTAGGAACTTCCTATGATCCTATGAACATTGATCTTACTCATTAAAATGACTTAGGTTTTGCCATATTTAATCAGCAAATTTCTGTTGTTGTTGTACAAAATGCATTTGCTCTATAAGAGTTATTCCAAGTATTTCAATAAGATTAAGAGGTTTTAGCATATTGCCAGGCCTACTTGTTATTTGGTCATTTTTATTTATTTATTTTTTTACAGTCATTGTGTAATTAATTGGTATGTATTGCCTACCCATGAAAGGGGGCAACAGCATGCCCCACATGCTGGATGCACAGTTAAAATGCTGATCAACCTCCCCTTGTGGGTTACTCCTTGCATTTCATCAGTCTTTGGTATGGGTTGGTGTGGTTAATGTGGCTCAAGCTGGAGAAACAAGATCATTTTGCAAGCTAGACCTTTTTCACCCTCCGAGCCACAAAGAAAAGTTTACTAGATGGAGAGGTATTATTTAAATCCTCAGTTCTACTTTGCAACCATAACTTTGGTGGTTCAGCTTGGGGTTTTCACTCTCCTACACTCTCAGTTTTCAGAACATACGCAGACAGTCATGGTACAGAGCAGTCCCCCTTTTGGGTCTCCCCTTTCCTTTCACCTTCCTTTAAAACATGCTAGTGTGGTTAGAAATAACATATCCTAACAAATACAGGTATGTGACTTGAGGTCTGTTGACCTTACTGTGTTATCATTTATTTGGGGTGTCAGTGATTGGATTGTTATTATTAAAGACCAGAGAGGACATGGTATGCGACCAGCAGTATAAGCTGGGATTGGGTGTTGGATGAGTATGTTATGCAAATGTAAATTTTAAAGAAGTTCAAAGTTATATGTGTTTTTTATTGTGATCTTAAGAAAGGGTCACAGTAGTAATTACTGGTGGGGTTATTGTTGCTTAGGCTGGGGAGACAGTCAATTTGTTGTAATGATTACTGTTAGAACTGCATTTTTGGAATGCAATTATTGCAGAACATTGTTTATTACATTAGAATTATTAAAACTGCATTTTTGTTACATGCAAATGAGCAGATTAAATTCCAGTCTGTGAATCCACAACAATGAATCTTGATATAAGTGAGAAGGGAGAAAGAACCTTTTTTTTTTGAAGCAGCTTATCAAAATCTACAAATAGTTTGTGAAATTCCTCTTTGTGAACTGAAGACACACCCTGGAAAGCTTCCAACAAGGTCTGAGCTGGCATGCAAATATAGTTTATGTCCTTGAAAAAACAAAACAAAGCAAAACTGAGATCCTAACATTTAGCACAAACAGTTAATGATGTGCACTGAAGTTCCTATGGCACAGGGGTTGATTTTCTCATTCCTCATTTGCCTACTGTATGACCCTGAGCAAGTCACTTAACCAAACAATGATTAGGGTAACTGGGAATTTGAACTAGGCTTTTTAATGGTCCCCTGGATTGCAAGCCTAGCAACTACCTATAAACATATTTTAAAAGTCTGATATTTACACTTTTTTGTCAAGATTTGCTGTGTTACTGAACAGTTTACTAAACACATCTGGCTAATTTACTGTCCACATAATGAAGCTAAAATCTTTTTGGTTGATACGGTCCCTGATGGGATTTTGTTGGATTAAAAAAAATGCACTCAGTACCAAATGGGTTTGAAACAGTAACTGCAGATTATAACATTTGATTAATTACCAATGCAGCAGTTTGAAGTTTACTTTCTGCCACATTAGATATGCCTGAATCTACATATCTTGCAGATTTCAGACTCTGGACAGAACACAAGATTAGCAATTAGTCACTGTAGATCTTTTGGTCTATATATATGTTGCATGACAACTGAAAAAATATATTAGATAAAAACTTTCTTGTTATTAATTTTCCTCATAAGTCAGTATATAAAGTGACAAACTAGAAACAGAGAATGTCTATCATTGGGCAGGATTCACGAAGCCTCCGTGTAAGAGATACAAGGCTTACACGGAGGCTGCAGTTAAACGGTGTGACGTCAGCATGTCATGCATATGCATGAGGGCATACTGAATCACACCTAAGGCTAACACGGTCCGTGGAAGACAGTAGGGGGCGTGTCCGTAGGCCGAGCCCTGCAAGCGGACATGCCCCCAGAAGAATAAAACTGCCCAAAGTAAACCCCCATGACAGAGTACATGGAAATGTGAATAAACACAACACAACACATGCCCCCACAGACTATGAACATAAAATTATATAAATGAACATGTTATATTTTTTTTAATTGTAAAGATGTTTGCCCGTGAGTGCGCTCGTTTGCGCGGGCGTGCCCGTAGCTCAGCCACAGTGAGCAGTAAGTGGAAAAGCATATAAGAACTAACTATGCAAAGTAAGCCAAAAAGCAATAGCGTAGCAGTAGAGATGTCAGCTGAAGAGCAAGCAGTCATGGTTCGAGCCCCCACAACATCATTTTTTATTTTCAGTGAAATAAGCACAAAATAAGTCCCTGACATATATGTACACATATAAAATTATATTTTATGTAAAATGTAATGAAATAGGCCATTTATTTTCAAGAAATGTGAGATAACAAAATAATACAAAATGCCAGATGTGCCTATAGCTGAGCTATAGTTTAACAAGTTGAGTGCATCTGCCCGTAGGTGAGCAGTGGTTTAACAGGTGCAAAATGAGGGCCCGTAGGTGAGCCATGGTTTAACACGCTGAAATTGTGTGCCCCTAGCTGAGCTGAGCGTAATATGCATGCTGACAGCCAAATGAAGCGGAAACCAGCGTAACCCGTTTGCGCGGAGTTGCGCACCGTGCCAACAAGCTAACTGACAGGCAACGTTGAGCAAGCTGTAACAAAACTGCCTTTACACAGACACACCCCCTAGCCTGTCTAGACAGTCATAAAATATAAAAAGCAGTGGACAGGTTCGAACCCAGGATACCATGCACCATAGTCAAGGTACTGAACCACTAAGCCATGACAGCTGTACTTAGAAATGCAGTAATAGCAAATATATAGGAATGAATAGAAAGAGGAGCATGACAAAGCAGGATTTGTGAAGCTGATACAATTCCAAAATGACCAATCACAGATAAGTACGGGAAAAACGGCATATATAAGCCCCATAGGCGGGAATACACAGCATAACTGATTGTAGAACTAACTTGCAGCCAGAATGTCAGGAGTAGGTGAGGGTAGTTGCTTCCAAGCACAGAGGTGGGATGTTGAGGAGTCCAGATATATGGTCTGGCTCCTTGTCCACAATCATGAGGCCCAACTCATGCAGGGCCAGGTCCTGTGGGGAGCATATAGGGCTGAGGCGTGGGACCGGTAGGCTCATGATCTCACCAGTGCCACAGGGATTCCAAGGACTGGTGAGCAGGTCCGTCACCACCATGCGGACCTGAAGAGATGTAAGCAGGACCAACTGAAACTTTGGATCCAGGAGGCCCGGCAAATGCCCAACGCCCCACTACTGAGTAAGTTACATTTAATTATGTATGTAAGAAATTAACCTAGCTGATATTATGGAGATGTGTATTCCAATATTACTTTATTTATATTACAGCTGCAGGTGTCCATTCTGCGAACCGCAGAGCTTATGGCAATAGGCTGGTGCGGTTGCGCCACCTGGCAGGTCAGTAATCCTCTCGATGTAACTGTAAATAAATATAAAAGTATGACAGTTAGCAAAGGAGTGTAGTGTAGTCACTAAGTAATAAAATGTGCAAGTAACAGTGTAAGAGTGTTTGCAAGTATTGCTTGATTACAAAAGTGTGTTGTAGTCTGTAATCCAAACAGAAAAATGAAAATGTCTGAAATAAAGTCTGAAATAAAGATGCCCCACCTGTAATATAATAGTACACAACCTGCAGCAGGCTGAAAAGTACAGCTGCAGAAGATGAGCAAATCACATGTGTGAAATATATCCCTGTTGAAATACTGAAACATGACAGAAGTGAGACTGTTGGAAAGGATTGTAATAACTACAGGTAAAACATGTAAATAAAGCCTAGAAGTAAGTACCATCCTGGATTGTAAAATTAAAACAAGCGAGAGACTGTGAGAAAGAGTTATGAATCCACAGATAAAGTAGTAATAACCCCTGAATAAAGTATACTGCAGTCAGTACAGAATGAAATGAATGTGACAAGCAGAACCAAACTGCGAAATGTGTTCAAAATGTTCTTGCAACTGGAATGTGTATCCCAAAATCTGGATATGTTGCTCTCAGTCTGCAATATGCAGATAGTATGAATGTCTGAAATACCAAACATCCACAGTTGTCTATAGCTATATAAAGCAAATGTAGCAGGATGATGTAGCTGAACAAAGCCAGATATGAACGTGTATGAATAACAATAAAATGTATATTGATGTAGCAGTAACATTCCTATCACCAACTTGAAGTAGTTATCACATAGGAAACTGTAGGTAGAACTGTAGTGTGTATATATCTGCAGCTATTAGAAATGTACAGCATATGTATTGGTATTTGAAGGTGTTAATTATATTTTCTTCACCCTACCCTATAACCACATATAATCCATTCCACGTGAAATTGGTATGTGCAATCACAATTAACACCCCTGGACATTTGTCCTGTTGGGTCATACATATTTGCATGTACGTTGATGCATCTGCCCTGTTCATACATCCAAACCTGATGGCCTGTTGCCATCAATCAACCCTGCATGTTGTTGAACTGTGTATTGCTGTTCAAATTATGCATGTGTTATGCTCACTGTTCAATGGTGTGAATATCTGGGTGTTTGGTTAATGGGAATACTAATGCATGCTGTTACAACTAATTGCGAATGGTCGAGTTCACAAAAAACGTAAACTAGTGAAAAACAAAAGTAAGGCACAGACTCCTTGCTCCAGCACTAGCAAATAAGGAATTGCTGCAGTTGAAATTCGAAAGGAAGTAGCAAAAAGCTTAATATCTGAACGCAATTTTATTATTAAAGCGTTTTCGCCATGCACACTAGCACAGCTTCTTCAGAATGGAATGAAAGCTTCTTGCGAATGGTATTGTATGTTACTAACCCAAACTGTCATGACATAATGCAAAACATAGGACGACAGGGAAGGCGGGTTCCAGCGGACCCACCACTCCCACCTCAGCTGGCGAGTACACCTGGCAGTAGTGCCCAGTCCGGACCCTCCTCCGGTGGCCCTGTGCCACCTGCAGGTGGAAGCACTGCAGGGGATGGGGCTCATCCCCCCTCTGCAAGTGTGGCCGGAGGAGAACCACCACTCACCCTCCGTAGCATGCGGACTGTGGTGCGTAGGGAGATCCAGGAATCTGTTCTTGGGCCCCTACGCCAGCTTGAGGCACAGGTGGCACAACTTACAGGCATGCCTGTTGCCTGGTCTACACAGCCCCCAGCACAGCCCCGTTCTGGGCAGTGAAGGTACAGTGGCAACTGCCCATGGGTGGGGATATCAGTTCCACTGTTGACATCTGTGGGCTCATGGGCTCTGGATATCCAAACATCCGTCCCCGTCAATTGTGTAACCCCCCCACATGTGTCATACGCCGCCCCTGTATGCGTCTTGTTTGTCTTGTCTGTTGACCTACCCAACCTACCTCCCCAGCTATACTGACTTCCTTTACCTGACATACCACTCTCACCTGAAAAAAAAAAAAAAAAAAAAAGGGCACTCTGTACCCACAAAAATATTACGCCCCATACATAGCTGCCCATTTTGCACACATGTCTGCTGGACATGGAAACTGTCAATTACAATTGGCTGTACAACAAGTATTATTGTTGTCCTTACACCTCTCTCAGGGGTGGAAGGTATCAAATGTCACACCAAATTACAAACATATGTACAGCTGTTGCTGATGAAGAAATGGGCAGCTATGGGCCTTACCTACATCCCTCCTGCAAAACCCAAGCTTGTTTCCCTACTGTCTTACCCTCTTTGTGACCCCTTTTTCACCACTTTCCTGTCTCCCCATTTTCATTTCTTTCAAAGAAAATAGCGCGGGTGTGCGCACGAGTAAGCACTTTTAAGCGGTTGTAAGTGGGTGTGCGCAGAGCTGAACGCAAGTGCGCATGCAGGAGCTCCGTGCAAACCAGCACTAACCCTGTTACAACTGCTTAAAAGTGCCTTAGTCACTCTGAATGACAGGTCCTGTAGTCTGTTCAAAAGCAAAATAAAATCCCACTGTCAGTCCCGAACTCAGGACCTTGGAAACAGTAGTCTGCATGACTTACCACTAAGCCATGACTGTTACATAAGAACATTGTGCTACAATAAATATGTCATGTAATAGTAGGAATGAATGTAAAGGGAATATAGGATGTGTAGTACACAAAGCATGTCATGTATATTTACTGTCAAATCTAGTGGATTTCTATAATAGTAGTGTGTGAACAGAAACAGCCATGCTAGTTGGTAGCTAGTAGGTAATAATGTCAGTTATTATATATATATATATATATATATATATATATATATATATATATATATATATATATATATATAGTTGTAGGTGTCAGTGTACATACACACTTAGTACAGGAAACAGGAGAGATGAATGGAGAAATATTAATCTACTACACAGCCTGAATTATGAGAGAGATACTAACCTTTACACTCACAGGACAGTATCCACAGCATACCAGCATGGTCCCAGCCCTTACAATCTGAAAGGGCAATGCCTATCTCACATACCCTTTTATAGCACTGTCCTGAAATCACAGTGAGAACTGCAATCAGTACACAACTGGCTGCATGCAATCAGCAAATGCTGGCTAACAATTGGTGGAGAGGCCATCACATGGACATATGCAGGTACCTACAAAAGCATCCTGTACTCCCAGTCCACGCATGCAATACTTTCATTGCACCGTCTGGAGGCAGCGAGAGAGAGAGAGAGAGAGAGAGAGAGAGAGAGAGAGAGAAATAAAAAAAGGAAATAAAAACACAAACAAAAACTACAAACTACACTTAAGAAAAACTAAGTTGAAGCTGTCATCAGTGACAGTATCAAGCTGGGCTAGCAGCAGCAGGAACCTATACTAATGGTAATGCAACCAGCTGTGACAAACACAGGTAATGTAAAGTAACAATTTAATAGTCTACATACTGTGAACCCTCCATATGTGTTATTGGTCTGTATCTATATGTATGTCTATGTGATAAGTTGTGTGTACGTTGTTTTACCCAAAGGGGATGACTATACATTTCATGCCATTCAGTGTTAGGCCATGATTCTGGCACCAGTTGTCCGTTTCAGTGAGGCCTGTCTGTAGGATGTGTGTGCCAGCTGGTGTATCGACTATGGTGCCTAATGTGCAGTCATCTGGGAACTTTGTCATCCACAACCCACCCATGTTTGCTTTCACAGCTGAGAAGTAAATGCCATACAAGAGAGGTCCTAGGACAGAGCCCTGTGGGATACCACTTGTGACTGGCTTTGAGTCTGAAATGTCTCCTGCAATGTTGACTTTATGGATTCTGTTGTTCAACCAGTTTGCAACCCATCATGTGACATATGCATTAACATTTAAGCTGATGAGCTTGTCTATGATGCCTGAGTGGAGTATTGTGTTGAAGGCCTTAGTCAAGTCCAGGTAGGCTGTATGGACTGCTTTGCCCTCATCAATGGCTGTAGTGACTTTTTGAAAAAGTCAGCCAGGTTCAAAAGGCAGGATCAGACCTTCACAAAGCCAAACTGGGTGGGATCAAGTGTCTGTAGGTCCCCAATATTGCTGTATATGAGTTCCATAATGAATCTTTCCATAGCTTTGCAGACCAGGCTGGTTAAGCTTATGGGGCGGTAGTTCCCAGGGTCAGTAGAGGTGCCTCCTTTGTGGAGTGGGACCACTGTTGCTGTACGCCAGGGTTCAGGTACATATCCCGTAGTAAGGCTAAGGTTAAATATCAGTTTTATATGCGGTTGTAGCTCCTCTTGGAGTTCACGTAGCACACATCCAGGGATACCAGCAGGTCACATTGATGCTGTGTGTTCTGCTTTGCTGAGGGCGGCCCTCACCTGGATATCTGAGATGACAGGGAGGTTACATTCAGCTTTGATAAGTATTTCTTCTTTTGGGGGAGAGGGAGGGGGGATATTTGCACTGAACCTGTCTGCCAGAATGTTGTCAATATCTGTGGGTTCAGTGAATTATATGTAGTTGTGTACTAACTCTGAGCATATCTGAGGCTTTTGGTCCATGTTTCTAACAAAACTGAAGAAGGCCTTGTGGTTATCTTTAGTGTCCTTGGCCATGTCTCTCTCAGAGTTGGCCTTGGATGTTGTTATGAGAGAACTCAGCTTATTACTAGTGCCGACCACAGATGCCTTCCCTTTATGTGATTCTACTCTGTCCTGCAGTAGCCTCCTTCTATCATTATATAATATGTCTTTGGCTGGGGTCCACCAGACAGGATGCTTAACCTTTGTGGATAGGGTCTGGGTTAGAAATGTGTGTGCATGTTCCATGCATTCTTGGGGATGTCCATGGGAAGCATTTGCAAAGGTGTCAGCATTGTGGGTTGTGGCTTCCACTGGCCCAGTGGGCTGCATGGATACCATCTCAGTCCTAACAAGTGAAGATCTGTCTATTCACATATATTCCAAAGTAGTCTACTGTGCTGGTGGTGGTGGTGGGATATGTATATCCAGGCTGAGTATTTTGTGTCCAGATCACACTAGTGGATGACGTTCCACATACAGTACCTTGTTATGAACCCCTAGAGTGAGGTGGTGCATTGGACCTGTCTCAGTGTGCTGACTGATGGGGCTTGGTACTATGTTGTATGGAATGTGGCAGGTATTGTTGCACAGGTGTCGGCTGAGCACTGATATCTGGCCATGTACATGTGTATCCACCAAGAGACACACACGTGCTACATATGGGAGTAGTAGTATATCACTACAGTTGAGTATCATGTATAGTATGTGTGCCATATTTTGCTGACATAGTTTGCTGATATCCTGTTTGTGTTCTCTTTCAGGGACATGGCGCGTCAGCGCAATCCTGCCTACTCTGCTGCAGAAGATGAAGAGATACACCAGAGCCTGGTGCGAGATTATGACATACTGTTTTCCCGCACCAGCCAGAATCAGCAGGAGAGGGCTGCACTGTGGCAAGACCTTGTCCATAGGGTAAATTACATTGGCACGCATAATAGGACATATGAGCAGGTACGACATCACTGCAGTGATTTAATCAGAAATGTCCGTCAGCGTGCGTCGGATATCCACAGGCAACAGGTCACCACAGGAGGTGGGGTGGCAACACATCCCCCCCTCACCAGCCTGGAGGGGCTATTCCTAAGTGTTGTGGCTCCAGCCCAGGAACATCAACAGCAACACACCTGCATTATGATCGAGGCTGCAGCCACACAGCAACACGACATGGAGCGTGCAGGTAATATGCCATATGTACACTTGACTGTTCTGTACACTGTTACTTTATACATGTGTAAGGTGTGTCCTTGGTATGTAGCTGTCAACATAGTATGTAATTGTGCAGGTGTGATATTGCCAATATCAGCAGCTGACATGTGGAAGGCAACTTTTGTACTATTGAACTGTATCATATGCAGTATCAATGGCACAGTTTTGCCTATTGACACTAATCCCCTCATTTCTGCAGGTCCCTCCAGTGTTACAGCAAGGCAGCCCAGCCATGCTGGTGAGTGTGTTTTAACAATACCTATAATAGTCCTGATAGTGCTAGTAATAATAGTGTACCTCAGTAGTGCTCTGTGTGTATACTGCGGGGTGTGCATGCGTGCATGTGTGCATGTGTCCACGTGTGCATGTGTGCATGTGTGCATGTGTGCATCACTGGCAACATTGTGTAGACATTGTAAACTGTGTTTCCTGTCTTCCTCCCACAGGTTCTGGTGCTGCTCTGCTGTCCTGCACCAGGGAACCTGAATCTGATGCCACAGGTACTGATAATGATGATATCTGTGTAATGGTACAGGAAGGTGTGTCAGGGTCCGTCATTGGTCAGCCAATTGACAGTACACAGCTGTCAACCCCATCATTGCACACAGTCATCCTGCCAGTACATCCTATGTCACCAATGTCCCTAGGTGATGGACAGGAATCAGTGGGCATTGACCAGGGTAATGTGGTATCTGTGGCACATGCTTCCCCAAACAGCAGCCATGGGCAGGGTTCTGAGATGATACCACACAGACAGTTGCCCATGGGTTCACGTGGGAGAATCCGTGGGCATACTACCTCTGGTACGCATGCCCAAAGAGGTCTGTCAACCTCAGCTATGTTTCGGGCTGTCATGCAGGCACAGTCACGTATGGAAAGGTACACCAGACAGGGTCTGAGGGAGCTGAGAACATGTCGCACATCCATGACTGACAGTATGTGTGACATCGTGGATGCTATCCGTAATTTCACCGATGTCATAGACAGACGTTGTGGGGACATATTACAGCAGTTCCACAACTACATGTCCATGAGCCAGGGCAATGGTGGATGGTTGCGGCGTTGACGTGGCCGTATGCCAGCAACAGCAGCAGCTTTCAGTCGGCGTGGATGACAACAGGCACGCTGATGCCCCCACAGTGCCAGCAGCTTCCCCAGCAATGCTGGGTCTGTGCTGTCATCAGACTGCCCCAGGAGACCACGTGCACGTGGCTCTGGACAGTCCCAACAGGGACCTGTTTCCAGTCAACGAACACCCACTTCTGATGACAGTACCCAATCTGGCGTAGTACCGGATACAGTCCATAGCACCCCTGCCAGGCACAGGTACTGTGTCCATGGCCACAGACA
This sequence comes from Protopterus annectens, assembly GCF_019279795.1. Classification (NCBI taxonomy): domain Eukaryota; kingdom Metazoa; phylum Chordata; order Ceratodontiformes; family Protopteridae; genus Protopterus; species Protopterus annectens. Next base: position 309,411,255 of record NC_056741.1, on the reverse strand, counting down.
CTGATCTGTATGACTTGCCAGGTGCAGTCTGTGGCTGTCCACAAACTCCAGTATATGGCAGCCATGAGTTGGAACTGTGTGCATGCATACACACATGCGAAATGTTAACACCTAGGGCTCCCACATACACGCACACACTGCACCAACAGTGCCCCACCCTGTACTGCTGTCCCTCACCAACACACATACACGTACATGTCAATTGGTGGTATCAGTGGCAGACTCAGGCATACCTAGTTCACACCCTGTGCATATGATGAAACTGTGCCACCTCCTGCAATCTCCAACATCAGTGCAGGAACAGGTTAACATGTTGCTGATGCACAGGGTGACTACATAGAAGTGTATTACTAGTATCATGTTGGTAACAGTACGGTGTGCTGATATGATTGTGTGTATATCCCAGCATGCCTGATGCAGTAACTGTATGGCTGACCTGAATTGTTATCTACACCCATAGTAAGTACCATAGTGTAACAGCTGCACATTATTGCATACTGGTGGTAAGGATGTCAACAGATAGCCACATACATAGGTAGCACAGGGGAGAAGGTAATGCAAGTAGTGATATGCAATGATGGACATGTACACTAATGGTGTCATGTTGCCCACACCGACTATGCAATGTGGATGTTTGCACATGTTGATATGTGTGCAGTACCAATTTAATGTAAATTAAATTAAATATTAAATAATATCAGTTTTACCATGGACATTTGAGCTGTGCATCCCTGGGTACATGTTTATAGTGCCTGCATATTTGCACTGTTACCTACTGGAAGTGGTACTCCTTCTATGTTGTACAATGGACTACTTCCAGCCCTGCTTACTGTAGCTTTGTTTGCATGCATGTTTGCTTGAGGTTCCCTGGAACACTGATTCCACCTGCAATGCAGATTTACAGAGCTTCTGTGTGACATCTGCATAGCGTACTATACGTATGTCAATTGTCCACTTGACAGAACGTCACTGTCTGTCCTGTTTGCATGTACGTTGCCTGTGACACATTGCATATGACTTACCTGGCATTTACCAATGTGTGCAGTCATAAATGCCAGCGCTATGAAATCAGTAGCAGTACACCCACACATACTCACCTTCAGTATGTTGTTCCCTATTGGCCCTATGTGTTGGTAATCACCATGGCAATCACACTACTATGGTAGCATCTGCAAAGGTAACCTGTGAATCACCTCTATGGTCCAGTTGTGGTTTATGTGAGTCATGTGGCAGTGTCATAGCTGCCACATGTATGCAGTCAACCCTCTCCCCTGTCCAGGAACGTACAACACATGTGTGAGATGCAACCACATAGCCAATCTGGGGACTGAGCACTCTGAACCCAGTACTGCCATACCCTGTCAGGTGGCATGACATACTACAGTGACTACAATACCAGTCTGACATAGACCTGCACTGAGAGCAATCCGAACACACTGGGGCATACTTGGAGCCTCAGAATAGCATCCTGCCTGAGCATCACACACCTCCGCAGCTGGCACACAGGCATATGTTAAGTTGGAACAGAGCACATGCCACACATGGCACACACATCCTGTGTGCCACACACTCACAGCCTGTAGGGCTACACAACACACCTGCTACAGATGTGTCAGGTACCTCTCTTGGCCAGTGCTGTGGGGTCCCGCTCAACAGGCTGTACATGGTGAAGGTCACAGTGATATGCCCGTGGGGCACTATGGTCCACCACATAACACATGCATACAGGTCAGTCAGAAGCATGGACACATATGACTCAGTCATTGTCCATGCCACTATGGATGACCTGAGACATACCTCCCTGGACTACATGATAGGGAACATAGAAGGGCTATCTCAGCATGTGGCATGGGCTGGTATGAGACTGACCTTGTTGCCATCATACCCTCACCAGGTATGCTACCACAATATGTAGGAAGGGTGTTCTATGTCTACATTCTGCTCAATCTCCAATGTCATTCATAGGGTATCCAATGGCTGTCAGCGTGTGCTTACATGCTAGGAAAGCCACAATGATTTGAGAGGGGCAGCTTGCACATGTCACCCATGGGCCATTGTATATTGGCGAAGCCCCTTGATACACACATAGTGCTTTTTGCTGCAGGGCACAGATTACATAGCCACCTCCACGGGTATCACATGGGATAGGACACTAATAGTAATGCTACACAACACCAGCAGTGTACACCACAAGATGCATGCACTGGACACTGTCCTCAGCACGGTAAACTGCAATATCTGTGCAGTAACAGATTCCTGATTCACGGCTCACAGGTGCAACCCATCACTGCCAGGTTATACCTCATACCATGCCTGTCGTCCCCTACACATGTACCACACATGAACAGGGGGGTGGTATCTCAAGGCACCACAGATACACACACCTCCAGGTTGTTGGCACAGCACAAAGCATCAGGGCCTATCCATGTGCAGCTAACAGTGTGTTGGACTGCCTTCTGGTTCATAGCCTGGCACACACAACCCTCCCATACACAGGAAACCCACCTGTCCTCCCTAACAACAATGGGAATATGACGGTCTCTAGATATGTCTTTATATGGCTGGACTGCATCCAGCCGAACATTGTGTGTGAGCATTACTGTAGCTACAACACACTAGCTGAAAGGTTCCCAGCATGTAGTCACTGAATTGCAGTGGAACAACATGTTACCACTCCCACAACAGGTGGGAACATGCAGCACCCTTTCATCGACTACATGTAGACTATATGGCCCAGACCAGATGTGTATCCCCCACTGTTAGGATGATACCATATACAACTCACACTGTATATACACATACTGCATGCAGCCCCTGCACAGTAAGACACAGTCATAATGTTATGCAGTGCAAATACCTTTAATTCACTTGAGGCACGTGTCAGACATGGTAACTATTGAAGGTCACAGGTATACATGTGTATGTGTCACACACATACATCATGTGTGCATTGCCATGGCTGGTTTAAGCAATGTCATGCATTGTTATGAACAACAACCCACATATGGTAATTTTGTGTGACACAAACACATGTGGCAGTTGTGGGTTTCCAAAACATACCTATCTGTGCTCTGACAGTAGTAATAGACCAGTAGCGGAGCACACTATTGGCATTACTGGGCAATTAGCCCTGTTTGGCTGTACTGATAGTGTGGTGACATCACCTGTGTTTACTGGGGGAATATGTAGCATCTGGTGTATTGTAGTAGTTGCCAAGAGGAACTGTTCTCTCACACTTGCAATTACACACACCCTACTACCCCCCCCCACACACACACACACACTTGCCGTTTGCAGGATTCATACCCCTACCTAACTATGTTATGACAGGTGAGAGAGAGATGCATTAGCTGAGCGCACTATTCAGGTTACTGGGAGGTTCCTCTTCTCCGGCTGTACTTATAGGGTGCTGACATCATCAGTGTTTGGAAAGGATAATGTGCATCATGTAGTGTGTTCTCCTGATTGCCAAAAAGCACATGTTTTTCATACAGAATTGCACACGCACACAAACTCTCCTCATCCAAACACACACACACACTTGCCATTTGCAGGATTCAAACCCCTACCTATCTATGTTATGACACTTGAGAGAGACGCATTTGCAGAGTACACTATTCGAATTACTGGGAGGTCTCTCTTCTCAGGCTGTACTTATAGGGTGCTGACATCATCAGTGTTTAGAAAGGGGAATGTGCATCCTGTAGTGTGTTCTCCTACTTGCCAAAAGGGACATTCCTTTCATACAGACTTGCACACACACTAACCCCCCTCCACACACACTGGGCATTTGCAGGATTCAACCCCCTACCTAACTATGTTATGACACTCGAGACAGACGCATTAGCACAGCGCGTTATTCGCATTACTGAGAGGTTTCCCTTCTCCTGCTGTACTTATAGGGTGCTGACATCATCAGTGTTTAGAAAGGGGAATGTGCATCCTGTAGTGTGTTCTCCTAGTTGCCAAAAGGGACATTCTTTTCATACAGACTTGCACACACACTAACCCCCCTCCACACACACTGGGCATTTGCTGGATTTAAACCCCTACCTAACTATGTTATGACACTCAAGACGGACGCATTAGCAGAGTGCGCGATTCGCATTACTGGGAGGTTTCCCTTCCCCTGCTGTACTTATAGGGTGTTGACATCATCAGTGTTTAGAAAGGGGAATGTGCATCCTGTAGTGTGTTTTCCCAGTTGCCAAAAGGGACATTTCCCTCACACAGACTTGCACACACAACAACTTTGCTCACCCACACACACTGAGCATTTGCATGGTTCAAACCCCTACCTAACTATATTATGACACTTGAGGGAGATGCATTAGCAGAGTGTGCTATCTGAATTACTGGGCATCTGTTCTGCACCTGCAGTATTTATAGGGTGCTGACATCTTTATTTCTACAGAGGTATGTACATCTAGTACTACCTGTCAGGTGGGGGATAGCATATATATGCATTTGCAGCCACCTACTTCAGGGTCAGATATGCACATCAGCACTGGCAAGTTATGTTTTATACCATGCTTCGTGACCACAGGACCTGTAACACACAACACAACCAGTTCAGACCACCACTCCCACATCCAGGACACACACTTTGCTTCCCTGGGAACAGTGCCAGGATATGCAGGTGTTCACATACACCATTCCAGTTGTTAACGTCAGGTACAGGCATATTGTGTGTGGGAACTACTCAGGCCTCTACAACATTACCCTACAGCCACTACATTTTGTGGGTCCATGTGCTATGGCAGAACCACTCACCACAGCCACATGGGGGAATACATATTGCACCTGACCATCTGCAACATGGGTACTCACTGTTCCACACCAGAGGTAGACCACCATTGTTGATATCTGACCATACCCACCTTTCCCTGGACATTCATATCCCATCCCCACCCCCAGGCAAGGTTGTCACTGCAAACAAACTGTATTTATCACAAGCAGACTTTACACTTGTGAAGACTGGGGTGGAAGACTTCAAAGGACCCATGCTGGGGGACTATACTGGCCACTCTGCATAATCCTTGACAGTTGCATTCTATGAGCATGTGGACGGTTTGCATTGATCATGCTATCCCAAATATACCCGTGACTGCTCCACAACAGGACACCTGTCAGGTGTACACCAGCCATATTTGAGCTGTCCAACAGACAGAGTGAGCTAATACATTGCAGAGCTGTAGCCCACAGAGGGAGGACATCTCTGAACAGTACCGGCATGAAACTTCAATCCCACATAATCATCACGACACAGTGTTGACAGAGAAATTGTCCAGACAATGCGATAAGGCTCCTCTCAGTCTGTTATTGATGCCCACTTACTGTTAGAGGTCCTCAGCAACCCTCTTCCAGCACACACCAACAACATGGATGTGGCTTAGCACATTCAAACCCTGGGATCTCCACTGGGTCCCTGCTTGATAGAGGCACAGTACACTAGCCTCACATGATGCCTTATGTGACCTTCTATAAAGTGGCACAGTAGCCTACTGTACTGGGGAGGCAGACGCCAAGCACACACTGGCTAAGCTGTCATTCCCTAGGGCAAACAGCCTAGTGTTGACCTCTACACCCATATGTTTAATTGTCAGTTGCACATTATTTGTTGCTGATAGACTGTTTGCAGGTCTTTATTGCTATAGCATTCCCTGTTTGTATGAACAACGTGTGTATCTGGTGGAAGATGTTTGCATATGGGAGGGATCCACTATATCACGTATGTCTCTGTAGTCATTTAACTTTGTGCACTTGGGCAGATTGCTGTAATGTGGTTGGTTCCTGGAATAACACGTACACATACCAGATATGTGTGGCCAACTGCTAAACTGTGATTTGGCCTAAGTGTGTGAGCATGCCCAGTTCAGCCTTCCCATGGCATGTTGTCTGACATATGTCTCATTTATCAAAGTGTGCAAGCATGCCCAGTGTGTGCTTTCCATATGTTTAACTCTGCAGCCCACCACATTTGTGGATGTGTGTGAACTTCAACAATATCTCCCGTTTATGGTTGTGTGTTGTGTGTCATGTTGTGTAGTTACTGTCCAACTGCTTTGTGTGTGAACACAACAGGGATTATACTGTGCCTGCAGGGTTTGCATGGGATACTTCGCATACAGTTGTCAACATCCTTTCATACTGACCTAACACTGTAGTACCGTATAGTGTACTGGTTCAGTACTTTCACTGTGGTGGACAGTATACTGGGCTTTAGTCTTATCACTGCTTTACATTTCCATAGTGAGCACAACAGCCTGGTTAGGGGCCAGTTGTGCACATCTGACCATGTTGCATTATGTTCAGATATGAACTACTGATACCAGGCTTGTCCAACATTGGTAGTGTATACCACAACATAGGTGTACATTGGCAAACAGTAGTGATGTGCCCTAGGCCATATCTAATGCTAGTCAGAGAGTGTGTTTGTCCTTCGACACACATTGTAAGTGTGGTTTGCCATAACATATGTCATGGTTAGTATACTGTGCCTCCGTCTACCTGTGACATAACAGTGATACCCAGGGTAAACCTAGCATCTCCCATCCACTCATCACGATTCCTCTTGAGGTGAATCGATGAGTGACTCTATGGATAACCTGTACTGGGAGTTTACTCATGAGTGGGGGTGGCTTCTGTGTTATGGATCATGCAGTACAGCTTGTCCTATGTATGTCAGTGCTGGGGTTCAGGTCTCTCATGCGCATAGCTCACTGCCATTCAGATTGTACAAGGTGCATTGATTCCAGCTTGGACATGCCTTTATACATCAGGCACAGCTTGCCTCTGGGTGGGCAGTATGGCAGTGTGTGGAGCTGCAGTTTATTTAATCAGGCAACACATGCCATCTGTTCAAGCTCTTTGCTACTCCTGGTGAGGTACTGTTGGGGACTTTACAGTTGCTGGAGGTGTCTGCTGAGGTACATCCCACAGGGGCTATTGTAGTCAATTGTAACACTGATGAAGGATGACTGCAGAGCCACAATGACCTCCCCTTATCTAGATCTGACAACCTTCATGATTAGGTGGGTATATGGTATGTTTCTGTGAACACTACAGCCACACGTTTGTCCAATGCAGGATATCTATCACCTTGTGTCCCCAGGTCTTTCATTACATGTTAGGTACGTAATGGGTTAACACCTATGTGGTAATTGGTGGGCACTTACTGTATATCCACGGGGGTTGACTATACACTTTTCTGCAATTAGCTTGCTGACATGGCTATGGCACCAGTTGTCTGTTTCTATGTGGCCCTTTTGTGGAATGCTTGTGTCAGCTGGAGGGTCAGATATGGTGGGCAGTTTGTAGTCCTCTGCATACATGTTCAGACACAGTCCTTCCATGTTGGCCTGTGCCTATGGGACATATATACCAAACGAGGGAGGTCCCAGGACCAAGCCTTGTGGGATGCCACTTATATCTGGTTTGTAGTCTGACATGGCTGCAGCATGTCTGACCATGTCAGTTCTGTCCTTGGTCTGGTTTGCAACCCCTCTACTGACATAGGGGTTTATATTTAAGCTGGTGAGCATATCTATACTGAACACGTAGGGTACTGTATGGAGGCATTTGCAAGGTCCAGCTGTGCTGTGTGGACCACATTGCCCTCATTAATTACCTTAATGACTGTTTCAAATGGGTCAAACATGTTTAGGGGCAGGATCTGCACTTAAGAAAGCCACACTGGGTAGGGTCCAGTGTCAGTAGGTCCCCGATATCTTTATGTCTGCGGTACATGCTGATCCTTTCCATAGCTGTGCAGACCAAGCTTGTCAGGATTCTGGGGTGGTAGTTTGCAGTATCCATTCAGGCAACACCTTTGTTGAGAAGGACCACTGTTGTTGTACACTGCTCTTTGGGTACATATCCTGTGGTAAGGCTGACATTGAGCAGTAGTGTGATTTGGCATTCCATTCTTCTTGGAGTCCATGTTGGACTCAGCCCAGGACACCATCTCATACCATTGCTGCTGTGTGTTTTGCTTTGTAGATGCTGGCTGTTACCTCAGCATCTGCAATGTCAGGGGCCAGCAGTCTGCTGGGATAGATATTTTGCATTCTGGGGGTTTGCACTGCACCTGTCAGGTTGTATGTTGGCAATATGTGTGTGTGTTTGGTATGTTGTTTGTAATATTTGTGTGATTCAGAGCATATCTGTGAATTCCCAACACGGTTCCTACCATCAGTTGAGTAAGCCTTGGGATTATCCTTAGTGTCCTGTACAATTTGTATCTTCATAGGTTTATAGGTTCATACTAGGCTATCCACCCTAGGGCATTTGTAAGCCTAGCCAGAGTGTGTGTGTCTTTCGCCGCCCCTTGCTATGTGAATATTATGGCCATTTATGATTTACTTTACTGTGCCTCTGTCTGGACGTGACACAGTGAAGACCCCCAGTGTACATCTACGATCATCCATCCACTTGGCAATATTCCTGTTGAAGAGTGCCTAACATGGAGTGGGATCCTATTCCAGGGTGTGGGGAGCCTCTGGGTTATGTATCTGTCCCTCCAGCACATCCTATTTCATTATGTGTTGAGGTTGACATCTGTCACTCTCACAGCTCCAATGGCTTTGATTTTTCTAGGGTGGAGCATGTCCATTACTCCTGTGTTGGACATGGCCTTGTACAACAGACATACAAATGCCTCTGTGTAGGCAGTATGTGACTGCATTCAGCTGGGGTGTCTACAGCCAGGCAGCATATGACATATATTTGAGACCCTTTATCCTCTTGGTGAGGTACCTTTGAGGTCTTTCTAACCGCTGCAGGTGTCAGGTAAGGTACATCCCAAATGAGGCATTGTACTAGATTATGGGTCTGATAAGAGAACAGTACAGGGGCACAATGACCTCTGTTGACGTAGATGTGAATCCTTTCATGATACAGTGTCCAATATAGACAGTCTTCCTAGCCACATTGGCAATGTGAGTGTCACATAACAGGTTACTGTCCACTTGTGTCCCTAGGTCCCTGATTACTTCTTCCATACATAATGGTTTACCACCTATGTGGTAATTTGTGAGTACCTTGTTTGGTATTTGGGGGAACATTCATACTGTCCAGTGTCTTCAGGACGTCTGGGTGGGGTTCCTGTGTGTGAGAGTGTGGTCAGTAGCATGCTACAGACTGCACAGCAGTTTTGACTATGGTTAGGTGCACATGGGTGGTCTCCGATGCTTCGTGCATTGTCAGTTACCTGGACGTATGGGTGTCTGTGCTGCATATGGATACTCCCCCTCCTTTTATGTTTTGGTTCAGGTTTTGGGGCCATAACGCATGATATGAGGTATAACCTGGTAGTGCTGGTGTGCTGTCAGTAGGCTTGCAGCAGGTTTCTGTCACTGCACAGACATCGATGTTCTCCATACTGGGGAGGGCCTCAGGAGCATGCATATTGTGGTTTACATGTCTGGCATTGGTCAGCATTACCCTTATGTTTCTTACCACTTATGTTTTCTAGGGTGGTGGGTTAGTCTTTTCAGCCTTGCCTATGTACGGCTCTATGGAGGTGGCAAAAGCCTTATCCAATATCCAGACACCCAGGGATAACAGGTGCAAGCCATCCCTGGAACAGCAGTATGGCTTGTCATGCATGACATCTCAAGCAGACAGACATTAGATCCTCTTGGACTAACGGCTGTAATTGTGCCACCTGTTAAAGCTGATCATTCTGTGTTTGTACTGTGGCATCATTCTTGGTGAGGGTAGGATGCTGCTAACGGCCAGTGTCATACCGGCCTGGAGTACATACTCAGAGAGCTCATCCATGTCTCTTTTCATGTAGTCCAGGGAGGTACATCTCAGGTCATTCACACCAGCATGGACAATGACTGCATCATATTTCTACTTGCTTTGGGGTGACCTGCGTACTTGTGTTATGTGGCGTATTGTAGCAGCCTACAGGCAGCTTACTGTACCCTTTCCCTTGTTCAGTCTGGTGAGTGGGACAGCAGTGTGTCTGCCTATAGAGTCACCTATTACAACTGTATCAGGCATGTTGTTTCTCTTTCTGGCCTGTGACTGTTTGGCACACCAGCTTTGTGTACTATGTGTTGCATGTGCTATGTTTGGAGGTTGTGGTTGCTTGGGGGTCTGCTTTGGAGGCCTCTGTTGGTGTGGTGTGTTTGTAATTAGGGCCTCCGGGAATGTTTTTCTGTGTTTATGTGTTTGGTTTACAGTTATGATAGGTCTATGTGGGACTGGGTTTGTGGTGTGTGTGGTTACCTTCTCCTCCTGACTAGTTTTGACAGTGCTGAGTTGAGGGAGCTCAGCCTCCGGTTTGGATAAATGGTTGCATCTCTCACATATATTTGTATTTATTGGGGGGAGTTGAGGGTTGTCTGTGTACTTGGGGCAGGTGTAACATTGCCTCAGGATTCACAGATTCTACTTGTTGTAGCTGGCCTTAGTGGATTGTATGTGTGGACATATTTTATTGCCATACTACTGATCAGTGATTACTTCCCTTTTTATGTTTGCTGTATCATGTAGTAGCTTCCTCATTCTCTTGCATGGTTTGGTAATGGCTGGAGTCCAGCATGCCAGATGCCTGCGTGTATGGCATTGTGTCTTGTTGTTATTTGTGATTGCATAATCCAAGCATTCCTGGCTATGTTCATGGAATGCCTGTATAACAGGTTCTGCAGTGTGTCCCATATTTTGCACCTGCACAGGGCCTTTAATGGATTCCACATCAGTTTGGTGGGGTGCAACTTATGCTTTACACATGTTTTTCACTGTGGTTTTCTGGCCAGGGACTGTGGTCAGGATGTGTATATCCGGTGTGATTACTCTATGGTCTGGTCTTACCAGTGAGAGATACACTTCTCATCTTGCCATCCAGGACCCATGTTGCTGATTATCACATCCAGTATGTTTACCCCTCTTGTGGGTGTGGTACGTTGTTCCTGGGCATTTTGGTTTATGGATTTTAGGAACGTTTCTCCTACAGTGTTGGTGCTAGTATAATGCTCCAAGTGTATGTCTGGGTATTTTCAGTCAACCAATATAATGTGGTTTGGGGGGCTTGATATATTCATGTATTCCAACATAGGCCAGGTGCATTTCCTGGTGTTAGGACGGTAGTCTGTAGCAGGCTATAAACTGGGAAGCAGTTTTAGCCACTGTTACTTGACCATGGCTAGTCCATGCTTCTTCTTATTGTGGTACCAACATGGGGGTGTGGTTATCCTTGACAATTATTGCTAGTCACCCTCCTTTTGTAGCTTGTTCCATGTTTTGAGGCTGTACAGCACAGTATGAGGTGTAACCTGGTAGTGTTAGGGTGCTGTTGTGAGCCTTGACCCAGTTTTCTGTTACAGGACAGATATCAACATTCTCCATATTGGGTGCGTTTACACTGCACGCATCTTGCTGTTTAGACTTCTGGCATTGGGTAGCATTACATCTAGGTTCTTATCCCTTGTGGTACCTATGGAGGTGGGTTTGTGTTTTGAGCCTTACCTATTCAGGGCACGCTGTGGGTATTGACAGCCTTTGCAAGTATCCATGAGGCCTGGACTGATAGGTGCATGCCACCCCTAGCAGGTGGAGCATCATGTCATGCTCAGCATGTCATCCCAGGCTGGCACCCATTGGCTCCCCTTTGACTAACTGCATTACTTCAGCCAATTATTGCAATTGATTATCCCATCGTCATATTGTGGCATCATGCTTGGTGAGGGTAGGATGTTAGTCAGGGTCCTCAAGTGTGCATATAGTACATGGTGTTACATTACTTAACACATGGCATTCATGCCTCAGGTGGTGCTGCAGGGCTGCCTCCGTTGGATGCACATATTACACTCCCTGTACATGTTTGAGAGCAGGTTATGTCATTTTAGGCATCCATGTTATTATATGAGTGAGTCAGAGAGGGGTTTCATTCCCAGGGTTCCTACTGAGCCAGTGTATGTGCTATGCGTTGCCTCTTTGCCAAGGCCAGGGCATACTGGGCATGCCTCCTTCTGCCTATTGGGGCAGGCTCAGGTTGTTCCTCCTCTGAGTCATGCTCTGCCTGTGATGGCCTTGGCAATGGTGGGGGGCTGTTTGGCCTGGCCCTATGCTGGTCCTGCTGCAGCTGTTTTCGCAAGATCATATTATGTAGCATAGCACATACCATGACAATTTGGGTACATGTAGTTGGTGAGTACTGCAAGGCTCCACCAGATGTGTCCAGACACTGGAACCGTGACTTGAGCAGCCTAAACACACGCTCTATTACATTACGTGTTTGTGCGTGTGCCTCATTATGGCGTTCCTGTTCAGGTGTGTGTGCGTTTCTGATGGGTGTCATCAGCCACGGCTCCAACGCATAACCTGCATCCCCCACTAGGTGTCCATGTGGGATGCCCCCATTGGCAAATGTCTGGTACAGCTGCGTCAAATGCCAGATATGGGAATCATGGTAGCTCCCAGGGCAGCCAGCACACACATTCATTATTATACCCTGGGCATCACACACAACCTGGCAGTTGATGGAGGGGAAGCCCTTGCGGTTAATGTAGGCCCTACCCCGCTCACCGGCTGGTGTTTTGATGCATATGTGCGTGCAGTCTACTGCACCCACTACCTCAGGGTATTCTGCTATTTGCTGGAAGAGACGCATATTGCTGGCCAATACCTCACGGGCATTGAGGAAATATACATGATCACTGACATGTGCTGACATGGCATCCAGGAACTGGTGCAGTGCCCTGGAGGCTGATGCCTGTGATATCCCCATCATATCACCAGTTGGTCTCTGGAAGGTACCTGTTGCTAGTATTCTTAGGCCAACACATACCTTGGTTTCCACTGGGATGGGTTCCCCTCTGTTGGTTCTGTGTGTGAGGCGTGGCCTGCACAGCTCGACAATTTGCTGCAGGAGGTCTCTGTCCACTCTATAGCGCTCTACTATCTCCAGCTCATGTAACCCATGGTAGGTGACCCTGGGCCTGTACACTCTTCTCCGTCTCCTCACTGTGGGTTGTCTGGCACCATCTGCATTGTCACCAGCCTCAGCAAGTCACCTATGTCTCCTTATGACAGCTCTGGCAGCCCCTAGCATTTCTGCTCTGAGTTCAGCTTTTTCAGTTTTCACTTCTAATAGCTTACTCCTGTCTTGCAGTATCTCTTGAGAGATACATCCTGCACTGCTGTTTGCAGAGTTTTAAGTGCTTGGCTGAGCTACTATTCTGCCTGTGTAATTGCCTGCTTCTAATTGTTTTCACCTGCTAGCTCCAGCAGTATTCCCTGCTAGCTTCCTACTAATTCTGTTGCTTCCTTTTTCCTTTCTGTTTCCTCAGGGGGGAGTAACATGCATACCAGCAAAAACACGCTCACAGTGGCTTACACGCGTGCGCACACATGCTTACATGGTTCAGAATCTGCTTATTCGAGTTAAAACGCGCGCACACCAGCGCAAACAGTGTTACAACTCTGCCAGCAGGCTCCCACATGCTCAGTCTGCCCTACACGCGTGCACACTAGCGCAAACAGTCTTACAAGTCTACCAACACGCTCCCACATGCTCAGTCTGCCTTACACGTGCGCACACTGTCCTACCCGTGCCTCATGGTGTGCACACGTGCGCATGCATGCCCAACAAGAAACTTTGGTGTAAGTAACAGTGTACACCTTCCATTTCTTGACTTTCCCATGCTTATCTTGTGGCACTCCAGTTTCCATGATCTGTGCCTGACATCTGTCATGTAACACTGACCTCCAATGAACTGCATTTCTTTCTACTATTCCCCCCTGTGATGTCACCTATCTCCTACTCTATTCCTCCCCCTTATGTATCTCTTACACTACTGAGAATGTGCCCATTTGCTATGTGACAGTGGGATTCAGTATCCTAACCCTCATTTACATCAGATTGCCTACTATTGCTTAGTTACATGTCTTAGCCTCAGCTTCCCCCCTTAGCAACCACTAAACGGTGGCCATGTTGTTTTTGGTCTGCTGGTCCCTGCATTGTAAATCCATGTATTGCATAAAGCCCACATTTGTGGGTTTATAACCTTCATTTTTATGTTTTATACAGCGCAACCCATTTGTGCGGGGCTGCGCTGCGTTTAAACACCGGCGATCGCCGAAAAAAAATATATATTTATTTCTCATATTTGCATCGGGGTACCTTGCTAATGGCCACATATTTGGCCATTGGCATGCTGCCTGACACATATGCACCCTTTATTTGGAGCTGACATGGCTCCATTGTGTTATTTGCAGAAACGTACTCAGTTGTCAACTGAGTACATTTCTGCAGCTAACATGACTCTTACACGGGCTGGTTTGAGCTTCGTGGATCGCTAATCTACCTCATTTGCATGCCTTTCGGCTGCAAGTGAGGTGATTAGCATATCCACGCCCAGTCCGTGTAAGAGACGTTTTAGCTGGTCTCTTACATGGAATTTCGGGATGTTCCTGAATCACGAGGGCTGCATGGAGTCTTACACTACTCTTAGACTCCGTGCAAGCCTTCGTGAATCCTGCCCATAGTGTTTTGCTGACAGGATTTTTTAATATCATATTGTAATTAACAGTTCTGTCCCCACAAAATACAAATTGTTGAAGGCAGTCTTCTACTTTGATTACAAGACAAATTGTCTGATACTAAAGAAATAAAGCTTTTTTTGATACTGGGCAGTTACTGCAAATGCAGATCTGTTGTTGATTCCAGTCAAAGCTGAACAATGGTGTGAAGTCTGATGATGTGAGCCAGCCATGCCAGAAGAAGTAGGGCAGTGGATCTGTAACATATGCCAGCATAGCTAGCTGGAGTTTTGTAAAGAATTATATGTCATTTGTATATCAAACTGATTTGCACAGGTGCTTGTGCTGAAAATGTATTTGTAAAGTTGCTTGTGTTAAAAAAATGTACCAACAGTGTGTCCTACTGGACAGCAAAAGAAATATACATGTATTATTGTAACCACTGAAATGAATATATTGTAACAGAGGATACTGGAAGAGAAAAGATTAATCACAGTCTACCTGCAGCTAACTTTGAAAAATGTTCTGAAATTAAATTACTGTGCCTAGGCCATAAAGATGTTATCTCACAGTTTTAAATGAAGCCAGAGACACAATATCTGTAAGAAGTATGGTTTGTTAGTCTCTGTAGGAAAAGCAGAAGTGTTAAAATTATTTTACAGCTTCCAGATGCTGCAATCAACTTTAGCAAAGCTTGAAATATGTATTGTAACACATATGTGCTAAATCCTGGCAGCTTCTGATGATGGGGTTGTAAGGGAAACAGAGTCAGATGACCAGATGCATGTGATGTCATACTGTAGGCCAGCATGAAAATAATATTTAGATATTAGAGAAGTCTCTCAGTCACTCAGCAGTCTGTTTTTGTAACCTGACAAGGAAAGACCCCTCACCTACTTCACCTTGCCTTGCTCTAGCAAGTAACCAGGAAATAATAAGTCTTTAGCTCAGTCAGGAAAATATAGTGAGATTAGTTAAGTATTGTTTTTTTGTAAGAGTCTGAACCTGTCCACCTGTATTATTTTTAATATTTCCTGTGATAGAAAATCTGGTGTTTGTTGTAAAGAGATATACCATATTTTCATATTCTTTTATTATTAAATATATTTAAACTTTTTTTTTGTGGCTCATCCTTTAGAGAATATTTTAAGCTTTGAGAGTAATTATATCTATTGGTGAGACTGTGTCCACTCCAGAAAGCCTGGCTGTTTGGTCAGTATTACCAACTGTATTAATATTAATTTCACTCAGTATAATTGGGTACCCTTGTAAGAGCCTTAGAGTAGCGGGCATTGGAGTGTCTGGTGGCAGTAACTAACTTATAGTCTAGGCAGAAGGAGGCATAGCTATTAAATCTGTACCAGCCTTTCCCAGGTGTGCGTGTGTGTGCGCGCGCGTGTGTGTGTGTGTGTGTGTGTGTGTGTGTGTGTGTGTGTGTGTGTGTGTTTGTGTGCATTTGAAAAGCAAATCTCAAAGAGTGTGTGTGTGTGTGTGTGTGTGTGTGTGTGTGTGTGTGTGTGTGTGTGTGTGTGTGTGTGTGTGTGCCAGCTGCTTGGAGTAGGGCCAGGAAGCACTGGTTTCACAGAGAGAGTGGTGCAGGGCTTGGCTTGGGCACTCGGCTGAGGACTCAACAATACAGTTGTGCCAGTGTGGTGTCTTAGTGGGAAACTGGAGAGAGAGAGACAGAAACCAGCCCCCAGACTGAGTGTATTCTCTGTGTGCTCTTAAGGGAAATTGCACTTAATGTAGACAGCTGCATCTGGAAATACTGGGTGTATCCATTTTTTTCAAAGTGAATGCTCCTTTCCAGTGTCAGTGGTGGGGATTCAGATTCCTTGATTACTGGCCCAGAGTGGGGATGTCACATATTGGTGGCAGTGGTGTGGATATTAATTGAACTTCTGTAGCCTGTAGGCAGCTGTCACTACAATGTGTCCTCTCAGCAGCCTCCTGGTAAATATACAGAGTTTCATTTCACAACAGTCTTATTTATTTATTTTTTGTTAGTTTAGTTTAGTCAAGGAAAGCAGGCAAATGTGTCAGCAGAGGATTATGGGAAGCTTACAAAGAACCAGTTGGACAAGGTATGTGCAGCCAAAGGTCTGGTGCAAGCCATCTTGACTAAAGATGAAATTATTTCAGACTTAGTCACAGCTCAGACCAGTAACCAAGAGGATAACCCATCTGGTGATAGGAATTTGCAGCCCTTAGAAACTGGACATTTCACCTTTTCCTCAGATGAATTAAAAATCTGTCTGGAGTTAAAGAGACTGTGGCATTTGAAGGCTGAAGAAAGAGAGAGAGACTGCAGTGTTTGAAGGTTGAAGAGAATGAGAGACTGCAGTGTTTGGAGACTGAAGAAAATGAGAAACCGAGTCAACATTTGAGGGAAATGCTGACTCTTCACCAGGGTCATAGAGGTAATGGGGAAGGGAATAACTGAACCTCAAAAGCAATAAAGGTCAGTAAATTTCTTCCACAGTTTACAGAGGGTGATCATTTTGATAGTTTTATTCATATATTTGAAAGAGTATGTAAACAGTATAAGGGTGACAAAGGGGTCTGGGTATGGTTCCTGGCTCCCTTACTCCATGGTAAAGTTGTAACTGCTGTTTCTAAATTGTCTGATATTGATATTTTAAACTATGATAAAGTAAAGAAATGTTTGCTTGAATGTTTCAAGTTAACACCTGAAGGTTTCAAAAAAAGTTTTTTGAGCATAGATGCAATGAGGATGAAAGTGTGTGTGATTATATTGCTGAGTTAACCACTTATTTTCATAGGTGGGTGAGTGGGTGTCAGGTCACTACTTTTGAAGGGCTTGCAGACCTTTTGGTGAGGGAACAAGCCCTTAGCAGTTTGCCTGAGGACATGAGAATCTGGTTGGTAGACCAAGAGCATAACTCTGCAGATGAGTTGGGGAAAAAGGGGAAACTCTACTTAGAAGGAGGGCATCACTTCACAAGATGGGGCTACACAGTGCTGCAGTGGATATAAGGGAACCCATGGTGGGCAGCCAAAACCACAACAACAGAGTCCACCAGTAAGAGGGGAAGCCACTAGTTCAGGTACATAGCCAGAATCAAGGGTTAAATGTTTTAAATGTAACCAGTGGGACCATGCATTATATAGATGCCCACAGAAGCAAGGTGACGAACAAAAACTGGAGGAGCCAGCAAATGGGAATAGCAGAATGCCAGTGGTAAGTTGTCTGGAGACAACAGGGGTACCAAACTATTATTAGAGGTTATATCCTATCTTAGTGAATGGAAAACAGGCCACTGCTAAGAGAGACACAGCCACTGACATATCTATTGTGAAGTCTGCAGTGGTTAAAGAGGTTTGAGGATATCCCTGCAGATGTCTTGATAGGGAATGATTTTGATAATGTAATACCTTATGTGCATGCTGTTACATGCAGTCAGGCTTGGAGTCAAGGCATGTGGTTCTGGTAGAGTGGGGGGAGACCCAGAGAGACCCCACACCTGAAGCCAAGGCTGGTGAGGTGGCTATTTCAGGAAGGGAGCTACCCTGTAGTAGTGAGTCTGAAGCTGAGCCACAGCTGCTGGTAGGTACTGATGTTCCCTTAGACAGAGTGACTGCAAGGGCAGAGGTGAGTGGTAAGACCCAGGCGGACAGTAAGGCACCACCATCAGAGGATACCAGACTTCCTGTGGAAGGGGAGCTGGGAAGAGGTACAAAGATAGAGTTAAGACAGGCTCAGCTCATGGACCCTAAGTTAAGAGGCTTCAGGGAGGTAGCTAAGGGAGCACCTGATCTTTAAGAAAAAGGGGAGTCTGTATACTGGAACAAAGGGTTACTGTATAGAGAGTGGACCCTTGAGCCCTGAGAGAGGGCTAGAGGGTGAGTTAATACAGCAGTTGGTAGTGCATTAACTCTACCATCTGGCACTTCTAGCCATAGCCCATGACATTCCCTTTGCAGGTCATGCAGGCATAAAGCATACCAAGAGACGTACTATGCAGAACTTTTATTGGTCTGGGTTTACAAGGGATGTCACAGGGTACTGCAGGACCTGTGAGCAGTGCCAAAATGTAGGCAAGGTAGGAGACAAGGTCAAAACTCCTTTGATGCCTTCGCCTGTGATTGAAGAGCCATTTCAGAGGGTAGCTATGAACATTGTGGGGCCTCTGAGTATTTCAAGTTCCACACGGAAGAAGTATATCCTGGTGGTAGTAGAGTATGCTACTAGATACCTGGAGGCCGTGGCTCTGTCCTCCAACAAGGCAAAGAAGGTGGCAAATGCTTTGTTAGAGATTTTCAGTAACGTAGGTTTCCTGAGAGAAATACTGACTGACAGAGGTGCCAATTTCATGTCAGACCTGCTAGCTTGTCTGTGGGAGCACTGTGAGGTGAAGCACCTAAAGAAACCCCCCTACTACCCCCAGACTAGCAGTCTTGTGGAGAGGATATACTCTGCACTAAAGACCGTGCTATATTGTTTGCAGACCAGTTTAAGAGAGTGGGACAAATATTTGCCCCATCTGCTGTCTGCATACAGAGAGGTACCCCAGGAATCCACAGGTTTTTCACCCTTTGATTTGCTGTATGCACATAGGGTGAGGGGGCCTTTAGATTTTACTTGTGATGAATGGGAGTGTGAGTGTGAATCCCATAAGGAGTCTGTTGTGACATATGTCCTAAATCTTAGGACAAGGCTTAGGGAGCTCATGGGCTTGCCTCAGCAGAAACTGACAGGAGCCCAGCAGCAGAAAAATGTCTGGTATGGCAGAAATGCTCGAGCCTGAGAGTATGCTGTGGGACAGCAGGTTACAGTTCTCATTCCTGTCAGACACAATAAGCTACAGGCAGCTTTGGAGGGACCCTTCAAAGTGGTAAGGAAGGTCAGCAATGTTAACTTCATGGTAGAACTACTATGCAGGAGGAAGGGGCACAATTTGTATTATGTTAACATGATGAAGTTTTACCATGATAGGGAGGCCTGGTGCTGAGCATTTGCAGTGGATGGCAGGAGGAGTCTGAGGGGGATCAGTTGACTGGTCTCCTCAGTTAGGCTCAAAATGACACCTCAGTGGAAGGGGTAGGAATGTCCCAGTGTCTATCCCCTACTAAGGTTTGAGAAATCCAAGCAGTGTTACAAAGATTAGGGGACATCCTCACTGTGAAAGAAGGGTGCACCCCGTGGTGCAGCACCATGTGGCTACAGGACTCCAAAGGCATATCAAGTAGGCCTGTTACCTGAGTTGCCTGAGTGAGTTAGACCATCTATGAGGGAGAAGATACAGGAAATGTTGGAACTGGGAGTAATCCAGGAGTCTAGCAGTCCCTGGGCCTCCCCAGTGATGCTGGTACCATAGAAGGATGGTAGCATCAGGTTCTGTGTGGACTATGGAAAACTAAATAGTCACACAGAGTCAGGTGCTTACCCCATGCCTAGGAGAGATGAAGCCTTAGAGAAGCTGGGTGGGCCTACGTATCTGACCACTATTGATCTGACCAGGGGCTACTGCCAGATGTCCTTGACTCCCACCACTAGAAAGAGGTCAACCTTTGTTACTCTTTTAGGATTATACTTGTTCACAAAGATGCTCTTTGGGATGAAAAATGCCAAAGCAACCTTCCAGAGGCTAGTAGATCATATCCTAGCAGAAGCAGGAGATTATGTCCTTGCTTACCTGGATGATATAGCCATTTACAGCCATTCCTGGCATGAGTACCTTCAGCATGTCAGAGAGGTCCTGGGCAGACTGCAAAGGGCAGGGCTGACCATTAACCCCAGTAAGTGTCAGGTGGGTATGGCAGAGGTTTCCTACCTTGGACATAGAATGCAGAGTGGTAAGATCAGGCCAGGACCTGCTAAAGTGGAAGCTATTCAGGTGTGGCCTGCTGCTGTTACCAAAAAGCAGGTGAGAGCATTCTTGTGGGAAGTGGGGTAATATAGAAAATTTGTTCTCAATTACAGTACAATAGCTGCTCTCCTCATAGATGTGCTGAGAAAAAACAGGCCAGACAAGGTAGTGTTGACCCCAGCCTGTGAGGAGGCATTCCAAAAGCTTAAAGGGGCTTTGGTAGGACCCCTTGTGTTAGCCAGTGCATATTACAGCAAAGAATTTGTTGTCCAGGTGGATGCCTCGCACCATGGGTTGGGGGCTGAACTCAGTCAGATTTCCTCAGAGGGAGAAGAGCACCCAGTGATAAATCTCAGCTATAGACTCCAGCCTGGGGAGGAATATTATGCAGCTGTAGAAGATTAATGTTTAGCCATAGTATGGGCACTACAGAAACTTCAACTCTATCTGTGTGGAAGGAAATTCACTGTAGTTACTGACCACAATCCCTTAACATGGCTACATCAAGCCAGCCAGCAAAATGCCAAGTTACCAAGGTGGAGCCGAGGGTTGCAGGCAAATGATATGACAGTGCAGCACCATAGTGTGATTATCAATGCCAATGCAGATGGGCTGTCAAGACAGGGTATGGGTTAATGTATTCACAGACACACTTATTCCTCTAAAGCAATGTTTCTTAAGGGTCACTTGAAAAACTAGCTTCAGTCCTCAGTGAGGGAGACATGTGACAATGTGAGGTATTGCCAGCTATTTCAGGAGAAGTAGGGCAGTGAATGTGTAAGATATGCCAATACAGCTAGCTGGAAATTTGTAAAGAATTACATGTCAATTGCATATCAAACTTATTTGTACAGATGCTTGTGTTGAAAATGTATTTGTAAAGCTGATTGTTTTACAAATATACCATTCTACTAGACAGAGGAAGAAAAGGAAGAAATATTCATGTATTATTGTAACTGTTGAAATGAATATATTATAACAAAGGATACTGGAAGAGAATAGGTTAATCACAGTCCAGTTACAGCTAACTTTGAAAAATGTTCTAAAATTAAATTATTCGGCCTAGGCCATAAAGATGTTATCTCACAATTTTGAATGAAGCCAGAGACTCAATGTTTTGAGAAGTATGGTTTGTTAGTCTCTGTAGGAAGAGCAGGAGTGTTAAATTGTTTTACAGCTTCCAGATGCTGCAGTAAACTTTAGCAAAGCCCAAGATATGTATTTTTATTTTAGATTTGTTAACCAGACAAGTCTGACTGGACACAGGTCCATTTTCAGTGGTTGCCCAAGGAGAAAAGCTCCGCATAACAATAAGACAATATATGAGTATATATGCTTGACATAACAATAAGAAAACATATGAGTATATAATTATTCATTCAAGAATACACACAGTCATACATAGGTGATGAATACTATGTAGTAATAATAGTGAAAGATGTTTACTGCTAGAAAGAAAAAAAAGAGAAAGAAAAAGAAAAAAAAATTGAGAGTTTTTTTTTTTTACTAGAGTAAGGTTACTGTTCTGTTTAGAACGTTACATAAGTTAAATAGGTCGACTGGCATTGTAATGGTCTTAACACTGGATAACAAGTATACAATGAGAGACAGGGAGGAATGGTTGGATCTTGGTAGAATCCTGACAACAGTGCAGTGTGTGGATTAACCAGTGGAGTAGCATGGGCAAAGCCAGTTATTTAAGTAATGAGTTTTTAGGAGTTTTTTTAAATTGGAGGGAGGAGGTGGTAGAAGTTAATTGGCTTGTAACACGTATGTGCTAAATCCTGTCAGCATCTTGCAGTGGGGTAGTGTGGGAAACAGAATCAGATCACCAGATGTATGTGATATCATTCTGTAAGCCAGCATGGAAATAATATTTAGATATTAGACAGAGAAGCCTCTCAGTCTCTCAGCAGTCTGTTTCTGTAACCTGATAAGGAAGGACCCCTCATCTACTTCATCTTGCCTTGTTCTAATAAGTAATCAGGGAATAATAATTCTTCAGCTCAGTCAGGGAAATATAGTGAGATTATTTAAGTATTGTTTTTCCGTAACTGCGTGAACCTGTCCACCTGTGTTATTTTTAATATTTCCTGTGATTGAAACTCTGGTGTTTATTGTAAATAGATATTCCATGTTGTGATGTTATTTTATTATTTATTATTAGATATATTTAAACATTTCATTGTGGCTGACCCTTTAGAGAATATTTTAACCTTTGAGAGTACTTACATTTATTGGTGAGACTGTAGCCACTCCTAAAAGCCTCACTGTTTGGTCAATATTACCATTTGCATTAATATTAATTTCACTCAATATAATTGGGTACCCTTGTAAGAGCCTTAGAGTAACTGGCTTTAGAGTGCCTGGTGGCAGCAAGTACCTTATAATCTGGGCAGAACGGGGCATAGCTAGTAAATATGTGCCAGCCTTTCCCAGGTGTGTGTGTGTGTGTGTGTGTGTGTGTGTGTGTGTGTGTGTGTGTGTAAACCAAATCTCAAAGAGTGTATGTGTCAGATGCTTGGAGCAGGGACACGAAGCACTGGTTTCACAGAGGGAATGGTGGAGAACTTGGCTTTGACACTCAGCTGAGGACTCAACTCTACAGCTGTGCCAGTGGTGAGTATTATTGGGGATCTGGAGAGAGAGATAGAGAGAGAGAGAGAGAGAGAGAGAGAGAGACTCCACAGCCCCCAGACTGAGTTTGCTCCCTGTGTGCTTTTAAGGGAAATTGTGCTTGATGCAGAGAGATGCATCTGGAAATACTGGGGGTATCCATTTTTGTTCCAAGTGAACATTGCTCTCCAGTGTCAGTGGCGAGGATTCAGGCTCCTTGATTACTGGCCTAGAGTGGGAACATCACCTTAAGCTTAACACTGAAGGAGGAATTTTACTACATTAGTGATGGATGTCTGCGAGAACAAATATGTTTGCAAAGTCAAGTAGATGTCTATTGTCTGGTATGCTGAAGTTTGTAAAGTTTTGTCAAAAACTGGTCATCTCACTGGTCTTCTTGATTTACTACATGCTGCATCACAAATACTTTGTCCTCAGTCTCTTTGAAATACATGATTTGTAAGCTATTGGAAGCTACTGACTCTGTTAACACCCTGTATACTTTGTTTTTTGGAAGTCACCACTGGTAAATATACTTATCAAAGAGAGCATATTTCTCACACTAATGTATTGGGTTCTGTCAGTAAGCCAATTTGCTATCCAGTCAGTAATATGTGGGTTTGCATTTAATTTGATTAGGTTGTTTACAAAGGCCCTGGCCATGTCTAGGTAAGTAGTATGAATTGACTTGGCAGAATCTACTGCATTAGTGAAATGTTCTCAGAATCAAGATCTGCCTTAAACAAACCCAAACTGGCTTGGGTTCAGCACTTGTAGGCTGGCTATGTCCTTGATAATAAGTTCCATAATGGAAATTTTCATTGATTTGCAGATAAGGCTGTTGAGTTTATGGGTCTATAGCTTTCTGGATCGGTAGTGGATCTCCCTTGCGGAACAGCAGTACTCCATCCCTTTGTCAAAAATCCAGTAGTAAGGCTAAAGTTGAACAGGCCAGACAGTGTCTAGTGCTGACCAGGAAGCAGCCTGGCACATTATTATGATCCATGGAGCAAGTTATACCTCTCAACCTCTTACCTCAAGATATCTGGACAAAACCATAAATAATGGGTGGACAAAGACCCAAAAATAGGGACAATTTTTAAATATTGCTGTTGAAAACATAGAAAGCTAACAGAATAACAGATTTTGAACTAGCATTAACTTTTTTGAATGGGTATGAAGTCTGAAACTCGAATATCTGTCATTATTTTCTGACTTCAGTCTTCAATTATTTGCCAAAGATTTGTCAGAAAAACACAATTTTTTGAGAAGCAGACCAAATATATGAGGCAAAAATCTGGACTTTCTGTGAAAATCTGGACAGTTGAGTGGTATAGAGCAAGTGTTTTTGTCCTTGGAGAAAGCATTCAGACCTGCTTAGAGTGATTAGTAGAGGTGGTGTAGGTGTATTAAATAAGCTGAGGAAAGTTAGGGAGAGATAGTGGAGTAAAGTTAGTGTAGAAGTTGCCCGTTACTATGTTTATTATGCCATCAGGGGATGAATGTGTCACTATTATGTATTGGCTAACGCATGGTTGGACATTACTTCAAAGGTTTCTCACACAGATGAAGAAGGCTTTGTGGATGACCTTAGCAGAGATATACTTACTTTTGGAGCATCTGATTTTTTTTTTAGTTTTTTCTTGATCTTTTTAAATTCATTTCAAGGTGATGGGGTGTTAAGTTTGACTTTAAGTGCTATGAGTTTCTTCCTCTTATTGTATATATAATGTTTTTTTTTTAACTAGGATTCCATTATAGGGTTTTATTCATGAATTTGGCATTGATTTATGTCTTATGGGGGACATATGCCTTGGTACATGCTTTGAGGGTGGATATAGAATTGATTCATAAATGTGGCAGTGTGGAAGACATGGGTGTTTAAATTTCATCAGGTCATATATTAGCTGGATAAAGTTTGCCTTATAGCAGTCTCTAATGACCAAAGGGTTTTGTGGTAAGCCATGTTTTATCCTCATAATGAATGTTACCAAATGGTGGTCAGATTTTACCGGTGATGTGGTAGCTGTAGGTGTTGAGCATAGGATGGCAATATTGGTGAAAACCAGGTCCAATAATTTTGAAATCCTAACTGGGACTAGAACCAGTTGATCTAGAAAACTAGCATTAATAAAGTCCAGAAATCTTTATGCATATTTTTTGCAATGGAGGCATAGTTGAAGTCATCAAAGAGAACAGTGTTAGGCTCAGCTCCCTTTTGAAATGTCAGCATTTGAAATGCTGAGTGCTGAAAAGTTGTGAAAAAATTACTGAAAACCTGGAAAAAGAGTGAATTTTGAAGATCGCTCTTCTCTTTAAAACCTCTTTTTATGGGGGGGGGGGCAAGTCCTATATACCCCTCTCAAACTTATATATATATATATATATATATATATATATATATATATATCTATATATCTATATATATATATATATATATATATATATATATATATATATATATATATATATATACCAACTCTGAGATGACCATACCTCGGAGAAGAAGGAATATTTCGAGAAATGGCATATTGGACTTTGTACATGTAAGTCTGATCTTTTGGCCATTCAGTCCCTGTATTTTAGGACTTGCTCTAGTGGGTCTGTGACATTTCAAATCATTACCGTTGTACTCGTTAGGGAGTCGTGTCAGTTTTGTTTTTATATGCCTCATGGACTGCACATGACATGGAAGAGGTACAGTAGTTGGATATGATATATAGTTTTATTTGCCTTGAAAAAGATACTTAATTAAGATTAAAGCCTGCCTAAAAACTCATCTCCAGATAACCAGGAATACCTCACTTTTGATAATAAATTAGGTGTAGCATTGCAATTTATAATTATTATTTGCCTTGCACAAACATTGACATGAATTGTAACTGAACAACATATTTTTAAGGATGCAAAGAATAGCCAAGCAGTGAAAGCAATTGTTCCTTTATCCTGTCCAGATTTTTAGATTATATTTCTGGTATGTTCCTCATAAAATATGAGACTTTCTGGCAAATAATTGATAACTGACATCACTACATAACGACATACATTTGCATTTCATACTTCATATCTATCAGAAAATGCATACTAACACAAATCCTGTTATTTTAGCAACTTTCTAAGTTTACAGGAGCAGTATTTAAGATCTGAATTAATTTTTGGGTCTTTGTCCCCCCATTATTTTAGGCTTTGTCCAGATTTCTTTCAGTAAGTGGTTGAAAGGTATGATACTACCTGTTCTTCTTGTAATGTCACAGTCCAAGAATTAAAGTCAGAATCAGATTACATACTGCAATAAAATTTTTGCTCACCAGTAAATTTTCTGTTTTACTATTCTACAAATTATATTGCTAAACGATAAGATAATTTCTCAGGAGTAGCTCCAAATGCTAACTAACGACATTTCCTAACAAGGAAGAACAAAAAACGAGAGGATCCAAGTGCAGTGAAGAAATAAATAAATAAATAATCCACTAGCCACAGGACAAACTAGAGTTTAATGAAGCGCTTTTCGTCTGCTTAAATAAGCAGACTTCTTCAGACAACACAATACCATGAACACTGAACTTATATAGTTGCTACACAGCTCATTAACAATCAATTGTTCAATCAATCTATTAAAAGCATATATAATTTTAAAGACATAAAATGTGACTAAAAGTGATGATTAGATGGGTCAGTGGAGTTCCCACCTTTGTGTAGTGGTATGGTGCAGAAAGATTTCCACATGTCAGGGACAGTAGATTCTTGGATTGATTTGTTTAGTGGCATTGACATGGGATAGGCTACAGAGGCAGCTGCACATTTAAGAAAGACAGGAGGAAGGTTATCAGTGGAGGGCGGACAAGGTTTAAGCAGAAGAGATTTGATATAGGCAGTAGGGACTGGTTTAAGAGAAAAAGGAGTGGTATTGTAAGTAGAGGAAGAGGTGGTATTGGGAGTTGAGGTGGAGGTGTTTGGAATATGTTTATTTTGGTCAGAGTGGGTTAATTTATGAATAGATTCAATAAACTAGGCATTAAGAAGTGTGGCAGTTTCTTGAGGAGTATTCTTAGGTTAAGGGTTGAGAGTAGTAGGTCTCCCAGGATGGAGGATTTTATTAACGGTGAGCCAGAATTTTTTTGGATTACAATGGCTTATGGATTGGACTTCACAGTAGAACTTCTTTTTATCTTTGTTGATTTGCTTTTTGGTGAGGTTTCTACATTCTTTGTATGTCAGGAGTAGTGCAGAGAGTTTGGTTTTATGCCATTGTTTCCAAATGCTATCTCTTTTTTCATAAGATAAAGGGTGTCTTTTGTGAACCTGTGGGTGTGGTTGACTTTTAATTTGATTTTTCTTATTGGTGCAAGGGAGTTCAGAATATTGAGGAAAGTATGGTTAAATTCATGAGCTGTATCACTGAGGGGGAGGTGTTGAACTTGCCAGTTAACTACAGAAAGTGTATTATTGAAGGCTTCTGTATCAAAACAGGAAAGGTTTGCAGCAGTCTTTGTATAGGAAGGACCTAGGAATTTGAAGTGAGTATCTTTGCACAGAAATAGGGTGGTGATCACTCAGAGAATCAGGTAGAATGCTGGGGTTATGGTAGAGGTTTTGGTTATAGGTAAGGATCCAATCCAGAGCTGAGCTGTTAGTGTTGTTTTTATTTAAATGAGTGGACACTGTAATTAATTGTTTGAAGCCATGTAGATTAATGGTAAGATTTGGTGAGTTAATTGAAACTGTCTTCCAATCAATATTGACATCACCCAGGATTATTGTCTTATAGGATGTATGAAGTGAGATCCATGATAGGATAGGTTTTAGAATCTGTATATTATTTCCAGGTGGTATATAGATGGCAGGCATAGCAAATTTTTTTGGGGGGGTTAATATGGCAATTTAGAATAAGTAGAATCAGTGAGGTAGAAGTCAGGGTGAGGTATAAGTAGGGGAGACAAATTAAGTTGCACTGAGTATAGGATTGCAACCCCACCCCCTTTTTTGGAGAGTCTGTCTTGGCAGTAAATGTAGCTGGGCGGTAAGATTTCAGTATTGCAGATGTGTGGCTTTAGCCAAGTTTCAGAAAGTGTCAAGATATGTGGAGATTGGTGGGTGTGCATATTTATGTATATTATATATTTGTCTCTGCTGACCAGGAAAGTCCAACTGGGCAGAGCCCATTTTTAGCAGAGGCCTGGGGAGAAAAGCTTCCTCACAGTACATTTATATTAACAAGTACATTTCAGACAGATGTCAGAAAAACAAGAGTTACATTACTCATAAAAAAAAAAAAAAAAAACAAAGAAAAAAACAAACAGAAATTACAAGACAGGTCTATACACTGAAGTATTTTCATCAACAATTCAAAGTCTATACAGTTTTTAAAATCTTGCAGGAAATAAAAGGAAGTGGTATTGTCCACTATAAGTTCGGCACACAGATGGATATTCCCTTTTAGGTTTTGGATGCAGCTAAAGAATGCCTTATGGTTGTCTTTAGCTAGGGATGCTAATTTAGTCTTGTAACTGGCCTTAGAGGACTTTAAAAGATATCTGATTTGTTTGTTTGGAGGGTATTCTTCCTATGTTGAGTAAGTTCCCTCTTGTTCTTAGACATTAGTTTCTTTCTTTTATTATACAAGGGTGACTTGTTGTTTCTGAAGAACCTGGTTTTAGTCCCGTTAGGTACAGCTGAGTTAATACATTTATTTAAGTGGCTATATACACCATTTGTGTACTCTTCTGCATAAGATTCTTTGCTGGCTGTGTTAGCATGGGCTTTGAAACTTTTTATACCATTGCTTAGTAGGCTATAGTTTGCTTTGGAGTAATTTTTCAGTTTTGTTGCTCCTGTGGGGGTATCAGGTCTGATCTTTACTTCAAATAGGTTCATAGGTAGGTACTAGGCTATTGGCCCTAGGGCCTATATAAGCCTAGACAAAAAGGTACTCTAGTTTTCGCCACCCAAAAAAATTATTTTCCTGTGCCCCTGTTGAGTAGAGCCACAGAGGTGATCCCTGGGGTGAATTTCCTATTTCCCATTCAATCAAGATTTTTCTTGAAGAGTGCTAATGAGGAGCTTTGTTTGATATAGATAGGTAGTTTGTTCCAGAGTATGGGAAGTCTCTGTGACAGGAATCTATCCCTCCAGCATGTTTTGTTTATTGTGGTGACAAGGTTTAGGTCCCTAGAGTGTGTAGCTCGGAGGGATTGGGATTTCTTAAAGTGGAGCATGTCCAACAGCTCTGGGTTTGACATAGCTTTGTATGTTAGGCAGAGATTGCCTCTGAGTAGGCATATGCGACGGAGTAAAGCTGGAGTTTTTTTAGATGGTCTGCGTAGGGCATCTGTTTGAGGCTGGTAAGCCTCTTTTTGAGGTATTTCTGTGGCCTTTCCAGTTGTTGTAGATGTCTTGTGAGGTACATACCAAAAGGGGCATTGTACTCTATAATGGGTCTAATGAATGACAAGTAGAGGGGAACGACGACCTCTTTTTTCCTGGATGAGAAACCTTTTGTGATGAGGTGTACCATGTAGAAGGATTTCCTGACCACTGTGGCAATGTAATTATCAAAGCAGAGACTACTGTCCACCTGTTTCCCAAGGTCTCTTATTACACTTTCGGTGTTAAGTAGACTACCACCTATGTGGTAGCTCATGTGTACAGAGTTTTTACCAAAGGGGATGACAATGCACCTTTTGGTATTGAGCTTGTGGCCATGGCTTTGATACCAGGCATCTGTCTCAGTGAGGTCCTTTTGTAGGATGTCCACATCGTTAGGAGTTTCGATTATGGCTCCTAGTTTGCAGTCATCTGCGAACTTCATTACCCAAAGACCTTCTGTGTTAGTCTGTACTTCAAAAAATTAGATACTAAACAGGAGAGGACCCAGGACTGAAGCCTGTGGTACTCTACTTGTCACTGGTCTGAAGTCGGATTTGGAGTCTGCTACTTTCACAGTGTGGGTTCTGTCAGTGAGCCAGTTGGCAACCCATTTTGTGACATAGGGATTTATACCTACTTTAGTGAGTTTATCTATAATTCCAGAGTGGGGGATGGTGTCAGAAGCCTTGGCAAGATCTAGACAGGCTGTATGAACCATGTTACCCTCGTCTACAGCTTTGGTGGCTACTTCAAAAAAGTCTATCAGGTTTAGAAGACATGATCTGCCTTTTACAAACCTGAACTGGGTGGGGTACAGAGTTTGGAGATTACCAATGTCTTTGTTTATAAGTTCCATGATGATACTTTCTATGGCCTTGCAGACCAGGCTCATTAGGCTAATGGGGAGGTAGTTCCCAGGGTCCTTGGTAGATCCCCCTTTGCGGAGTGGGATAACCATCACTGTGCGCCATTCAGTGGGCACAAAGCTTGAGGTGAGGCTATGATTGAACATGGTACTTATGTGGAGTGTGAGTTCATTCTGTAGTTCCTGTAGAACGCAGCCTGGGATGTTGTCAGGTCCAACAAATGCTGTGTTCTTGGCTTTGGAGAGTGTGGTTTTTACCTGTGCAGCCATGATTACAGGAACTTTGCATTCTTCCGGTATCGAGATGGGCCCTTTAGGGGGTGAGAGGGGGGGTAAAGTTAGCACTGAACCTATCTGCCAGGATGTTGGCAATATCATTTGGTTCTGTAAAATTAGGGCCATTGTGCTGTAACTTAGAGCAGATCTGAGTGTTGCCATTGAGATTCTTGACATAGCTATAGAATGCTTTGTGGTTGTCTTTAGAATCAGTGGTGATTTTGTTTTCATAACTAGCTTTGGAGAATTTTATGAGGGATCTCAGCTTCTTACTGAGGCTGAACAGGGAGTTCTTCCAATCATGGGATTTTACTCTTTTTTGCAACAGTTTCTTTCTTCTGTTGTAGAGTTTGTTTATGGCATTGGCAGGGGACCACCAGATTGGCTTCGTCTTTTTGGAGGATAGCATCTTGGTTCTGTTAAGGATAGCATGATCTATGCACTCATGTAAGTGCTTATAAAGTGCATTTGTGTAGGATTTAGCAGTCATACCTCTATTGTCTGTCTGCATGGGTGTCATGAAGTTTGCCACTTCTGTCTTAAGAAGCGTGAAGTTGGCTTTGGAGAAAATTTTACAGTGGTTTCCCTAATGGGAGGTGGGGGGGGGTGGGATGTGGATATCTAGGGTGATTAGCTTGTGGTCGGATCTGACCAACGAGGAATTAACCTCTGGTATGGAACACTGGTCACCCATGCTGGTAATGACAAGATCTAGGATATTGCTGCCCCTGGTTGGGGTGTGGATAAGTTAATCTAAGCCATTGGAATTTATGAATTCCAGAAAACGTTGAGCAAAAAAGTTGGTACATGAGTAGTTTTCCCAGTTAATGGTGGGGTAGTTGAAATCGCCCATTATTAGGGCGTTGGGTTGTACCATAATATTTTCCAGTGTATCAAGAAATGAGGTGTGGGAATCCGGAGCATGGTGGGGGATCTGTAACAAGTTACAATTTGGATTGGGATCTTTCCCAGAGTTAGTTGCACTTGGATAATCTCGGATGCATTATGCTGAGCAACTAGCCTGGAGGTGTGGATATGCTTAATGAATATGGACAGCCTCCACCTTTAGTGTTTCAGTCCAGGTCAGGTGGCCAAAAGGTGTGGTATGAATTATAGCCTGGTAATGCATGGGTGCTCTCTGGAGCCTTGAACCAGGTCTCTGTCACTGCACAGATGTCAATGTTCGCCATTTTAAGGAGTGCCTCAAGTGAATGCATTTTGAGGTTTAGACTTCTAGCATTGAGTAGCATTACCCTCAGATTTTGCTTGCTTGTACCCATTATGGTGGTGAATTTGTCATTTGGACTTTGCCTAAAAAAGGCACTATAGGGCTGGCAAGAGCCTTAGCCAGTATCCAGAATCCCAAGGGCGACAGGTGCAGGCCATCTCTGGAAAAGCATTGTGGTCTGTCGATCATATCATCCTAGGCAGACAGATACTGGATCCCCTTAGAATGACACCAGAAGCTTAGCTAATTGTTGAAGTCAATCATTTTGTCCTTGTACTGTGGTATCATTCTGGGTGATGGCAGGATGCTTCTCAGGGCTAGGGTCATACCTGCCTGGGCTACAAGATCGGAGAGCTCCTCCATGTCTCTTTTCATGTAGTCCAGGGAGGTACGTCTCAGATCATTCACACCAACATGGACAATGACAGAGTAATATTTGTACTTGTGGAGTGACCTGAGTGTGTGCGTTATGTGGGGGATCCTGGCACCCAACAGGCAGCTGACAGTAACTTTCTTCTTGTTTAGCCTGGTGAGTGGAACATCAGTGTGCCAGACTATAGAGTTACCTATGACTAGAGTGTTGGGTATGTTGTTATGCCTTATGGGTTGTGGTTGAGTGGCACACTGAGTTTGTGGGCTATGTGTCATTTGGGTTGTGTTGGGGGGTGGAGTTTGCTTGTGCTTCTGCTTTGGATGTCTCTGTTGCTTGAGCAGATTTTTATTGAGAGCCTCTGCGAATGTAGGTGGGTGTTTTGTGTTTCTATGTATGTGTTTTGGTGGTGTAGGTTTTGTGGGACTATGTGATGAGTGTGGTGTGGTGCAAGTGTTTATTTTCTCCTCTTGACTGTCTAGTCCAGTCTTGGGTGAAGAGAGCTTTGCTTCCAGTATGGCTATACAAGTGCATCTCTCACAGGTTGTAGTGTTGGGTGATAGGAAGAGAGGGCTGTCTGTGTACATGAGGCAATTGCTGCATTGCCCCAAGATGCCCAGATTCATCAGGTAGACAGGAGAAAACACCGGGAGCTGACCCTTAGACATGCCTGGATAGGTGCTTATTTATTAAGTACTAAAAACTGTTTTCCTCTAGACTAGTGAGGAAAGTTGAGTGCTGTAGTAATTTGTAGCTTATTTAGTGATCATCTTCCAAACTTGAATTGTTGGCCCCTATTCTGTGTCATGTCTAGTATTTTCATACGTCTGCCTATATGACAAGTCTTGTACACATATTTGATGCTGACATTCTGTTTTATTGATGTCCTGTAGGGCCTTACTGCAGCTGTTTAAGATGTGCTGTCACCTCTTACATATTCTGGCAGTTATTGTAGGGGATTAAAGTTCTGAGCTTTAATAAACTACTTTCTATAGTCAGGGGTAAAGGATTTGATTTTTTTTCCATCTTTGTCTATTGTCTGACTCTGAATAAGTCAGTTGGTGTTTTTGAGTTGTCCCTGAAAAGAGCCACATCTATTCAGTGGGGTTATCTGATTTACAAACTTGTAAAATAAAAGAATATAACTGTATGCTGTGAACATGGATTTTTTTCAGTATATCATATTTTGGTAAGGGTTGCTCAGTATTTGCACTTCCAGCAGTATGATTGTTAGTACATTTGTGTCTTATTGATGGCCTGCCTCTCTACATACATATAAGGTGGTCATATGAAATGCCTTCATCTATAAACATCCATTGTAAGCTTCACATCTTTGAAATGTGTACATCAGAAATTTGGCCATGATATGTAGTACAGGTATTCCTTATGGGCTCCTATTACCTTATCGAAAAGCCATAATATCGAACAGCTTTTCATCGAACCAGAAAAGTCAAAAGTAGAAAATAGCAAAAATGTAAATGAGCGAATTCTTTCCCTGGGAAAGAAACCTCTTGGCCACCCTAGTGAGTTTGCCGTTTTCCCCACTTTAGTGCGATCTCGGAGTTGGTATATTTAGTTAGGGTGTGTGTGGGGGGCACAACCCCAAAATTGGGGGGTGTGGAGGCAAAGCACCCCACTTTATTATGTTTAGATTAGTGTGTAGTTCGTGATAGGGCTAGCGATTTCTTTCCCAGGGAAAGAATTTGCTCATTCGCGTTTTCGCTATTTTCAGCTTTTGACGTTTCCAGTTCGATGAAAAGCCATTCGATATTACAGCTTTTCAATAAGGTAATATAGACCCATCCTTATTGTGTCATTTGTGCCAGACATAAACTGGCAGTTCATTGGGTACAAACTTCTTCTGCTGATGTAGGTATCATCATTAACACCTACTGGTGCCTTTATAGGGTTACATGTGTACTTTTGAAACTGAACTGTCACCTGTTCATCTCTAATAGAAATAATAAGAAGGCTGGGGTTTTCATTCAGATGGTTTAATACATAGAAACACATCAGGATGGATAGCAGCATCTATAAATATGAACAATCTAACAGACAGATCTTACGTATATACATGTTCACATCTCAACAGCTAACTACAAAATGGCAGTCTGACTTGGAAGTGCTCACTATTTATACATCTGTGCAAGCCCTTGGATAGCTTCTTAAAGATATATACATACTCATTGATCTACATCCTCCTTCTTAAAAAGATTGTCCTTTATTCAAAACAATATCAGAGATAGGCATGCATTAGTATGCACACCAGAAACAAAACTCAGTGTTCATTTCCATGTTGCTTCATATCTATTGCAAGGTTTAGAGATTTGACCATATAGTTGTGACTCAAATTAGCAGCAGGGACAGTCTGATGTGCACAACTTATATCAGGAACTTCTGGATTCATCATAGGAACAGGAATGTCCTCTGGAACTTCCTCTGGAATTGGAACACTGGATGACTCACTCTGAGATAAAGAGTCTCTCTCACAGGCTATGTGCTATAAGTAAAGGCGCAGATACTGGTAGTAAATGCTTCCGATTCTGCCTAAAGATTCCTCTTTTTATTTTCACAATGTACGATCTTGGCTCTGGATGAATATTCTTCACAACACCAATCCGATCATAACCTTTGGATGTTTGCATCCTTACCACCTCTCCTTTTTGTAATGAATTGGGCAGTTTACTGATTTTATTATCCACGGTGGTGCAGTGGTAGCGTTGTTGCCTCACAGCAAGAGGTTCTCCTGTTCGATTCTTGGCTGGAGTGCAGGGAGCCCCTTCTGTGTGGAGTCTGCATGTCCTCCCCGCGGTTGGGTGGGCATTTGAAAGACATGCGTAAATGGGCTTGCCTTCACTGAAGTTTGGACGTTGAGCTGGCACCTCAGCATTCGTGAAAATCTACTGCCAGTCATTAGTGGACCGGAGTTCCGCTGTGGCGATCCCTAACCAGGAAAAGCCAAAAGACAAACAACAACAACTGATTTTATCATAGTAGGACTTCTGGGATAGGCATTTCTTCAACAGAGTGTTTTTTTTTTTACAATCTGCTGTTCTTGATACATGGAACCAGCAATTGACTAATGAGTGGTAATGTGGTTCTCATTTGTCTCGACAGAAGTCTCTGAGCAGGTGAACCAAGATGTTTGTCATGAGGAACATTTCTGAGATTCAAGAGATTCAGGTAAACATCACTACACTATTGTCTCGCTTTGACTTTTCAAGTAACTGCTTTGCATTTTGAATGCCAAACCACATGACTGGTGGTACTCTGGACTATTAGTGACATGAGTAAAGTCCCATTCTTCAGCAAATCTTTTGAACTGTTGGCTTGTAAACTGCGTGCCATTGTCAGAAATACCTTTGTATGAACTCGTACATGGAAGTCCAAGAATCTGGTTCTGCTAAAGTGGGTATTTCTGTTGATGTGGCTTTGTACTATTACATACTGAACAAGATAAAAGTGCTCTCTCAATGCCTTGTAACAGAAAATGTCAAAATGCTATATCTCTCACCCTTTTGTGGTAGATTCGGTTCCTGGGTGACCATGATGCAAAATAGTAATGTACTCTGGTTACAAGGACTTTAGAACAACTACTTTTGGTCCTTTCATAATAATACCTTTGTCATCCAAAATTTCATCTCTGTATGAAAAATAAGGCTGACCTTCTTCAGGTGAACTAGATTGCTTTGTCGGCCATCCTTAATTGATAATGTGGTTGAGTCTTTGTAAAACTGGATCTGTAGCTGTGTGATTTCTCAGTTCATCAAGGTGTGTGGAAGAAAGATTATGCACTTCCATGACTTCAAACATCAATTGAATGAGAACCTTGATTTTCATTCTGTTCTGATTGATATTATACCTTTGCAATCTCAGCTCCATACGTTGCATTTGGGCTGGAGCTGAATGCATTGGCTTTCCTCAAGATAGTGACTAGAGGTTGACGATCTGTTTCAATCTGAATAGGTCTACCATAAACATTATCATGGAACTTTGAACATGCAAACACAATTGCCAAAAGCTCTTTCTCAATCTGGGCATACTGCTGTTCAGTTTGGATAAGAGTTCTCGATGCATAGGTAACAGTTTGATCCTCTTTTAGAACAACTGGTTTGTGAACATCATAGTATCTGAGCATTGGAGGGCTAGCAATTCTCTGTTTCAGGACATCAAATGCTCTTTGGTGTTGCTCTAACCAAGACCAGGATACATCTTTACTTGTCAGCTCTTTGAGTGGTGCTGAAAGTTGGCTGAAGTCTGGCATGAACTTGCCTAGATAGCTGACCATGCCAAGAAAACATTGCAGGGCTTGACATTGTCTGGAGCTGGAATCTTGAGAATGGCTGTTTGCTTTGAATGGTCTGGTCATAGGCCTGTACTCATAAATAAATGACCAACATAAGTATCTTCTTTTCCTAAATTTGCATTTCTGTGGATTGAGCTTAAGATTCACTTGACACGCCCTTTCTAGAACTTTTTTGAGGTTTCTGTCATGTTCTTCTTCATCATTACCTCCTACTAGTATGTTGTCTACTATGATAGTACAAGGATACCCAGAAAAAATTTGCTCCATTGCATGCTGAAAGACTTAATTTGCAGAATTTATCCCAAATGGTATTCTCAAAAATCTGTACCTGCCAAACGGAGTACTGATAGTAGTGAGCAATGAGGAATTCTTGTCAAGCTGAATTTGTCAAAATGAACTCTTTGCATCTATGACAGAAAAAATAGTGGCATTTGGCATCAAGGCAGTAACTTCTTCGACTGTGCATATTGGATGATGAGGTCTTTTTAATGCCTTGTTCAAATCTCATGGATCAGTACATATTCTGATGTCATCTGAGCTTTTCTTATGAGCTACTGCCATGGAAGATACCCATTCAGTTGGAGTTTCAACAGGTCAAATCATACCTTGTTGCACCATTTTGTCTAACTTGGCCTTGACTCTGTCCAGCATGGCTATTGGAACTTTATGTGATGGCCTGATAACTGGACTGATCTCTGGGTCTAACTTCATGGGGTATACAACTGGATGTTTGCCTAGTTTGTCTTTGGAAAGATCAGCATAATAGAAAAGTGTGTTAGGCAAAATTAGAGTAGTGGTCTTTTAAGCTAACATGGTGAACTTCCTTATTAAATGAAAGTAGTCCCATTTTCAAAGTGCTGAGTCCTAATAATGACTGAACATGCCTTTTGACCACATAAAATAATAAGTTATAGCTTCTTCCTGCAGAGTAACATAAAAGCACAACTGAGCCTTCAGTTTGAATTTCTTCACCTCCATAAGTGACAAGTTTCACACACCTTGCCAAATCAAGCCTTTCATTTTTACACACTCTGGCAAATGTTTCTGCAGACATAACATTGCACTTAGAGCCTGTGTCAGCTTTGAGCGCTTCAGATTTACCATTTATCTGAATAGTACAAAATACTTCATTCTTTGCCCTTAATTCTACTGCATTAACTGTTTCAAGAAGCACTGGCACACCATCAACATAAAGAGTGATGTTGCAACTGTCTAATTGATCAAATAGTTTCTTAAAATGTTCCCTTTTAATGAAAGAATGTGGGCCTTTTGATTTACAAAATCTTTTGAAATTATTTCATTTATTGCACTTGTGGCATTGTTGACCAAAAGCTAAACATTTCTCCCTTTTAGATTCATGACGTCCACCACAATTATGACAGTTGGCAATGAAACTAGGTTGAGGCCCATGCTTCAAGTTTGTGGACTCACTCTTATGCTCCACTAAGAGAATGTGGCTTCTGGAATGTGCTAGAAAGTTCTGGGGAGACCTGTAGCAGTCCTTGGTAAAACCCATAGCTACCATGTGCTTGGGCCTGTTTCTTTTAACCATGTGCTGCATACTATCAACATGAGCTTTATCATTGTGCCTTCTAGAGCTGCTCTCATTTGTAAGCATGTTTGTGTGCTTTTCTGTGAGCTGGTATATCTGACAACTCTCAATGGCCTTATTCTAAGTTAAATCACTGTCACGAAGCAAAATCTTTCTCACAACATCATCTTTTATACCAAACACAAGTCTGTCCTTTATCAATTCATCCTTTAAATCACCAAATCTGCACGTGTTAGCTTTATTTCTCAGGTTGGTTATATATGCTGCAAAAGTTTCACCAGGCATTTGTTCCCTTGTGTAAAATAAGTGCCTTTCCATTGTAACATTTGTCTGAGGGTTACACATTTCTCTAAATGTAAGTTTTAAGCACTCTGGTTCCTCCCTTGGCTCAGCCTGTGCAGCAATATGATGGTTCCTCCTCTACAGCATAAATAGCAGATGCATACACAAATGAGTGTTCCCTTTCTATGGCTTCTGACTCAGCTAAGTTAAGAAGAATAAGTGCCTCTGCACAGTCATCTTTATCAGAAAATGCAGCTTGTATGAAAATGTCATACTCTTGCTCAAACACTCTCCAGTTCTCAGTAATATTACTGTCAAACACAAGTGCACTGGGTTTTCAAAATCCATCTGCCATGCCCACAAAGTATACACAAACACACTGAAAATATGTCCCTTGTAAGTATGTATGAACAAACTGTTCTGCGAGCTTGTAACAACATTCAAATGCACAATAAACTCTTCAAAATACTTTACTTTTCGAAATATGCCTTGCAATGGCCGTACTTTGTGAAATATCAGGTTGGGAGGGTGGCTTAATGGCTAAGGTTTTTGCCTTACAAACACAAGGTGCAGGGTTTGAGTCTCACAAAGGATAATTGGCTAGGCTTAAAATGGCTCGCAAGGGCAGTTAGCTTAGTACTAAACTATGAACTATGAACCTATATGCCTTGTAATGGCGGTGGTGCAGCGGTTAGCATTGTCGCCTCACAGCAACAGGTTCTCCTGTTCGATTCTCGGCTGGAGCGCCTTCTGTGTGAAGTGTGCATGTCCTCCCTGTGGTTGAGTAATGTTAAAGGCATGCAGGTAGGTGTGTGCATGAATGAGTGTGCCTTCTTTGAAGGTTGCGTGTTGGGATGGCAACTTGACACTGTAAAAATCCACTGCCAATCATTAGCGGACGGGAGTTCAGCTGTGGTGACCCCTGCCCGGGAAAAGCTGAAAGACATTTTAATGGCCATACTTTGCAAAATAGCTTTCCTGTAACACTGCACAAACATGCAAACACTTTATATACTTCTGAAAACTGAGATATCTTTCCTTAATATGAAAAATACATATGCTTTGCTAAAATGCGGTTGTTCCATTATTTTATTAGTTTTGTGCAATTCAAACTTTATTTCAAACATTTTCTGTACTGATTTGAATATTTTTATCAATATCGTACATATCGGTTTATGCAAATATCATTTAGAACATTTTGTATGACTGGTTACATATTATAATATTTAAAAAGGTCACACAGGAAAATCAACTGGTTAAAAACACAAAAAGAAAAATCTAACAAAGCTAGAATTTCCAGTGTGTGATACCTTAAACATCTTGAATCAGAGGCAACATGGGCTATATGTTTCCCATGTTCCGTCTGATTCAAGAGGTTTAAGGTATAGGTTCATACTAGGCTAACTGCCCTTGTGGGCCATTTTAAGCCTAGCCAACTACCCCATGTGCAAATCAAACCTTGGACCTTGTGTTTGTAAGGTGAGCACCCTAACCATTATGCCAACCTTCCACACAGTGGTTTTATATTACAGGAAAAGAAATAGTGCTGAGCAAGTTTTAATATCTGAAATTTGTTTCTGACCTGTTTACACGTTTTTAGGATGAGCCACTGCTGTATATTTCACCAGCTGTAACCATGTGCCTCTACTCATTGTAGCCATGTTGTCTCAAGCTTTTTATCCCTTTGGATACAATGGTTCTGACTTCAGATCCTTTTAGATATGCCAGTTTTGCCTTCATGTCCTTTAGCCAATCCGGTTTTGACACCATGTCACTCATTTATCTTGAATACAAATAATAAGAAGGCTGGGGTTTTTGCTCAGATTGTTTAATACATAGAAACACATCAAGATGGATAGCAGTATCTATAAATACAAATGAACTGACTAACAGACAGAGTTTACATATTTACATGTTCACATCTCAACAGCTAACTACAAAATGGCAGTCTGACTTGCACATGCTCAGTATTTATACACTTCTGCAAACCCTTGGATAGCTTCTTAAAAATATAATCACACTCAGTGAATTCTCAGTGAATTACACAAACCAACTGGTTGACTGATCTATCCCTTAAGTGGCTTCCATGACTGCCACGCTTTTGGCTGGTGCTCCTAGAAGCCTTGTATGGTGAAGCACATGCTAAAACATGATGTTAAGGCATTTGTCAAAGATGTGGGAAGCAATAGCTTGGGATATAGTAACTGCATCTTCCTATTGGCAATGGAAGCACTCAGAGGTCAGCATGCCTAGTTGCAAGCATATTTTGGTTAACCTAAAGATTGCATACTATTGTCTGGGGGCCCACATAATTAACACACTACCTAAATGTATTTTATTTATTTATTTATTTTTTTATTTGCAATTCATTGACTGGGTTAGTCCCACTAGGCCAATGGCCTCTTTTCAGGGCAGACCCAAGGTGATATTTATACTGACCAAGAGAAATTTGCCTAGGGTGCTGGGAAAGTTCACCTGCCCATTTTGATATGTTATATAGCATCAGCCCAGTCAGCATCAGGCATACTTCTCAACTGTCCAGATCCTCACAGAATATCCAGACTTTTGTCTTATATTTTTGACCCTTTCCTCATAAAATTTCTGTTTTTTTTAGCAAATTACTGAGGATCAAAGTAACTAAATAATGACACAAACTTTATATTGTTCAGAAAATATATGCTAACACAAAACCTGTTGTTCTTGCAATATTCAAGTTTTCCCTGTGGATGGCCCAATGGTGTTAATGACAGACAGCAAATGATCCTTTGCTGTCAAATGCTATTAATATGTTTTAATAAAATCCAGTGGTTCAATTAAAGATTTGATCATAAAGGGCTTATTGCCTATATTTAGATACAAATTGTGGAGCTTAAGTTTATTTAGTTTTGAATAAGTCATTGATATATTACGTGTGAAGTTGTTTATTCATTATTTTTTATTAAATCTTTTGTGCAGCATTCCTTATTCCTCTGGCTGTGTCCTTGCCACAACATTTTTGGTTTGGTTATTAGTCACTGGTGTGGTGTGGGACACCCTTGTTTGGTTCTTTAATTCAAACTTCATGGGACAACAGACTTGTTTCGGATAATCTTAGAAACAATTTTACAGAACTAAAATCTTGAAACTGTAAGCTAGACAAAGACATGGAAAGAGTTTTGGAAAACTTGCTTTAGTCTTTTTAAATAGTACCTTGAGTGCCTCTTAAAAGCAGGCTGCAGTCTAATGAGACCAATATGATCAATAGGAATCACGTAGACAGAGAGATAGATAGACACTTAGATAAATAGTATCGTGAGACTACTACATAATAGTAACACCACTGGTTATAGTGAGGATTTTGGGTGGGCATTTACGTCATAGATTACTTGAAATAAAATATGTTATAACCTCACGAGGACAGTTGCTTCCAAGGCAAACTAGATTTGGTGGTACTTACTTAAACACAGTATTTTCTCAAGTGAACATTCAGTGTGTCTCTTTATCTGTCTGTCTGTGCTTTTTGGCTAGAAATGGCTTACAAGAACACAGATATTCCCGTTCTGGTGGTGACGCAGAGAGCAAACAGAGTCAGCTGTAATACATGATACAGCTGATTACACATAGAATTAATCACTAACCATAGAGCTTGAAGGGGGGTGAGAGTTTATGATAGGGCCAGATCCAGTACAACACACAACAAATTAAGGTCTGTCAAGAATGCCAAACATATAGCTTCCAGCAATAACTAACAGGCATTTTAAGTGTAGTATAAATCATAGGAGAGCAGGCAAAGTGCTAGAAGGAGATAAAAACAGAGATATTAGCAAGCATGGAGTCTCATGAGATAAGATGCAGCAGATAAGTTTAAAAGTTAGCCAGCTACTCAAATTATGATTCAGATGAAGAGGAGAGAAGTGGTAAACACTAGCTTAGGTATTCTGACAACTTAATTTAAAACAAAAGCAGTTTATTTGATACAAACAAGAAACTGGGAGGACTCCTGGGTTGTCAGTAAACTGAAGGTCTCTACGCCTACAATAGATGATGTGAGAGGTTATGGTTTAGAAAGTTATAAGGCAGCATAGAAGGAATGATGCACTATATCATCAGAGCCCTGCAGCATCCTCAAAGCTGATAGTGGGGATGTGCCAAATGAGTGAATGAGAAGACTATGATGTCACTCAGTTACAGCTGTGACATAAACAATTTACTCTTTTTATGAACCCATTTTAGGCAGGAACAGAGTCACAGCTTCAAATAGCTTGGAAGGACGATGCTATGCAGAATGTAGAAGGGGTGAGGAAGACATTGAACATCTTCTCTGAAGGTAACAGTTATACATAATGCTTCATATAGCACTAAGCATGTCAGTTTTGTTTAACAAAAACAATGCAAGAAAATGAGTACAAATTCCAGGACCTCGAAGTTAAAAAGATGGAGTGAGATTGGGTTGTCAAAATTTAACCAAAATCAGAATAAATGTCAGCAATTTCTAACTAAAGACAAAAATGTGTATTTGCTAAAAACATATTGATAGAGGTTACAGAGGGACAGTCCTTCATTTTCATTGTCTTAAAGCAATCAATTTGTTTTGCAATGTTTTGTAGTACCAAAGTAAATATAATGCCAATGCAATGGTTACAAAAACATCATGCATTTTAATTTAGCCATTAGTACTCAAGTGTGTTGTAAAAAAGTACTTGGTCTCACACAACAAACAAATGAAAAAGAAAAAGAAAGACCAACCAACAAGGCTAAAAAGCATTACATTTTAATAGGTGGTAGGCACTTTCATGCACTTCTCTGTTTCATCAGAACATAAAACCAAATTAAAACAAGCAGCATATAAATAAGAACAATTAAACAGTATATAATTTTTGTGATTTCAAAGCCGGGTTTAAAGGCACAGCCCAGTTAGGACTCAATTCCTTGTTAGCTTGAAGTGTGATAATCCATTTAATTTCTGCCACCTCAGTTTTATTTACTATCTCACCCGCTCTCATAAAACATAAAAACAGGAGCATACATTGCAGACTGCTAAATAAACTAGGTTTGTACTTTTACAATCCACATAACATTTAGGGGCATATTTCTTGTTGGCTACAGGATGAATACAAAAACTTCTTAGATGAAAGGTAGTCACATGTTTTACGTGAATGACAAAGAAATGATCCTGCCCTCTCAGATATTAAAGTAGTGTTAGAAGTACACCCATAACAAAGCTGTCTCTTAAGGGACAAGCTGTCCTTAAAACAAAAATTGGCCCGATCACCTACTATTTGTTTAATAGTCTCATCAGTCATAAGAGTGAGTTATTGTGAATTTAAGAAAAGTGGTAGTATTGCCTATATACAAAATAAAATCATTAAGCACCATTAATGGGCCATCCCATAGCAAAAAGACATCATCCACAAATCTTCTGTAGCATTCAATATACTTAGAAAACCTATTGTCTCCTAAAACATATTCAGCCTCCCATTGTGCCATCACCATATTTGCGTAGCTGTTGGCACAAACAGTGCCCATAGCTGCACCCAATTTCTGGAGATAAAACTTCTTGTCAGTAATGAAAACATTGCTTTCAAGTAAAAGTTCCAACAAAAAACATAAAACTCCATTTTGATCATTGGAGTAAACACTATAATGAGACAAAACAAAGTCTTAAGGAATCAACTCCAATGTCATTCAGTATAACAGTAAAAAGTGAGCAAACATCTGAAGTAACCATAATGCAATTGGAAACACATTCAAGACCATCAATACATTCAAACATAGTCAGTAAAAAATGTTCATTGTCCTTCAGTACAGATGGTGCTTTCTCCAGAATCTGTTTCAGCTCACTCTCGACATAAATGGAATGGGACTCCATCAGCCAGCTTTGACCAGAAACAATTGTTCGCATGGGAGGTTTAATCAAATCTTTTTACATCTTGGGCAGGCCATGCATTACTGGAATAAGAGGGTCATCAACCACTAAAAATTTATATAAATCATAAGAAACTATCCTATTCATTAAAAAAATCATACAAGGTTCTATGACGACATTGAATTAACTTATTAATTTCAACTCTAGATAACTGGCAATAGGTATCAGAATCAGACAATAATACATTCATACTGTCAAGATAAAACACAATTTATTCATAACCACAATGGTCCCTCCCTTGTCCACTGTTCAGATCTGGATATCCTGATTCCCTTGTAATTCAGCCAGAGCTACACGTTCATTCTCAGTCTAATTAAAGCACCTCTTTCAGTGTCCCGCATTACGTGCATTATAAATCTCTGATTCACATAATCTTAA
Source organism: Protopterus annectens (assembly GCF_019279795.1). NCBI lineage: Eukaryota > Metazoa > Chordata > Ceratodontiformes > Protopteridae > Protopterus > Protopterus annectens. The sequence goes on along the minus strand of NC_056741.1, from coordinate 309,366,787 downwards.
AAAAGCTTCAAGAAGTGGATGAAAGTAGTGGGACATAAGTACTAGGACTCCTCATATTCATGGCTGAACACATTTCAGGAAAAATACACCTAAGCATGGTATTTCTGGCAAATAGTCTAAGATTCAGCATAACGTTACTATAGTCAGAAGATCTGGCAGGAGTAAAGAACAAACTTTATCAAGAGACAACTTTGCTATGGGTTGTTTTAACACTACTTTAATATCTGAGAGGGTAGGCACCTATCCTTGTCATTGATGTAAAGCATGTGACTACATTTCATCTAAGACATTTTTATTCATCCTGTAACCAAAAAGTAATATGCCCCTAAATTTTATGTGGATTGTAAAAGCAGACTTAGTTTATTTAGTAGACTGCAACGTATGTGCCTGTTTTTATGTTGGCAAGACAAACCATTCCTTTAAGAACATATTCTTGAACATTTAGGAGATAAACAGAAATGTGAAATATCCAGTGCTTTGGCTAAGCATGTTGCTTATTTTGATGCACACACTTTTGTTTTATGGTGTTGCAGTTGGTTACAAAGAATATGAGAGGGGGTGAGATAGTAAATAAAACTGAGGTGGCAAAAATGAAATGGATTATCACACTTCAGTCTAACAAGGAAATTGGACTTGGTGCTGTGACTTAAAAACCATCTCTGAAATCACATAAATTGTTATATTGATTAATTGTTCTCTTTATATATATGCTGTTTGGTTTAATTTGGTTTTATGGTATGATAAACCACTGAAGTGCATAAAAGTGCTTACCTCCTATTAAAATGTAATGTTTTTTTGCTTTGCTAGTTGGTCTTTCCTTTTCTTTTTCATTTACTCAAGTGTGTTATCAACTGGAAATGTATTGTAGGCCTTAGTGACAGTAAACATATCTAGGATTTCAAATATCAGTTATACAAGAGTCAGCTGTTGTTAAATTAGACATGAATAATGCAAGAGATACATCATGGTTATTCATAGATTTGATCTTTAACCCACAGCTGCTGTATGAGTTAAATTCTCATATGTATTCAGCAAACATTCTGAATAGCTATACATCTAAACTCTTGACAGCTTTTTAGCCTCCTACAAGCCATATCTAGAGTCAAATCCAAAGGGCAAGGCAAGATCCTGAGAGCTTTCAAGTCCACCCACATTTTTTTTTTGGCCAGGAAATACCCTTTCATCTATTACTCTTTAGTTTATTAAGTTGACTAGTTATGAGCAATCATTATTGTATTTTAGCTGTGCAAACAGAGGACCAGTCCTTTAAAAAAAATGTTTGTTGTTTTTTTTTTTATTACAATCCCGTGCAGAACTCCTTCATTTAGTGTAGGTTAGATGATTTTCTTTTGTTTATTGGCATCAGATCATCTTTACTTCAAGTTCTCTGACAGGCCTTCTGTTCTGCTATCTTTTTTTTTTCTCGACGGCTACCTTTAACATCTGCAAGCAGCATCCTACAGGTGAAATTAATAGGAAGTGCTCCCTTGATATTACGTTGTTGTAAAGCAGTATTGAAATATAAAGCTTTCTTATCTCTGTCAATAAGTTCCTGTCATCTCTCCCTTGTGGTCAGTAGCTCTTTCTACCCTCTCCTTGATCTAAGGCATAGCCCACTGAAAACCTGATAGAAAGTGGCTTTGCATGTCATGCTTTATTTATTCACATCTGTTTACCTCACCCTATCATACTCCATCTGTACATGAAATGCAGGGTCAGTTGATTATACTCCATTTTTGCTGTTTTTATCTTTGCTTTTTGTCACCTTGGCCCAGGTAGTAGCTGAAAGGGGTCACAGGACTAGCCACTTACCTGGTTAACAAATATTGCATAAATAATAAATAAATAAATAATAAATAAATGGGAATACTGGCCTGGGGCTGAAATCAGGCTCCTTTTCTGCTTTCATATATTCCTCTCCTTACTGTAAAACCAGCTTGTTTTTAACATGTTTCTGCTGATACTGTACAGATAGAACAAAATGGTAAGTTACTGGTTTGTGCCATTTGCTAACAATGATTTCTTCATCTTTTTTCAATGCATAGGCAAGTACCAGTTAGCCAAGCATAGCTCTCAACCTTCCATGTCCAAAATGAGGAACACTAGCCCTCATAATGTGGAACAAATGGGCAAAATGTGGAACACATACTAATGGCTTACTAACAACTTCAACTAGGAAGGTCATAGGAGGGTTAAAATATGCTGGTTTTACCTATAAAGAAGATCTTTTAATGAATTAATATGATTCATTTCTATTTACAATGGATTTCACTTAAACAAATTCCTAACACTGACTGTGAGACAGAGTCTTTCAATGTGGAACTTTGAGGGAACTTCGAGGAACATGAACTTTTTAAGACCCCAAATAAGGTACGTTCCTCGTAATGAGGTACACTTGAGAGGTATGTAGCCAAGGTTTATCTCTATGAAGAAGAAAACTGTTAGCCATTGCAGTTTCATATTTCTGCCTTGAATGTCTCTCTACTTCTTGAGCTGTTTGCAATATCTGAATTAATGGCATAGCTAGTTGAAATAAAAAATGGTACAAATACTATCCGTGATGTTTAAGTCTAAAAATCTAATCTAATTTGTGGCTGACTTCTTTGACCCTCAAATTTATTATTTTTATTTACTGTTTATGTAATTTATTTTACATTTGTTTACTGGGATAGTCCAACTGGGCCAGCACCCCGTTTTCAGTGGAGACCCGGGGGGAAAGCCCCAAAAACAAAAAATTAGTAACAGACTAAAAAGCTTGAAACAATAATTACAATCAACTGATACTTCCAAAAAGAGTTAGACATTAAACATTGTTAAACAGGACTGGTAAAAAATTGACGCAGTTACAGTGTATACAGATTTTTACAGTGCTCCCAATTTTTGGTAAATGCAAGCTGTACTCTTCAGCAGAGTAAATTTAAGATGCCAAAGTGGGTTAGTGGGAAAAATATTTAGTAGGAGGTTACTGTTAGGCAATATGAAGAGTGGGGGAGAGAAGGTTAAGAGGAGATTTAATAGGAGGTTTTAGTTAAGGCAAACTGAAGAGTGAGGAGAGATATCTATCTATCTATCTATCTATCTATCTATCTATCTATCTATCTATCTATCAATCATCTATCTCCTATCTATCTATCTATCCATCTATCTATCTATCTATCAATCATCTATCTCCTATCTATCTATCTATCTATCTATCTATCTATCTATCTATCTGTCTATCTATCTATCAGTCATCTATCTCCTATCTATCTATCTATCTATCTATCTATCTATCTATCTATCTATTTATCTATCTATCAGTCATCTATCTCCTATCTATCTATCTATCTATCTATCTATCTATCTATCAATCAATCATCTATCTCCTATCTATCTATCTATCTATCTATCTATCTATCTATCTATCTATCTATCTATCTGTCTATCTATCTATCTATCTATCAGTCATCTATCTCCTATCTATCTATCTATCTATCTATCTATCTATCTATCTATCTATCTATTTATCTATCTATCAGTCATCTATCTCCTATCTATCTATCTATCTATCTATCTATCTATCTATCTATCTATCTATTTATCTATCTATCAGTCATCTATCTCCTATCTATCTATCTATCTATCTATCTATCTGGCTAATCTATCTATCTATCTCCTATCTATCTAGCGTTTATATATGTATCTATTTATCTAATTCCTCTTTTTCTTTTGTTAATTGATAAGCCCACTAGGCACCACTGCCTCATTTCTGGGTCAACCAGGGGGCATTAATATGTATATGCAGCTAGGTGTCAGCTGATTGGTCAGGGCCATGTTACAGCTACTTAATTCTTTGCTATCTTACCATTCTACAACAGGTAAATAAAGATACATAGGATGCAGTCTGGATGAACTGCTGAAGAAGGAAGGACCATGTAATATCAAGCATGCAGTTTAGCCTTGTGGGTAGTTACTAATTCATATGGTGGTATCCTAATTGCATAGATCATATCACTCCCATTAAGCTTTACTGTTGCATGCACATATATTATGAAAATTAAGATTAACTATAATACATTGCTGTAGAGCTGTCATGTGAGATTCATATTTTGAACAGCAGGGCATATGGGTAATTGGAAATTGACCCCTGGTCTGGCACCTGTGCCTCTCATGGACAGAGGCAGTTAGCAAAGCATCCCCAATATAAATCAAATTTGTGATTCACATTTCAGTTGCATGACTAGGCTTATAAAGGCCCTAGTGGTTGTTAGCCTAGCTTATGCCTATGAACTCATGCACCTAATTTGAATGAAGTTTTTTTCATAAAGATGCATAATGCCACTGTTCAGTGATACATAATGTACATTATGTAGAATGATGTGCTAATTAGTGTTGCAGGAGCACAGACATAATAACATCACATCATGGGCAAGGCTGGAGGGCTCAGAATTACAGTCATGCTAACACCAGTAATTGTGTTGCTGAAAAGGCTATGTTATGACTCACAGGGATTACTGCAGGCAGGTTGTATGTCTAACGTTAGGCACTTTCACACAGTCAGTAAAGTGCCTCAGACCTACAGCATGCACACTGACTGATACAAGGACACCAAAACACAAGGCCAAGGCAGCTCATCAAAAGAAAAATGGAGAGGAAAGGTGAAGATAATACAGACAGAAATGGGGGTGAGCAAGCAGGAGAGCACACAGAAGGGCAACACAAAGTGTAAAGTAGGGGGAGGGAAGAAGGGTAAACATTTTGAGGGCCAGGCACACATTTTTTCTTTTTTCAAGAAGGGTAAAAGGGAGACAGTAGTAATTATCAAGTTTGGGGAAGAGAAAGAAAATAGGGAAGGTGGCAGGGGTAGAAATACAAAAATATAATACAGACAAAGATTGACAGGGGAGGTGGTGATACACAAGGGGTCAACAAGGAACAGATGTCGACCAGAAGAGAGTGAGAAACTAGTGTTCACAGAGAGTGGATGACAAACAGAAGCTGAGGAATGACAACAAAGGATGGGGAACACAATGATGGGAGTAAGAAAAAGAACGGAGGGCCTGCCATCCTGGCTCAGAGAGTAACTTGCCCTTTTGTCATTCCGTAACTGACATCATGGTAGATGCTGTCTCTGGTTGCCCAATGGATGGGTCAAGCTAAATGCTCAACTCACCTGTCAACACAGGGACATGTTCCTGGATGCTAGTGTGGGCATCCATTGTCCAGCCCTACTTGGTCATCACCAGCCATTGCACTTCCTGCCTGCTGACTTAGAAGGGCCCCAGTAAACACTACATGCTAACTGTCACCTTGCTGGGTTGCAGACCTGATGACCAGTGTGGACTCAAATGTGGGTGTGCTGGCTTCTGCAGAGTGTGGTGGATAGTGCTGCAGTGCTAACATTGGAGGGCACCATCCCATCAACAACTGCTGATGGCATAGGAGAAAGAAAGAAACACTTCCGGCAACCCCAGTGTTTAGTGGTGGAGAGTTCATCCATGAGTGCCTAATCCAAGGTACACATAAGTTGACAACATAGACAGTGACAGAGCATATTGCCACATCTGAGTTGCATGCACTCAGCATAAGGATGAGGTATGCTTGTGGTGACTGACCCTGTGATTACAGGACATTTCCTGACCTAGCTATTACCTTGATTTCAATCAGTGGATGTGCAGGTCTGTGATTCAGATAGAGACAGCTGATACTCATACCATGTAAGAAGTAGTGAGTGTAATACATGGCATGTGTGACAAGCTGTGTGATGGCCTGCAGTGCATGCAGAATGTCTTGGCATAGAAGGACCTGGACTAGACACATCTACTACTTGCTGTATTGGCCACATGACAAGCATGGCTGCAGTCCTGAGCCAAATGGCCAGTGCTTACTGTGATCTTGCTAGGGTGGTAGATACACAAGGTATATGCACTGACCATGCTTATGCAGTTGTCACACATTGTTCCAGAAACAGTATTCCTGTCCATGGCTGCCTCCATCCCTAGGTGTGCACAATCTCACAGCAGTGAGCAACACACATCTGGCTCCATATACCTGTCTGAGCCAGCCACTGTGTTTCTGCATTTCTACGCCTTTCTTAGCACTAGTTCATGTACCAAGTGTGATTCCAGGCTGTGGCTGGTAATGTGGTCATGGACACCAACAGTCTGCTGCCTCCCCATATAAGAACAGCAGAGCCATCCAGAACACCAAGCAACATACCTCTCAACTGTCTAGATTTTTTTCTCATATTTCTGGTCTGTTCCTCATAAAATGTGTGGTTTTCTGGCAAAACTGAGGAATGAAGTCACTAAATAATGAAATAAATTTGAATTGAAGACTCCACATCCTTCAGAAAATGCATACTTACACAAATTCTGTTATTCTAGTTACCTTTCTAAGTTTCTAAGAGCAGTATTTAAACATTGGCCCTAGTTTTGGATCTTTGTCCCCCCATTATTTAAGGGTTTGTCCAGATTTCTTGCACTAAGAGGTTGAGGTGTGCCCAGCAACATTTACCTTCTAAAAGCTCCACTATTTCCTTAGAGGATGTGATTTCTGATTCCCTCCAACCTCCTAGGAGCACATCACAGATCTTCTGCAAGAAACTTCCTTGGTGATGTACAGCAAAATACATTATATTCCTTTGATTTTACTAAGCGCTCCTCTTATAAGCAATCAAGTCTTTTGTATGTGCTGTCCATCTACAAGGCATTTTGCAAGCTAGGATTTGTCATTTAATTTCTTCAAAACTGTGAAAGCTAGAATGTTAAACTTGGCAAGAAACTTATTTGGATGTTGCATAACAAAATGTATGACATTCATTTATTTTGAATAAGCATACCTTTTGAAAACAATTGGAACTTTTCTGTGTGTGTTAGAACTACAATGCATCAAAGAAATTTCCAGGTCTAGCGCTATGAAATACAGACCCAAAATACAATGAAGCCTGCAAATAAATGAGCATACTGCTCTAAAACAGCAGACTTGGAATCAGACATCATATTTCTCTCTGTGTTGGCCTTAATGGAATTCCTGTTCATTGAATTCTTCATTGCTGCATTGCTAGTCTGTACTGAATAGCTTTGCATCTATACCACGACTATAATGTTTTGGCTAACAGTTCCTAACCTCTGCATAACTTCTGCAAATCTGTGAGTCATTTTCTGCATGAATGTATGAGTTATTTGTTTCAGTAGCATACAAATAATGCTTTTATCAAACTTACGACCATCTTCACTGCCTGCGCCTTTTTAACTTCTTGTGCACTGACGCTGTCATTTGCACACTGCATATATGTTTTGCCAAAGTGTTCATGAGCCATTCTGCTCATAATATTCTGTAGGTTTTAATTTTATAAACAAACCACAACTCTTTTGGACCCAGTGGTGTTAGCTTATGGCCAGAATTAGTAAGTGATGCCAAGTTTATATTCTCTTACAGTTCCTTTAAAGCCCAAGATTTTGAATGCATTCAAAGTTAAGATTTTGTATTCTGTTCCAGTATCAATTTTAAAATAGCATTTTAGCAGTCAGTACATAGCCTCTCAATCCATTGATTTATTTTGTGGCAATATTGCTGTGCCTGTGTCCTTCCTGTAGAAACAGTATTCACTGCACATACATAGCAACTGAATTCACAAACAGTTCTGAAGAAGAAATTACAAATCTCACCTGATGGTTTAGTAGTTGCTTTTGTTTGAGTTACACAGTTTTTTCATCAATTTTACTAAAAGGTGGCAATGTGGACACCTTACAGCTCTTTGAGTGGAATATGCCATCAGGCAACAACTGTTTCTTGATTCCCTATAACGTTATAAATGGGTTCTTCTTTTTTATGTACACCTCTTACAACAGGTAAGTAACAAAGCTGGGTGCAACTATACTGTTTAATATATTGGCAACAACTGATGAAGAATCCAGTGTGTAGGCTAACCTTATGGGTCATTACTACTTAATATAGTACTATACTAATTATGTACTGTAGTTTAGCCACAGTGACCTCAGACTGTGCTTTGTCGAGGAAACGTTGATAGGTCAGTTGTGTTAAAATGCTAAATGAATGTGTTTGTTGTTACCCTAGGAATTCCAGAGTACCTTCCATTTTAATGTTGTGTGTGTGTGTGTGTGTGTGTGTGTGTGTGTGTGTGTGTGTGGGGGGGGGGTGTTAATGGCTGGTGGGTGAAGAAAAGTGCAATGACCTTGTGTACTACTCATTCTGACATTTGTAGTGGTACCAGAACTTTTTGAGTGATATACATTTACCAAGTACACATTTGCCAGCACTATGAGCCTGTTGGGTTTTATCCAGAGGATCAGAAGAACAATGTAAACTGAGGAACACAATATTTTTCACTTTGCAATGAACTAAGGCTTTGGTTATGATTAAAGAAACTTGATGAAAAACATCATTTATGCAGGGGCAAGCACAACACATCCCTTATGCATGACGTTGCACCCTTACATACACTGCCAAATTTCATAATCAATCCCGTGGTTGCAATTACTAAAAGAAAAGGCAAATAATTGTAAAAAGAAGATTTGATTTTCTAGCAACTTCAGAATGGAAAAAGATTTTAGGAATAGTATGCTTGAAAGTCTATGATCTGAGCAGTTCTGAAATATACAATACCCTGGTGAGATTAGAACAGAGACGAATATGTGAAAAACCATAGAAAACATTTTGTATACAAGTGGGCAACAGAATTATGCCCTCAAGCTTAAGTTGGAGACTGTGGAGAAGTAATCAGCTATGAATGGACAGAGTAACTGATAGCTTGCCCTCTACACTGTGAGGAAGGATAGGGATCTGATTTATCATGTCTAGAGCTATGGCACTCAGCTCATATGAACAGCAGTTTTAAAGGGAAGTTTAGCTGGACATAGACCATGTAAACCACTGAGTAGAAATCACTTTTAAGATGGATGTTTTCCCCAGCACAAAGGCACCAAATGTCCCGGCTTCATAGAGGTAATAATAAAAGGTACAAGTGAACTATTAAATGATTACTATCTCCAAAGAGATATATGCATGTTTTGTTATCACCTAGACAATTACAGACTTCCATTGTTATAAAACTAGTAGTAAATTTACTATGTCTTTAATTCAGTATTTAGGGCATATGGTATAAAAATGGTGGCTATTCTAGAAGGAGCAGGGGGTGATACCAGTTGGGAAGTTAGTATACAATTCCAAAAATCCTGGTTTTATCCCTCTGTCAAGGCCAGATGCAGCAGCACACAGGTTTTCCAGTTTGTCACTGTACATTGTACCATGTAGTAGGAAAAACTGGTAGCTGGTTTCAGGAAATGAATGGATGATTAGCACGGAGACAGGAAAACATCACGGATAAAGGAAATTATGAATGTTCAACACTCAAAGTATTGTCTTATGATATTAACAACTAATAAGATAGCAGGCCCTATTTATTATGAAAATGTAACACCACTTTATGATAATTTAAAAAATGTTACTTTCTGTTCAACCTTCGTGCAAATTAAAGCTCTTAAGTGATAAAGAGAAAGAACAAATGCTATTTTTCGCTATATTATTTAAAGCTTATACCACATGTTGTGAATTGGAATACAATGAAAATAACATGTGTAGAGGTTTTTTTATAACTAAAGATAAACAGTGATACACAGGTGGATGGACAACTAAAACTGAAATAGGCTTTTCACTGGGAAAATACATTTTAATACATGACCATTATCATTTACAGTGTTAAAAAACAAATGTTCAGCTGTTTTGTCTTAATGTGCCTAATGAAAAGTTTATGTCTTTTAAAGGTTGCTATATGTTAGAATTTCTTCCACATGCTATATGAAAATCCTGTATATGGGCCGTTTAATGTTCTGCATATCAATGTTGCATATCGTTGATACAGGAAACAAGCTAAAATGTTTCCTGTCAGGACTGTCCTGTACAAAATGGGACAAGTTGCAGTCCTAAAGAAGAATTATAAATGCAGAGAATTTGGCACTGACAAAGGAAAGTAATGATTTAGTAAACAGAATATTGCATTGCAGCATTAGTGCTTTGGGGGAAACTTGAGGCTGCCAAAGGCACAGATTTTAAAAATACATATAGTTTTTAAAGTTATAATTAATTGGAGGCATATTATGAATCAAGGGTCAGTTAAAAAGATACTTAGGGCATTATATCCTGTATCTCCCACAGCCACCAGTCTAGCGTTATTGCAATTCACTTTCACAATTATGTTGCAAATGAAAACCCATTAAAGTAGCCTGGTCCATTGAGGAAGTGCTCTTGAATAATGTCACATGTCTACGTCTTGAAAAAAAATATATTCATCTCAGGATCTGAAAGCAAGCAAGAACACTATATATACCTGTCAAAGGAAAAAACTTCAAAGACCAATTCACGTTAAGTTCAAGCAAGGCACCCTTTATTACTTGCAGCAAGGAGACAAAGCATGTAGGCACAAGGTTTGTCTGAATTACTGGTGATTAGTATGTTATTCTTATACAGTTCTCTTCCTGTCACACAGAAAATGTTACTATTTTATTGCTGATGTAGTTAGACACAGCTTTCTGTATGTTCTACAGAAAATGTTACTAGACTCATTGCTGACTAGGTTAGATTATTTGCTAGCTTGCAAAACATTTTGAGAAAAACAACCTGGCCTTGGGCTTATTTTAGCCCATTTTAACTTTTCATTTCTTCAATTGTACTGTTCTAATACATGTGTTACATTTTGTCTGGATTCAAGGTACATTTCTAGCTTTAGTACAAGTAATGCTGACTATGGTTTATACTTTCAAGCATCTATTGTTTTCTTTATCAATGCTTCTAGCAGCTGCATACTTTCTCATAGCATAAGCAGAAATGAATATCTCTTTGTTAAGTTTCATGACATTAGCAGAAATGAAATGTCTCTGACATTAGCAGAAATGAAATGCTTCTTGTTAAGTTTCTAATAGCTGCACAGATTCATGCAGTGTGAACAGAATAAATGTATTAACCCTTTTAAACCTTGAATGCACTAAGCCTACATATTACTATTATATATTTTTCTAACATTTCCCCTTTTAATACTTTTATTCTACTTTCAAGATAAGCATAAACATTTTTTTCTCTTCCCCTAACCTCTTCCCACTCAGGATTTGCAGTTAAGAGAGTCATTCAGTTTAAGTTCATGAAAGCATTTTCAGTTTTTTAGCAATTCAAGTTCAGTGTCTTGGTATAAGGTTTCTGAAACTGAAATGTCTATAAAGTCTTTAATCAGTATTTTTATGCAGGGGATGCAGCAGCACACACATACCACCAATAGGATTATTCCTACACAGATGGCAATCAGAATGTTCATCAGGATGCTGCCCCACCCCCAAACAATTTCTGGAAAAAGTCCATCAATGGATTTGGTCCTGGTTTGGTCATGGCTGACACCTGCTGAATTACCTCAAGATGGTTGTCTATCTCGTGTTTGTGGTCAGGAATATACGAACAACACTCCTCCTGGATTAAAGCACACGTACCTCCTCTCGCCACTAGGGTGAAGTCAAGAGCCATGCGATTTTGAAGCACCACTGTTCTCATGGCCGTCAGTTCATCAGTCACCAGTTTTAGGGCAGAAAAGGTTGCATTGCTCATTATTTCGAGAAGCTTAGACAATTTTCTCAGTTCCCAGATTGATTTCGTTGCTCCATATGCTGGCAGTACACCTGCCCACGATATAACAGTATCACTCAAGTCCATGTGTGCCAGTCCATCGCCCACAGCATGATGGTTTTTCCAGCGTGCATTGATTTGCCCCACTGGATTGATAGGTTTCTTGATTTCTCGAACATTCCAAATTTTCCCTTGAGGTAAAACTGCTGTGTGTCATATGGCCGGAACCAGGTAACTAAAAAACAACTGCCGGACCAATTCTCAGGTAACCATTTGTATGCTTTTCTACCACATACAAAGTAACAATCTTTGACTTTAGTAGTAATTTTACTATGCCCTGGCTCTGCATGAAACATTTTTTTGTCGATTATAGACAGTTGCTTATAGAGTTCAGCATTATGTTTTACTTCTTCAGTTGTCCTATGCATCAGTTCAAAAAATGTATCATAGCTTGTGTTGCAATAGGATTTGGTGTTATCAGGTTTAGTGTAGCATCTATAGGGAACAGTCACATTGCAATTGCTCCAACCAACCTGAACTGTATCATTCTTGTAAAAACACACAGTTCCCTTCTGTCGAACAGACAAGTGCAATGCTACTTTATCTTGTGATGTGACATCTAATGTATCATGAATTAAGTTTTCCCAGGTCTTGTTGGCTCCTAGGGGAACTGAAGTTAACAGTAGCCCACCATATGCTGTTGGTAAGGCTGTGCAAATCCAGCAATTTGAAACATTGAAAGTTTCAGCATAGACATATTTGATTGCCTGATAAGTGTTAAAGTTCAGGTGCCACTCTGCACGCTTGTTCAGTTCAATTTGTGTGGCTGAGAAAAGGAATGGCCACAACAAAAAGATTATTGTCACTAGTACAGTCAACAGGATGGTTATGCAATACTTTTGTAGAAACGGTTGTTCTGCATTTCTGTTTTCTCCGACTCTTCTGAGTAGGTGTATTTGGATCTTACTGGATTCCATCATCTTTTCTTTGGACATGTGCTCTTACTCTCTGCCCTAATAGGACCTTCAGCACCGATGGTTTCTTCACTGGGGTTGAGACGGATCAGTCCTATTGATCTGATCCCCCTTTGTAGCCAGACTTTGTGCTGAGGGCCCCGATGGAGAGGTAAGATTTTTGTCCAACTCAAAGTTCTTAACCAGCTTGCAGTGCATCGGGTGTATCCACGAAGCTCGTTCTGCTATCTTAACTGCAGTAGGTGTCGAAAGAGGCACCTGGTAGGGCCTTCCCACCTTGGTGATGACCAATTCTTCCTCTTGATGTTTTTGATCCACACCCCATCTCCTGGCATCACTGCCACTTCTGATGTCTCGGTTTGTTTTCTATCTGAAACAGAATTTGACTGCAGCAGATGTTTAGAACTCAACAACTTTTTCATACATTCAGCTAGTGTGAAATCAGCTTCCTGGTCTGATGACATGAGAAGTTTCCACTGGGGTGTATAATAAGCCCTTCCAAATAATTTTTCAAAAGGAGTCAATCCTTTTGCTGTAGGGACAGTTCTCATGCTCAACAGTGCCAGGGGCAAACAGTATAACCATTTTTTCCTGTCTCAGCTATTAATTTTCTCAATTTGATTTTTAGTATACCATTATGCCTTTCAATTAGCCCTGCAGATTGTGGATGGTATGCACAATGATTTTTTAAAGAAATACCAAAATGCTTACTCAACTGCTGTATTGTTTGATTTACAAAGTGTGTACCATTGTCACTGTAGATCCTTTCCGGAATACCAAACCTAGGAATGACCTTGACAAGTACTTTTGCCACCGTAGCTGCATCTGGATTTTTGGTTGGAAAGGCTTCCACCCGTCTGGAAAACATATCTACAATGACAAGACAATACTTCTTATTTTCACATTTGTTCAATTCTATGAAATCCATACAGATAGTGTGAAACGGATATGGTGGTGTAGGGAAACACCCTTGCTTGGGCTTTATCACCCCCTGTGCATGATGTTTGTTACAAATCTGACACATCAAACAAACTTTTTAGAGTAGTTTGTAAATCTGTACATTGTGAACACCTGGTTCACCAGCTGTACCATCCCCCCTGTTGCGACATGGCACTGCCCATGGCTCAACAAAGCTGCATATCGGAACAAATTAGAGGGTAGTATTGGTTTTCCCTCTCTAGAGATGTACAGCCCCTTTTTGAGGATTGCTCCTTGTTTTATCCATCGTTGTTTTTCAGCTTGCATAGTGAGTGTCTGCATTATTTTTAACATATCTAAAGCTGAAATCTCAGGGGGTTGTATTTCCTCATTTAAAAGAAATACTTCTGTGGCTGCTTGTTTTGCAGCTATATCAGATCTCACATTACCTTTTGAAATTCTATCTTGTTGCTTGGTGTGAGCTGTGCATTTACAAATGGCTACTTTCTGAGGTAACTGAATAGATTCTAAAAGATCTAAAATAAACTGTGCATGATTTATAGGTTTGCCAGTAGACGTTATCATTCCCCAGTTTTTCCACTGTTGCGCAAAAACATGTACAGTAGAAAAAGCATACTGGCTATCAGTAAAAATGTTTACACATTTACCCTTTGCTAAGGTGCATGCCCGTGTCAGGGCAATCAATTCTGCTGCCTGTGCAGATAAGTTGTGTGGTAAAGGTTTTGCTTCTATAATCTCAGTATCAGAGACTACTGCATATCCTACTATGTTCTGTCCTGCAGGACCCCTTTTGCACGAACCATCCACGTAGTATGTCACCTCGGCATCATCCAAGGGGGCATCCGTGAGATCTTTACTAGGTAGTGTCTTTTGCTCAATTACCTGCAGGCAGCGGTGTGGTGTGCCGTCTGCAGTGGTCGGGAGCAGAATAGAAGGGTTTAAAGTCGTGCATCACTCAATTCTCATATGAGGTTGGCTCAACAATATAGTCATGCAGAAAAAATGCCTAGCAGGGGAAAGATATGCCACCTTTTATTGTAATAATTGCGACTGCATGAGGTACTCTCAAAGTGAAAGGGTGGAACAAGACTACTGAGGCTGAAGCCTGTATTGCCATTGCAGCTGCAACTACTGCTTGTACACAGTGGGGTAAGGATCTTGCCACTGGGTCTAGTTGTGATGAATAGTAAACAATGGTGTGTTGCTTATCCCCATGCTGTTGTGTTAATACTGATGTCATTTAACCCTGCTTACAATCTACAGTTTGGAAAAAACGTTTATAGTAGTTTGGCAATCCCAGAACTAATGAGGATGCTATTAACTATTTTAGTTTACAGAAGGCAGATTCTGCCTCTGATGTCCATTGTAACAAATCCTGCGCTGCCATAGGCTTTTTATAAATAAGGTCAGTCAGAGGTGCAGATTCCAAGGCATAGTTTGGAATCCAGCTCCGGCAAAAATTAGTTGTACCCAGGAAGGACATCATTTCCTTCTTGGTAGTGGGTTTTGGTGCTTGCAAAATTGCTATTTTTCTGTCCTCATCTAAGGTTCTACCTTCCTTGGATATTACATATCCCAGGTATTTGACTTGTTTTTTCCAAAGCTGCAGTTTACTTTTATTTACCTTATGTCCTTCAGCGGCTAAAAATCATAGAAGTGTTATGGTATCTTCTCTACAATCCTGCTGGGTGGGGGCTACCAGCAAGATGTCATCAACATAAAGCAAAATCTGACTGCCTCTTGGTGGGGTGAATCCCGCCAAGTTGCTTGCCATTGCTTGTGAGAATATTGTTGGACTTTCACAATATCCCTGTGGTAGTCGTGTATATGTATACCTTTTCCCCTGAAATGTGAATGCAAACCAATACTGGCTGTCAGGGTGTATTGGTATCGAAAAGAACGCATTGCGGATGTCTACCACAGAAAAATACTTTTGGTGAGGTTTCAAATCATTCAACAGTGTGTGTGGATCTGGCACCATGGGTGCCCTTGATATTACTGCATCATTTACGGCTTGTAAGTCCTGGACCATACGCCATTCTCCATTGGCCTTTTTAACTGGAAATAAGGGTGTGTTACATGGTGAATCGGGAGACTCTACTAGTATCCCTCCTTTAAGTAAGGCAGCTATAATAGGCTTTATCCCTGCCTCTGCATCTTTTCTTAAGGGATACTGTCTTTTTTGTGGTCTGGATGCTGACTTTGGCGTGATAGTAACTGGTCCCACTGTACGAATAAGTCCTACATCTGATTTCCCTGTCAACCAGAGAGTCTCTGGTATATTTCATAAGGCATTGTCTTCCTCCTCTATGAAGAGTTTTAATCAGCTGTCCTTGCTAGACTGCAAGTGCACAGCTGGGTTGGTCTGAGTTATCCAATTCAACT
Organism: Protopterus annectens; assembly: GCF_019279795.1. Lineage (NCBI taxonomy): Eukaryota > Metazoa > Chordata > Ceratodontiformes > Protopteridae > Protopterus > Protopterus annectens. Next base: position 309,350,882 of record NC_056741.1, on the reverse strand, counting down.
TCTGTATTTGTATTCCCTGTTCTGACAGTTCTAGTTCTGTCTGTTTCACCCATCTCGTGACTTTTTCTCCTAGGTCTGCGCATTCTATATTTCTGTTTTTTGTTAAGCTAACATGTGGTAATCGATTAGATTTATAAAGTACAAAGAACTCCTGGGGCAATGAACAGCTGGCTACACTGTTCCCTTTTGTGTCCCAGTACAGGTTACGCAATATCAATCTGCTTGCATGATTCTTAAATAATTCTTGCTCATATTCCTTATCAGGTCCTGGTGTATTACAGTAATACAGGGTACAGTGCAACAGGTGTTGCTTATCAATGTCAAGGGAGGGGAACTTGCTGATGGCTACATTCATTAACTCTTTGGTTACAGTCCCTGGACCAGTCGTAACCAAGTCCTGGCTGTACCAGTAAAACATTTCACCCTCCGATTGCACTGCAAAGGTATTAATTTGTCACTGTGCTTCCATACCCTGCATGGTTGGGACTACTGCTATACCAAATAGCTGCATGAGGTTTCTGCCCAAGAGGTTTACTGGGCATCTTGCAGAAACAACAATTTTGCCTTTCTGTGACAATCCTGAAACTGGATCAGTCATTGCAATGTTACTGGAGAGAGACTCCCGATACAGCTGTCCATTAGCTGCTTTGACCAGTCTGTAATCAGGTGACTCTGTGTTTTCTGGCAGTTTGGAGGGATGTATCAGGGTTTATGATGCCCCTGAGTCACACAAGAATTTGACTTCCCTCCCTTCTACCAAGAGTGTAACGTCTGGTTTCATGTCTGCTAAATAGAGCTCCAAGCTCAATAAAGCTAGGTCTAATATTTCATTTTCTTCATTGTCACTAACTTCCTGCACTTCCTCTACTCCCTCTATCACATTCTCATTTGTCCTTTCTTTGCTAGCCCCTTCTAGTGATTCCTGACTACAATATAGTCAGTCCTCACCTTCCTTGTCTTCCGTTGTTGCCTTCTTGTTTTTCTTGCAATCCCTTGCCAAATGTCCCTTTTTACTGCATTTAAAACACTTGCCCCTTTTCTTCCGCCCTGCAATGTCCTCTGATCTTTGATCAGATTGTTTGTTTCCCTGCACGTTTCTCTTGCCCTTTTTCCCGGACTGCACTATGTAAACTTCTGCTCCATCTTCTACAGAAAATACTTGGGCTTTCTTTTTCTTTTTGCTATTAAAATGCCTTTCGGCATGCCTAGCATATTCAAGTAATGATTGTAACCTGCTTGTACAATGGTCTACCATGTGTTTCATAATAAAACTGCTTATAGGTGCACTACTGCCCTTTAAGAATGCATTCTTTAATTGCTGTTCATATGGGGAATCTTGTGTTTGATCTTCAGGAACCTGCATTCCACAGTGGTTATTAAAACCTTCTAACAATCTGCCATAGTACCAGTCAATTGTTTCACCTTCTTGTTGGATGCATTGATTAATGCAAGTCCAGTCTGCTCTTGGTTTCCATTATTTAGAGATGCGGTCTGTCAGACCTTTTACTCTGGTGTCTAATTCTGTGCTGCTATGTGAGAGGGGTCTTTGTGCAGCGTCACGGGGATTCCAGTTCCCACTAATCATGTACCAATCTGGCCCTACAATCTGTCTAACTACCTTTTCTATTTCTTCTCCGCTTAGGTTATAACTCAGCCTCATTCCTTGTAAATCTTCTGAGAATTTTCTAAAATTAACCTTTGGATGGGGAATTCCCTCAGTGGCTTTCCGGATATCTTCCGGAGTCCAAGGTCTATACACTAAAATAGTTGGGTCCTGATTGTCTTGACCTGCCTGAGGATTGGGTACTTCTATAAGTGGGCATATTTCTTCTTCTTCACTTATAGATCATGAATTCTTAACCATTTGCCATAACTCGATGCCTTCATCTGAGTTACCTGCCTTGGTTTGGGACCTGGTCCTGATGGGATCTCTTATTTTAGTCAGTTTTAGTTTCATAATATCTCTATCTTCAGTGACTACAGGATATCGTGGGGGTGGACTAACCTGTTCACTTGCTTCATATTCTGGTAAGGGAGGCGGAGGTGCTGATGCTATTACTAAGTTATTGTCCTCCTTATCTAAAAACATTGCTTTTGAATTTTTGTTCTTTTGTTCCCTACAGTTAACTTCCTCAAGCCACCTGTGTGCCTGAGGAATTCCTAATCTATGTTGCTATTTTACCCGACCTTTGGAATCGGTTTTGAGCTGTTTGATAAGTTTGATAAGTGAGGATTTTTCTAATTTTCCATCGAATTCATATTTATTAACCCATTTTGAATAATATCTAATATTGTCTGTACGCTGCGACTGCATATATTTTGCGTCTTCTGTTAAAGGCGGATTTTGGGGTCTTTTTGTGCAATTGTTACCCATTTTGTTCTACCCTTTGATCGTTACGTAACTTCTCTTAATTTTTAACGTGGTACCACGGATTTTGTTATAGTCTCTTCAGAATGACTGCCTACTTATTCTGTTTCTCCTGATATGTGACAAGACAGTAATCTTTTTTGTCCCTGACTTGTAAGAAAAATACAGTCTGACAAAAACAATACACATCTAGTCCCTGATCTAAAACAGAAAACAGAAAAAAGTAGATTCACCTTACCTGAGCCCACGTGATTGATCACTAATTCGCGGAGACCTGTCCTTCAGTCACAGATCAGAAAGTGGCTGGCCTCTTCTGAATGACAATTCAGTAGGAGGACTTTCCATATAAGAAGAACTGATTTGGTTTCTTCCCCGTACGGTTTCAACCACCTGGCCATCTGATCCGAGGTGAAAAGAGGGTTCCGGTCCGAAGGATCAATCTGTCAAAGGAAAAAACTTCAAAGACCAATTCACGTTAGTTTCAAGCAAGGCACCCTTTACTACTTGCAGCAAGGAGACAAAGCATGTAGGCACAAGGTTTGTCTGAATTACTGGTGATTAGTATGTTATTCTTATACAGTTCTCTTCCTGTCACACAGAAAATGTTACTATTCTATTGCTGACGTAGTTAGACACAGCTTTCTGTATGTTTTACAGAAAATGTTACTAGACTTATTGCTGACTAGGTTAGATTATTTGCTAGCTTGCAAAACATTTTGAGAAAAACAACCTGGCCTTGGGCTTATTTTAGCCCATTTTAACTTTTCATTTCTTCAATTGTACTTTTCTAATACATGTGTTACATTTTGTCTGGATTCAAGGTACATTTCTAGCTTTAGTACAAGTAATGCTGACTATGGTTTATACTTTCAAGCATCTATTGTTTTCTTTATCAATGCTTCTAGCAGCTGCATACTTTCTCATAGCATAAGCAGAAATGAATATCTCTTTGTTAAGTTTCATGACATTAGCAGAAATGAAATGTCTCTGACATTAGCAGAAATGAAATGCTTCTTGTTCTAATAGCTGTACAGATTCATGCAGTGTGAACAGAATAAATGTATTAACCCTTTTAAACCTCAAATGCACTAAGCATACATATTACTATTATATATTTTTCTAATACCCATTAAAGCAGTTATAAAACAAAACAGATTAGATGTGTTTTAATATTCCAGCAATATTCAGAACTGCATGCTCTGTGCAGAAGAATGTATGATGAGACAACGGTATAGTATTCTAGAACAAAATGATATTACCATAACGAGTCAACAGCTATAGCTAACATGATAACTAATTCCCCAAATTGTGTCAATTGTCAAGACCCAATACATATAAAGAACTTCATAGATTTTTTCAATAATATGGGTCCTGAACTTTAAGGCATAATGATTATTTATCCTAATAAATACATCCTTCTCCCCTACTTATATTAGTGCATTGTCTCAAGTTATTTTCTTTGTTCCTACAAAAAGTGTGAGTTTGGTTGATACACAAAATGAGATGAGGTTATAAAAAGAAAACTGAACATATGTGAAAAAAGTTGTTAAAAATGATGTTTTGGCAAAATCTAGTACATTTAACTCTGTTTTTATACTGACTTGTAAAACTTTTGTAAATTGTGATGTTGACATTAGAAGTCTGTTATATAACAAAAATATGAACACTTGTTATAATGTAAGTCAGGGTGAACAAAAACACTTGCTGAATTAATTAAAATGCATCAGCTACAGTTTGTGAAGGTAGACAAGTCAGAGGTATAGCTATAAAATATCAACAAAGATTCTTGTGAGGCAATAGAACAAAAAGATAATATACAACCCAATGAAGTCAATTCTGTCAGCATAATGTTCAGTAACAGATGATATTTCTATATATGTAGACATTGTTTTGAACACTATTGTATTCTAAGGATAATGTCTTGTTGACTATTGGGATTTCCTGGACAAGATTATCCCCTGGATTCAGCAAGCTCTGCATGGCGTGCAGGAATAGTGCAGGAACTGCTGGAGGCAATATGACCACCGTGCAATCCAGGAATAAGCTCCACGGATGTGCACGAGCGCTCCTGCACTATTTCTGCACAGACACAGCTCATGTATGCAAATTACCTGATTTTCAGGTGAAAACCATGCAAATGAGGTGAATTTGCATTCCAGAAAGCTGGCAGTCGGTCGTGCAGTACTAGTGTAGTCTGCAGAAATATACTCAGTTAGTAAACGAGTACATTTCTACAAACTACAAAACGGAGCCACGACAGCTCCAAATAAAGGGTGTACATTATGTTGAAAGCATGCCAATAGCCAAATATATGGCCATTGGCATGGAAAACAGTTGCAAAAATAAAAAAAAAAAAACTTTTATTTTTTTTAGCCGATTTCGGCTGTTTAAGCATAGGGCAGCAGCGCACAAACGGGATCCGGCCGAAAATAAAAAAAAAACTGAAATAAGCATTGTATCCAAAATCAGTATTTTGCCATTATACTCAATGGCAGGCAGAAGACAACATGGCCAGTGAATAGTGGTTGCTAAGGGGGAAGGCTCAGTGTGGGACTTATAACTAGGCATTAGCAGGCAATCCTATGCAAATGAGGGGAATGATACTGAATCCCAGATTCTCCCTCATGGCTAGCCTGCACCCAACCGTGTCAGTGCAGGAAGACCATGGTGCAAGCCTAAGAGCTAGCTGACATCATAGAGGGGTGTGTCAGGCATACTGTAAGCATATTGGAGCCCTGTGGCTTGGGTTTGCCCTGAGCTTAGCAGGCAAGGGTGTGTGTCTGAGGTTGCCTAGCACTCTTTACATTGCCTAAGTGGGTGTGCACCCCACGCACCGAGTTTTAAAGGAAAAAAAAAAGTAAAACAGGAAATAGCAGCTCTGTGCACATCCTAGCACTGTGTTTGTGCGGCGTGCCCCTGGGCTTAAACAGGAAGGCAATGGGAAGGGAAAACAGCACTAGGAAGGTAATCAAGGAGAACTAGCACAGCTGGCAGGTGAAATGTTTCAGAATCAGCCAATTACACAGGCAGCAGACCAGCCCAGCCCAGCACACCACTATAAACTATCCAGACACCTTTCCCTTTATTTTTTCCCACATACTCTACACCACCAGTGCACACAAGCAGGGAAATTTTACCAAACAAAAGCAACAAAATGATAGGGGCTGCAGCAGCTATCATAAATCAACATGTGGAAGAAGCTGAGGGTGGTGAGGATAAGAATACTGTCAAACAACCCACAGTGAGGAGAAGGAGAAGAGTGTACAGACCCAGGGTAACCTACCAGGGGCTGCATGAGCTGAAGATAGTGGAGTGCTATAGGGTGACAAAGACCTCCTACAGCAAATTGTTGAGCTATGCCGGCCACAACTCGCACACAGAACCAACAGAGGGGACCATCCCAGTGGATACCAAGGTATGTGTAGGCCTAAGAATACTAGCCACAGGTACCTACAAAGGCCAACTGGGGATATCATGGGGATCTCACAGGCATCAGCATCCAGGGTACTCCACCATTTCCTGGATGCCATGTTAGCACATGCCGGCGAGCACGTATATTTCCACAACACCTGTGAGGCGTTGGCCAGCAATATGCATCTCTTCCACCAAATAGCAGAATACCCTGAGGTAGTGGGTGATATAGACTGCATGCACATATGCATCAAAGCACCACCTAGTGAGTGGGGTAGGGTCTACATCAACCGCAAGGGCTTCCCTTCCATCAACTGCCAGGTCATGTGCAATAAGGAATGTGTGTGCTGGTTGCCCTGAAAGCTATCATGACTCCCACATCTGGCATCTAACACAGCTGTAAAATTCTTATTTTCACTGATGAAGGTTGTCGAGCCGAAACCGGTTTGGAATTGAATTGGTATTTCAGGTCGTTTTTATGTCCTGAATTCAAGTTTATCATTATTAAAGTATTGAGACTGTCATGCTGGCCTCTTGTGTTTTTTAGTTAGATGGTTTGGCCGTGCATACCGTACGGGCGAGGTGTTCAGTTTGTTCAGTCTGACACAGCTGTACTAGAGATTTGCCAATGGGGACATCCCTTACGGTCACCTAGTGGAGGATGCTGGTTACGCACTGGAGCCGAGGCTGATTACACCCATCAGAAATGCACACACACCCGAACAAGAACTCCATAACGAGGCACATGCACAGACCATAATCATAATAGAGCATGTGTTTGGGATGCTCGATTCACAGTTCTGGTGGAGCCTTGCAGTACTCACCAGCTATATGTACCCAAATTGTCATCATATGTGCCAAGCTACACAATATGATCCTGCGTAAACAGCTGCAGCAGGAACAGCATGGGGCAGGGCCACAGAGCCCCCCACTACTATCAAGGCCTGCACAGGCACAGAGTGACTTGGAGGAGGAACAACCTGAGCCTGCCCCAGTAGGCAGAAGGAGGCATACTCGGTATGCCCAGGCCTTGGCAAAGAGGCAATGCATAGCACATACACTGACATGGTAGGGACCCAGGGAATGACACCTCTCTCTGACTCGCACATACAGTAAAAGAGATGCCAAACATGACACTACCTGTCATATAGGGAGTGTACAATGTACATCCGACATAGTCAGTCCTCCAGCACCATCCTCAATACTGGCACAGCCACAAGGTAAGTCACTCTTTCTACCAATTGCCGAATAGAGTAGTATGTGTTGTTACTTGTATCTATGGTATGGATGTGAGCATGCAAGGGAACTGGGTGGCTGAATGGGATTCTAGCAGATAGTAGACACCTATAGTGGCAACATTAGATCTGTAACAAATACTGGTGTCTCAGCCGGCAGGACAGGTGTAGACAAACAAACAAAAGCTGTGCTAAGGTCTCTGATTGATGGCTATGGAGAACATTACCCCCCAGACCTACACAGACAGACTACAACAGATCAGGCAGTGGGATTTTAATTCTGAAGGGTATGAAGTCAGAAACTGAAATGTAGGTCAGTCAAACCTAAGACCTGTAATACACTGATATGCCTCTAGTCAGCATGATAGGTTATAATACAGAATGAAATGGAGCACCTGAAATACCAGTACAGTCATAGCAAATGTCTACAAGTGTCAGGTATGCCCCCCCAATCCTATGTAGAAATGTATTAACAGTCAGGTGTGCCCCCCAATCCTATGTAGAAATGTAGTAACAGTCAGGTGTGCCCCCCCAATCCTATATAGAAATGTAGTAACAGTTAGGTGTGCCCCTCAATCTTATGTAGAAATGTAGTAACAGTCAGGTGTGCTCCCCCAGTCCTACGTAGAAATGTAGTAATGGTCAGGTGTGCCCCCCAATCCTATGCAGAAATAAAGTAAGTCAAGTGTGCCCCCCCAATCCTATGTAGAAATGTAGTAACATGTATGTGTATGTATAATAACAGTGGAGCACAGATAACCTGAGCTGGCCAAGGTAGCAGGATAGATTGTAGCATGTGTACAATATGCAGGTCTCTGTGTGTTAGGTTGGGATGTATCGTATATTGTGTGAAAGTGGTCAGTATGTATGCATGGTGAGGTTTGTCCTGGTGGCCATTGCCCAGTACTGTCAATGACAGGTCCAAGTTCTCACAACCCAGTGCCAAACGCAATGCTTCCCAGCAAAACACATTCCAGCAGTAAGCCATAATAAATGTTTGGAAGTAATATTTGTCACCATCTGAAAAATGGACATGGCATGAATGTGGGCCCAGACATACATGCAGCATACAGGGGAAAGTACCCCAGACAGACAGTGTATAATATGTAACTGTCAAATGGACACACCCTTGGAACTGTACATACAGGTTTTCAGCACATTATTTGGGCTTGTAGTAAGGAATACCAATGTCGTCTGGCCAAACACTGGCAGACCACAAAGGTCATAGGAATGAAGTATTGAGAAACAGCTGATGTCCCTGCACAAGCCATCATAAGTGGAATGCCCCATGCATATCTGTGAGTCAGATGCAAGTAGTGTCCATAGCACCCATGGACCCAGCTCACCCCACCACCCACAGGTACCTCTCCGGTCTTATCCCTGCTGTTGGGAATGAGTACAATATGACCCCCACCTCTGTATGGCAATAGCAAAGGAATGCGGCACGCAGAACAGGTGTCCCATGCAGGTGTGTCCCTTGCTGTAAGCAGCACCCTGCCAGCATCCACACCACTGGATCAATAATGACAGAAAGTATTAGCATAAACACCTTGCACACCTACCCTGTCACCCCAGGGAAATATAATGTATTGCAGTCTGGGACTGTAGGAGTGACAGAATGCAACGGCCTGCTACAGTTGGCCTGCATCACTACCAAATGGCCTACAGTCCTCTACCAAAGGCCTGTGTCTCACCCGTACTGCCAGTGCTTGTTATGTCATGGACTCCCAAATAGCAACATAACACAGTCCACAGAACCCAAATGCAAGGCCATGTGGACAAATCACAGTAACATGTCCACCATGTCCTACTGCATGAACTGTGGACCAACAACAAATTACTGCTGGGATGAGGTGATAACTATAGGGAACATATCAGATAATGTTTGCATAATGTATGGAAGAGGACAGAATAATAGAGGGGGGTGGGAGCATGGGGGGCATGGAGTGTGTGAAGTCTGAAACTCAGCCGTGTGTACATACTATCCTTGGCTGCAAACACAAGAATGGGTGGCTACAAACCTGCTTGAAAAACCACAGTGTGAAGGAGTAATGTCCAAAATTATGACCCCTGCCTCTGGGTAACTTGTGTGAATCTGTACAGCTGTGAGGTATGGCCACAGTAGGATATGGCCATACTGTCACGTCAATGGATGTACAAGCATGGTATCCTCTGCCACCACTGTACCAAGGTGCTGAACCATTTACACAGACTCAGCAGCAAGTGTCTGCAGCTTCCCCTCCAGAATGGCATGATTGTGCAAGAATATGTAGTCTGCTGACCGCAATTCTGGACACAGTTGCATTCACCCAGTGTTCCCCAGGACATCTCTGCAAGCAAATATGTATACCTGGCAGTACCTGATGACATAAAACATCACAGTGTAAAACAGTACATATTTCTGAATATCTCTGCTAACACCAGGACCATGTAGCAGAAGCAGCACAGACACAATTACCTACAGTAACCCACTATCTTTTGCCCATGTTAACCCCATATTGTCAACCCGATCTACGGATATCCCACAGAAACAGTTTGCTAGCTGTAGGTGTAGAACACAAAAGTCTGCACTGGAGTACAAAATACCTGGAATGGATTCACACATTCGATGCAGAAGGTCATACTGGGCATGCTCCCACACTTAGAGAAATTAAGGCCATGTCAGGAAACAAAATACTGAAAGGTCATACTGGGCATGCTCACACACTTAGAAATGAAGACCATGTCTGGCAACAATAGTGGACCATACATATCTGACAGTCACAGATGTTAGTGCACACACCAGTCATGCTTTGCACACACATTGGATAGGAATACACACATATATCCAAGGACAACACACTATAATAGGCCAAAAATACACATACATAGATGTGTAGAAGAGATTGACAGTGACAAATAGCCTCCCATAATGAGGCCTGTCCCACCCAGCACACATCCAATTGGCTAAAACCACATGATGTGCAAATGTCAATCACTGTAGACATTTGCCTCTGGTATCCATCTGCACTATAGTGTCTGTGGTGCTTGTGCTAACTGTGTAACATGACTATACAAGTCAGTAGTCATCTAGCAGTTGTATACACATACCTGTGGAATATAAACCTGTGTGTACCTGAGTGTTGTGTGTCAGCCTCTAGATGAATGTGTTATGGCCCAACCACATACACTGCACTCCCTATTGCCCTACTATGGCAAGCCTGCTGATGTCTTCACCTTGAAATACACCTTTGGGGAAATAGTAGCCCAGTAACTTCTATGGTGTGTCCCGTAACTATGTAATGTTGTAGTGTGATGTACTAGATAGGTAGGAGTTCTAATCCCATATATGGCAACTGTGTGTTTGTCTGTGTAGGGACCAATGCTTTTTAGGCCAGTCACACTGACTACAATTTCAAATGCCCTAGTTTGGCAGGGCTGCTGATGTCATTCACTTTGAAATACACCTTTGGGGAAAACATAGCCCAGTAATCTCCATGGCACATCCTGTAACTGTGTTATGCTGTAGTGTGATAAACTAGTTAGATAGGAGTTCTATTCCCAGACATGGAAAGTGTGGATGTGTTTATTTGCCTGTGTAGGGAGCAATGCTTTTGAGGCCATTCACCATCAATACAACCTCCATTGCCCTTCTTTGGCAAGCCTGCTGGTGTCATTCACTTTGAAATACACCTTTGGGAAAGGTGTAGCTCAGTAATTTCTGTGGTGCATCCTATAACTGAGTAATGCTGTAGTGTGATAAACTAGTTAAGTAGGAGTTCTGTTCCCAGACATGGCAAGTATGGATGTGTGCATCTGTGTAGGAAACAATGCTTTTGAGGTCATTCACAGTCACTGCAACCTCCATGGCCCTGCTTTGGCAAGCCTGCTGATGTCATTCACTTTGAAATACACCTTTGAGAAAGAAGTAGCCCAGTAATCTCCATAGCACATCCTATAACTGTGTAATGCTGTAGTGTGATAAACTAGTTAGGTATGAATTCTATTTCCAGACATGGCAAGTGTGTGTTTGTTTGTGTAGGGAGCAATGCTTTTGAGGCCATTCACAGTCACTACAACCTCCATTGTCCTGCTTTGGCAAGCCTGCTGATTTCATTCACTTTGAAATACACCTTTGGGGAAACAGTAGCCCAGTAATCTTTGTGGTGCATCCTATAACTGCATAATGCTGTAGTGTGATAATCTGGTTAGGTAGGAGTTTTATTTCCAGACGTGGCAAGTGTAAAACTCTGTGAGTGTTTGTGTTTGTTTGTCTATGTAGGGAGCAATGCTTGTGAGGCCATTCACAACCACTGCAACCTCCATTGCCCTTCTTTGGCAAGCCTGCTGACGTCATTCACTTTGAAATATATCTTTGGGGAAAGAGTAGCTCAGTAATCTCTGTGGTGCATCTTATAACTGCACAATGCTGTAGTGTGATGTACTAATTAGGTAGGAGTTCTATTCCTGGACATGGCAGCAGTGAAGCTCTGTTTGGTTGTGTGTGCGTAGAGATTCATTTTTATTTGGCCATTCACAGTCACTACGCACACCTAAAAATAGAGAACATCGGTAACTGTGCAGTAACAGAGACCTGAGCCAAGCCTCCAGACAGCACCCCTGCAATACCAAGTACAGCTCTCACCACACCTGTTGGTCACCAAGTCAGGACCAAAACAATAAAGGTGGAGGAGTGTCCATATGTACCAAGGATATTCACACCACCAAGCTACTTGCCCAACAGAATGTGCCTAAAATACCCCCGGTGCAACTAACAGTAGGTTAGACTGCATTCCAAATTGTAAAGCTTGCTACAGACCCCCCCCCACGATACCCACTACAGCTTTTGAAACATATTGTGAAATATTATGATATAAGCAAACACCCTAATACTGGGTGACTTACACTACCCTGCCATTAACTGGGAAAACTACTTATGTACCAACACGTGTGCCTACCAGTTCTTGGAAGTGATAATTCCCAGTGCCCTGGATCAAGTAACCCACTGTCCTACCAGGGGCTCAAATATCCTTGACCTGGTCAATTCCAACATGCAAAATCAATGCTTCACACCTATGATCACCCCATCGGTGGTCAGGTCTGCCCATGAGCTAATCACCCTTAACATCAACATCCCTCCCCCACACCCCAATAAGGAAACCTTGGTAACACACATCTCCAAAGCCAGTGTCATGCTACATATGTCAGATATGACTAACGTCATGACACCCATGCAGATGGGAAGTGAAAGGACAACTGCTGAATCATACATGAAGGCACTGTATGAGCACATCCACTTGTGCATAAATTATGCTATCCAATATTGAACTAAGACACTCCCCACCAAGAAAAGGAAGCCAGTGTGGTGGCCCCCTGCCATAAACATATTGTATAACAAAAGGAGGAAACTGTTGCAGAAACGGGGGAATTTCCAGGATGCAAAATACTTCCTTACCAGCTACAGTAAGAGGCAGAGATCCCTCATAGCATCCACCAAAGCTAGTTACGAACATATTATAGCCAAATATGCCACAGACAACTGCAAGCCATTCCATATATGCGAGGAATCTAAATGGCAATGCTCAGAACTGCTGTGAGCTACAACAGGATGATAATAAATATACTGCTCCCAGGGATATTGCCAATATCCTGGCAGATCAATTCAGTGCCAGCTGCACCCCAATCCCAACCCCCAAAGGGCCCATCTCAACACAGATAGATTGCCATATTCTGGTAATAATGGCCACATAGGTAAAAAAACACACTCTCCAGAGCTATGACAACAACTGCCAGTCAACATCCCAGGCTGTGTACTACATGAGCTACAGACTGAACTGGCACCTCACCTACGTGCCATGTCTTATCATAGCCACACCTCAGGCTTCATGCCCACTCTGTGGTACACAGCTACAGTTATCCCAGTCCACAAGGGGGGATCCACCTTGGATACTGGGAACTACAGCCCCAGCAGTATGACATGCCTGATCTGCAAGACCATGGAATGTATTAGCATGGAAATTAAAACAAAGGCATTGGCAACCTGCAAACACTGGACCCTAACCAGGTTGGGTTTGTGAAAGGCTGATCATGCCACCTCAACCTGAATGACAATTGTGAATCCATCTCCAGAGCTGTGGATGAGGGTAAGGTGGTTCACACAGACTATCTGGACCTCGCCAAGACCTTCAACATCATCCCCCAGTCTGGAATCATAGATAAATGTATCAAGCTGGCCATTAATCCCTATGTCACCTGATGAGCTTCCAACTGCTAGACTGACAGAACACACAGTGTAAATGTAGGTGACACCAACCAGAGCCCCAGACAAGTGACAGTTGCAGTACCTTAGGGTACAGTCCTGGCACCGCCCTTGTTTGGCATCTACTGCTCTGAAGTACAGTCCAACAGTAAGGGACACCGGCAAACAAAGGTTGCAGATGACTGAATACTGGGAGCTAATATTGAATCCCCACATGATGTGGATATTCAACAGAAGGGTCTTACAGAAAGACATGCTTGGTGCCAGAGCCATGGCCTTAAGATCAATGCCAAGAAATATATAGTTATCCCCATTGGGAAGGGACATATACCTGTGAAATACCACATAAGTGGGAGTACACTAAACACCTAAAGTGTAATAACAGACTTAGGGACAAAGGTGAACAGTGGTCTCACCTTTGATAACCACATCACCACAACAGTCAGGAAACCCTCCTATGTGGCACACCTCCCACTAAGGGTTTTACATCCAGGAAAAGGGGGCCATTGTCACACTGTAGTCATCTCTCAGTAGACCCAGTACAGACTACAACCACCCATTACATATGTACCTCACAAGACATCTGCAACAAGTAGAGAGGCTGCAGACATACCTCACAAAATCACAACAGACCTAAACCAGGTGCCCTATGCTGACCGTCTAAAAATCATCCAGCTATACTCTGTCACGTATTGTGTTCTCAGAGGTGATCTCTGCTTAACATACCATGCCATGTCAAACCTACAGCTGTTGGACATGCTACACTTAGAGAATTAAAAACCCTCACAGCCACATACTCCAGCGAACCAAATCCTGTCATCACAATGAACAATACATGCAAGAGGGATGTGTTCCTGACCCAGAGACTCCCCAGACTCTGGAATAGACTGCCAATACATGTCAAGCAGAGTGCCTCTTTGGCCCTCTTCAAAAGGAACCTGGATGATTGGATGGGAAATAGGCAATTTACCCTGGGGATCATGTCAGCTGCCCTGCTAGACAGGGGTGCAGGGAAGTAAATATTGTGGTAATTCATAGCCAGGGAATTTCTATGTCTAGGCATGTATAGGCCCTAGGGCCAATAGCATAGTATCAACATATGTCCTATGAATCTATGAACTGCACTTTCCATTGCCCAACCTTGCCAAAGTTGCTGCTGTCATTCACTTTGAAATACAGCTTTGGGGAAGGAGGCACCCAGTAATCTATGTGGTGCATCCTATAACTGTGTAATGCTATAGTGTGATATACTAGTTAGGCAGGGGTATTCCCAGACATGGCAAGTGTGGATGTGTGTGTGTTGTTTGTCTGTGTAGGGAGCAATGATTTTGAGGCCATTCACAGTCACTACAACCTCCATTGCCCTTCTTTGGCAAGCCTGCTGATGTCATTCACTTTGAAATACACCTTTAGTGAAGGAGTAGCCCAGTAACCTCCGTGGCACATCCTATAACTGTGTAGTGTGATGTACTAGTTAGGAAAGAGCTCTATTCCCAGACATGGCAACTGTGGATGTTTGTTTGTGTGTGTGTTTATCTGTGTAGGGAGCAATGCTTTTGAGGCCATTCACAGTCACTACAACCTCCATTGCCCTTCTTTGGCAAGCCTGCTGATGTCATTCACTTTGAAATACATCTTTGGTAAAGGAGTAGCCCAGTAACCTCCATGGCGCATCCTATAACTGTGTAATGCTGTAGTGCGATATACTAGTTAGGAAGGAGCTCTGTTCCCAGACATGGCAAGTGTGGATGTTTGTGTGTGTGTGTTTATCTGTGTAGGGAGCAATGCTTTTGAGGTCATTCACAGTCACTACAACCTCCATTGCCCTTCTTTGGCAAGCCTGCTGATGTCATTCACTTTGAAATACACCTTTGGGGAAGTAGCAGCCCAGTAATCTTTGTGGGACATGCTATAACTATGTAATGCTGTAGTGTGATGTAATACTTAGGTAGGAGTTCCAATCCCAGATATGGCAACTATGAGACTTGGGGTGTGTGTGTGTTTGTCATTCGTATCCTGTGTGGAGGTGGCTGTGAGTGTGTAACAATGGGACTCATGGAGTGGGTTTTGCAAATTTCTTATATGGTGGGCCTATTATATGTCATAATGTCCACCTTACAAGGATAACAGATGTCAAACAGCAAAGAGGCTTGGGTAGACAATCCATACCCCTACATGTGACATCAAGGCCTAGCAAACAATTTAGGCAACACTTGTATTACCCAGAGAACACTCTCAATCCATGTCTCATCCACAAACATACTCAGCTAGGCAACAGCCACTGTGTTGATAGTTCCCTGCATATTGCCCACAGATAGTAACCATGGTGTGATTGCAGCGGACTACAGGGGCCTGGCACCCTGCTCCATCCCTACAATAGGCACATAACTGCATACAGTGCTCCTTTACTATATTCCCCACTGGACGTCTGCAATAACTGTAGTGCCAGCAAATGTAACCCACAAAGGACATACCATGCCTTATACACATGCCCTGTATGGACAGATGCCACTGACACCAGGGAATACCTATATCATGCTGTCGTTGTAGGTGCAGGGTCAACCTGGTGTCCATTGCCAGTTTTCATCATATGAGGTCAGGGATGGCGCATCTGATGATAATCTGTCTACACAACATGCCCCAGACAACCCAGGTACACTTCCACATGTCACAAAATATGCATGTGGGATGTGTGCACATCCCAGACACCGTACATGTCATGGACTATAGAACACATACATGGCAAGCATTGCACAGCACTGACCACCCACAATAGTAACCCAGATGACTGGATGGTGAATACAATACCCACCTGTGTGGGCCAATCCAGACACTACACCCCTGAGCCACACTGCAGACCATTTTCATGTGACCTGATGCCAAGATATACCCTTTACCTAGTCTTGTACAGCCTTCTGGCACAGTCAACCACTACACACCTGTGAAGCAATGCACCCATGCATGTCAGTACTGGCAACCTGTTATGTGTGTGTGAAGTATAATGATTTGGACACCATTCACATTCACTACACCTCCCATTGGCCTACTGAAGCATGCTTTCTGATGTAAGACACCTTGACATACCCTTTGCCCATATATCATCCTGATAACCCCTGTGGTGCATGTGATACCTGTATATTACTGTACTGTGGCAAACTAGCTAGTTAGGAAGTCTAATCCTGACCCTGCCAACTGTGATAATGTGTGTGAGTCCCTGTGAGAGTGTGGCTGTGTCAACTTTGACATCTGTCCATGTGGACAGGCACATGTACTACACCTACTTTATCCCTCCTTTATCACTGTTGCAGATGTCACTCAACATCGAATATACCTTTGGACAACTTCCCCAACATGTAAGCTCTGTGGTGCATGCAATAACAGCAAAGACATGTGATAGCAATACGTAGTCAAGCAGGGGTTTGAAATCCCATGCTGGTAAGTGTGTGACACAAACCTGCTTAGATTTTACTCTCCCGCCCCCTCCCTGTCTTACTTTGTCTCTGTCTGTCTCTTTCACTTCTTCTCTAGTGGATGTGGAGAAGTACACCTGCTTTGCTTAGGCAGCAGCTTGTGTTTTGTAAGTGATGCTCATGATCAGCTGATGGCATGTGCATGAATTGCAGTCCCCCACTAGCTGATTGCATATGGAACAGATGTGGTAACATTACCATAGCCAATTGCATGGAAACACACTCATATAACTAGGAACATCATGTGGGTGTTGGCTCTTTTCATTCACTGTGAGCAGGACTTCATGTCAGTGTTTGGCAAACAGCATCACAGATGGTAGTGGGATATACCTCTAACAACATACACTGTGGAGACAGGCCAACAAACAGGAGGGGGATGTTCCAGACATGACAACAGAATGTAAGTGTTGCTCTTATGCATTTGGAGTAATGTTGGTTTAACAGGGTTTGTGTGGATATGGCTGGTCTACATGATTTAATACCTGTCATGACAGTGTTATGTGTTTGAGGAAACTCCCACCTGTAGGGTTATCTGCAGACTAGCCAGTGTTTGAAGTATTATGTTTCTTGTGTTACTCACAGATCACCTATCTTAGAACTGCAGAAGCATAGTCTGAGGATTGCAGTCAGTACATGGTGACAGCCATGAGAGGTACTGACTTCATATCCCTCATAGGACATATGTCATAACAAACCCTGTTACAACAGTAAATGTATGAGGGCATCACAGCAACATGCCAATATTGGCCCAGTGTTTGTGGCTCCAGCCACAAGTCTGTCAACCTTTGTACATATGTCATGCAGTAAGAGGTGCATATGTTCTGTACACCATTATTTATTGACATTATACTTGATAAGCCAGTCAGATATCAGACTGCTAGACATGTTATGTATAGGAGGGGTTATTTCTGAGGACATAACCTGGGCATTCTGTGGTTGTGTGTACAGTAGTGGGGTCTGTGTACTTATGGTGATTGTCGACAGTATGTGTATTGTGAATATGACCTTGGCCTGTGTACAGACTGTGGTAGATGTCATTGTTCTTGGTCGTGTTCCATCTGATGTTATATGCTGCTCCAGTGTATAGTACCCTATCGGCTCACATGTTTGTAGAGCCAAACACACATGTGTCCCATACCACAGACATGCATTGGACCACACTGTGTCATGACCCAGTATATGTAGTGTGTTAGTATGTGAGTGGCACATATGAGGATGGTGTTGATCAGACAGTCCATGTTGTTGTTGTGTCTTTCAGATTTTCCCGGTTAGGGGTCACCACAGCGGAACTGTGGTCCGCTAATGATTGGCAGTAGATTTTTTACGTGCCGAGTTGCCGGCCCTGATGCACAACCTTCAACAAAGGTACACCCATTCATGCATGTCTCCACACAGAATATGCTCTAGCTGAGAACTGAACAGGACAACTTCATACTGTGAGGCGACAACATTACCGCAGCTCCACCATATAGTCTAATATTAAACCTGGGTACCATATGTGGCTGTGGCTGTGTTCACATTGGTTGTGGATATGCACTTTCACACAGGTGTCTGTTACTCTGTGCTGTGACATGCCTGTAGAGCCTGCTATATTTGCAGGTACATGTGTATTCCCTCATACAAAATGTAGGCCAGTGTTGTGGCAGTCTGCCTGTAGTTTGCACAGTGCGTTGTTACATGCCTAGCAGCTTAGTGTAATTACCCAGTGTGATGTTATGTCCAGATATTTGCAAGATGTACTGCTGCCGGGCCACCATAACAGTTGTGTATTTCTGACAAAGCAGCGGGATGATGTACAGATGTATGTCACTAGCTACTGGGTAATATGTGGCCATGTGACCTCTGCACCACCAGTTATGTGTCAGGAGAGACAGGAGTGTGTGAATGCATAAACTGTGTGGGCATATGTAGTCCAGTATTTACATGATATACCCATGTACATGGCTGTTAACATCCACATTGTAAAGATTGGTCCACATGTCTCACACTAAGGGGATCTGTCTATACCTCTGGACTGACCAGAGAGTGCCAAACTGTCCACATATATTGGTCATATTCCTGCTGAAGTCTACAGGATCATTGCTGTGCTATCAGTGGTACTGTACTATGATGTCCTTAGGATGTCTGTCAGTAACTGATGGCATACATGTCAATAGCAGATGTGACCTCCCACACACAACATGTCTGTTAAGACAACCCCTGTTACAGTAGCAACAGTCTACACATATACCTGCAATGCATACATGACATCCCCTTGCACTAAGAGGATGAGGCTACTGGTGCTGAGGTAAGACTCCACTCCATATTCTGGACATACTACGGTTGATTGAAAACTCACTTGATTTAAAATGAAATTACTAGGACCACTTCACTGAATGCTCACTTCACTGAAAACTCACTTGACTGAAACTCATTTTGTTGAAAGTCATAAATGGCCTTTTCCCCATTGTAGTGCGACCCTGGAGTTACTATATAAAGTAAGGTGGGGTGTGGGGGGTACAGCCCCCCCACATTGGGGGGGTGAGGGCAAAGCCCCCCACATATCTTGGTTATATATTCTCTTTTGGAAACAGTTATTTATTGCACTTTTGTATAGTTTAAAATGTTTATAATATGTGGGGGGCTACACCCCCCAATGTGATCTATGTGCTGTCACTACAGGAACAAGGGGTGTGAGCCTCCTGTCTGGGACACTTGAGTATGTATGACCTGTACAACACTCTTATCCGTGTGAATGTGTTACATACATGGGTAGTATCCCAGGTTATATGCAGTTACATTGGCATGTAGTGTATCATGACATTACTACTGTTGACAGTGCTTTCCCAAGCAAGAGTAGATTGCTAATTGTAGTACTGGCAACAAACACCCCTGCATGCATTAATGGACTCTGAGTCCTCACTGTCATGTTCCTAGTGTGTGAGCTGTGTCACATTATATATTATATATTTCCTACTGGATAATGATCTGATGTGGAAATTAACTGTAGACTACTCTCTGTATAGAACATACATGTCAGTGAGGGCTGCCAACATGTAGCAATGGCATACCTGTCAGTGTCCAACATCTATCAGTCAACACATTCATCCTATGGCATAGCTAGTTGGCAAACTGATGTCTGTCAGTCCCTGTAAAGATGTGCAGATGTCAGGTATCCAGCTTGGATAGGTGCGGGCAACCTATGCTTGACTGACACTGACATGTCTGCCCAGCTGTGTTATAACTAGCACAGATAGGACACAACACCCTGTACGCACCACATGCCTCGGGTACCTCCACTACACTACCACAGTCAATGGAACATGCTTGGGTACAGGTCTCCAACACAGACACTAACCATATTTTGTAATACATGTTGCATACATGTCAACTGGAGGACCTCACCAGCCATTTGCAGGAGGCACCCAGAGGATTGGCTAATGCATGTCACTCTCACCCTGAGGGTCACCACAGTGGAGTCTGTACATAGATTGCCTACTGGCACATGGCAGGTGGCATGATACCACTGTACACACATCATCTACACTTCCCATCTCTCCATGGACAGTAGCCAGGTACACACCTATGACCACCTACAGAGATACACCCCAGTACTGACAAATGTGTACATGTGCATTACTGAGGATATCAGTGTCTGTGTGTTAGTGCACCTGTAGCTGGGAATACCCTGAGGCCCTTCACACCCACAGCAACACCCATTGCCATAGTTAGATGTGGCTGCTGCTGTACCGGACATTACGTGTACCTTGTTACGCTCCTCTCCCTAAAGGCTACCTGAGCCTTGCAGTAACAGCAAACACTGTTGTACAAATGGGTTGATAGGCATGGGATACCCACTGAGTTCTGGCAAGAGTTTGTATGTGTATATATATATATATATATATATATATATATATATATATATACATATATATATATATGAAGGGTACAGCATTCCAAGGCCACATACTCCTATTACAATATGCATTGCTGCACAGTATTAGGGATAGTGATGTTGCTGCCCTTAGGAGAGGCATGACAATGCATCACCCTACTATGCCTGTGACATGTGCATTAGATGCATATCCCTGTAGTAGCACTCTTGGGATGGAAAAGGGGTTGTATTGCATTCCTGATCAATGTGTGATGGTGGGTATGTCAGAGTGTCATCATGGGTTCCAGTGTGCACAATATTTACAGTGGGGTGTGGGTGCTGGGTATACTGTCATTACACCATGGTACCCCTGGTACATGTCCCATGTACCACTGTATGGTGACCACTGTCACCATAAACCATACAGGTAACTGATAACACTATCCAGCCCAGTTATGCATGTGCTGTGTGCAGCCTACCTGTACCACAGTGGACACACTGACAAGTTAGTTAGCACTGATAGGCCCAGGTCTCTCGGATGTGTGTCTGGCTGTTATGTGTTTGTTAATGTGTATATGATGGTATGTCACACTATGTATTGCCCATATACAACCATTACATCCCCCATTACCATACTGTACATGCCAGGGGATGTTCTGCAAGTAACATGTAACCTGGTACACACCTCATCCTAAACACTGTGTGGTGTGTGCAATTAAAGCCACACACATCAGTAGCACTACATAACTAGGTAGGGGTCTAGTCCCGGTGCTGTCAAGTAAGAGTGTGCATGTATGCAGAGGGATCTGCTTCAGGTTGCTGAATATGCATGTCCCAGGGGTCATCTGTCCATGTGGCACAGGCAGTAACTGTTATACAGATCTGTGACATGTGTTCAACTGTACCCAGGATATGGTGCAGCCATGGTGTCACCAGAGTGCCATGCCCCTTGTGTGATATGACTGCAGACCATCCTCCTGCTGACACCTGTACACCTACAACACAAATGAATAACATTATGGAGACCACAATCACTCAGTGTTACTAACAGCTATAATGCATCATGGCTGGACAGCTACACTACCTAACATGTAAGCATTAAACATTACTGCTGACAACATGTTACACAGCAGTACATTGGTACACTGTAGTACAGTCACTGTGTGGTTCACAACCATATTAGCCTGTCCCTGCATTGATCTTATGGATGACAGGGATGTGGCACAGTATCATCATATGCACAGGGTGTGTTGTTAGTTTGCCAGAGACCTAGGATGGGCCATACTTTTTACACCATGTGTGCGAGTGAGGGGTGTGAGTTATTGATATGGGTATGGTGATGTGGTGTGTGTAGGTATAGGGTTGCCCTAGGTGTGTTTGTATTGTGTGTGGGTATGCATGCACATAGTTCTGCCATGTGGCTGCCCTATACAGGATTTTCTTGGACAGCTGCAGACCATACCTGGCAGGGTATGCAGTTCTCCACCTCCGGCCATGGACACGCAGACTGTGCCTGCCAGGGGTTCTACTGGCACGTCCAGGTACAGGCATCGATATGCTACTCTCCCCTGATGATGACATATGTCTAATGGAACCAGGTCCCGCCTGGGACTGGCCAGGGCCATGAGCACGTGGCCAGCTGTTGTGTGGTGTGGACAGTGACCCCTGCAGTGCTTTGGCTGGTACTGCCACATGTCCTTGCATATCCACGTCGACCACCAGATGTTGGTGTTGCTGGCCTACTGCCATCACCCCACTCCCACCACATGCTCTAGCATGGACAATCTACAGTTGATGAGGCCCACCATCTCATCCAACTGTCTATCCATGACATCTGTATAATCATGGAGGGCATCTGCAAGATCATGTATGTTGTCACTTACAGATGAAAAAGCAGCCCTCTACAGCCTCAGACCCTGTCTGGTGTACAGTTCCATATGTGCCTGCACCCCCATGATAGCCTGAAACATGTGTCTGGTGGTAACAAATGTGGCACTTCTGCCAGGGGCATGATGACCAGCGGCCCTCCCGCAAGCACCCCGGTAGATCTGCCCATGCGGTGCCCTGCCGGACATCTAGCTATGCCTGCTTTGTCCAGACACACTAGATACCACACTGTCCTGTGCACTGCCACCAACCTCCAACTGTCCCTCTGCTATGGTCACTGGTGATGGGGTATCTATAGGCACTGTGACTGTGTGCAGGATGGGGTGCATAACAGGGGGATGTCAAACGATGGTGAGTTTCAGCCTCTGACAACCCCTTCTTTGCCTCAACACACCTATCATCATTTTCATTGTCTGTATGGACACCAACATCAGATTGCATGCAGGAGGGACCCTGACCCACCTCACCACCTGTGAGGGGAAAACAAGAAATGCATTGCTTAACAGTGCACACATACACACACACACACACACACACACACACACACACACACACACACACACACACACACACACTGACATTCCACCATAATACCTACCTGTCCCTGAGTTTACAGACTGTCCCAGGTTCATTCACGTAAGTTCCCCATTCTGCATCACACTTGGAAACTTACACTCATTAATACCAATCATTAACGTATCATTCCTCTAATTGCCTAAACAAGTGATCACAACACATGACCTGTTACTCCATTACCTCTTTGACTTGGCT
This sequence comes from Protopterus annectens, assembly GCF_019279795.1. NCBI lineage: Eukaryota > Metazoa > Chordata > Ceratodontiformes > Protopteridae > Protopterus > Protopterus annectens. The sequence continues at coordinate 309,327,649 of NC_056741.1, read as the reverse complement.
GGAGTAGGTTTTACAAGGACTCAGTGCTGTCATCCAGTGTTCACCCTGGGTATGTCTGGACATTGTGAGCATGGCCCCCATATGTTACGGGCTACTATGGTCACTCAATAATGTCACGTATTGAAGTGTCATACATAACTATTGCTCAGTAGATGCACGATCTGTTGCTCAATCATCTTATTATGTGGACAACAGTAATATTTGGATACACTCCCTGATGTTGTCTAGTAATTCCCCAATGCATCTGTAGTGCTGCATATGTGGGTAGTCTTTTACCTTTCCACTGATTGCAGTTTTAACAGTATATCTGGTGTTGAGTTTCACTCCCAATGCATGTTACATGCTACAGACCTTATTATACTATCAGCTGTCCTGAGATTACATATCAGACAAGTATTCCTGGTGTCTCATGTGTCAATCCATGTCCATGTACTGCACAATTCCAAAGGGAAGTACTGACATATGAACAACCCCACAATCACACATGTGCATACATGAACACACACACACACACACACACACACACACACACACACACACACACACACACACACACACACACACACACACACACACTACATGCATCAAGCCCCCTCCACACCACCAGATTGCACTTACAGACATAATAACCCCCACCCACCCACCCCACCCCACACACACACACTTCCTGGTGAGGTTGCACAAAGATAGTACACACAGACCTACCATTACCCATCTGCCAACATGCATACCATATGATACTCAACAGCATGCAG